>NC_091161.1:4994395-5189677 GCF_040958095.1 Procambarus clarkii | reverse complement strand
CTTAATCCACTTGACCATCACGACCGGACATAATGAGGTGATAGCCGAGGCTACTTCTGGGGTGTGAGTTTTCAGTTGCATATTGTCCTGGGGACCATTCAGGCTTGTTCGCATTTGTGTTCCTCACGGGTGCCCCAAAGAATGAGGTGATTTGGTAAAATGCTATGCCCAAGATTACTATCCGAGTGCCGGCGGTGGGGTGGTTCAAATAGCCTCGGCTATCACCTCATTATGTCCGGTCGTGATGGTCAAGTGGATTAAGGCGTCTTGTACATACCAGTTGCGTGGCATCTGGGAGTATGGGTTCGAGTCACTTCTGGGGTGTGAGTTTTCAGTTGCATATTGTCCTGGGGACCATTCAGGCTTGTTCGCATTTGTGTTCCTCACGTGTGCCCCAAAGAATGAGGTGATTTGGTAAAATGCTATGCCCAAGATTACTATCCGAGTGCCGGCGGTGGGGTGGTTCAAATAGCCTCGGCTATCACCTCATTATGTCCGGTCGTGATGGTCAAGTGGATTAAGGCGTCTTGTACATACCAGTTGCGTGGCATCTGGGAGTATGGGTTCGAGTCACTTCTGGGGTGTGAGTTTTCAGTTGCATATTGTCCTGGGGACCATTCAGGCTTGTTCGCATTTGTGTTCCTCACGTGTGCCCCAAAGAATGAGGTGATTTGGTAAAATGCTATGCCCAAGATTACTATCCGAGTGCCGGCGGTGGGGTGGTTCAAATAGCCTCGGCTATCACCTCATTATGTCCGGTCGTGATGGTCAAGTGGATTAAGGCGTCTTGTACATACCAGTTGCGTGGCATCTGGGAGTATGGGTTCGAGTCACTTCTGGGGTGTGAGTTTTCAGTTGCATATTGTCCTGGGGACCATTCAGGCTTGTTCGCATTTGTGTTCCTCACGTGTGCCCCAAAGAATGAGGTGATTTGGTAAAATGCTATGCCCAAGATTACTATCCGAGTGCCGGCGGTGGGGTGGTTCAAATAGCCTCGGCTATCACCTCATTATGTCCGGTCGTGATGGTCAAGTGGATTAAGGCGTCTTGTACATACCAGTTGCGTGGCATCTGGGAGTATGGGTTCGAGTCACTTCTGGGGTGTGAGTTTTCAGTTGCATATTGTCCTGGGGACCATTCAGGCTTGTTCGCATTTGTGTTCCTCATGTGTGCCCCAAAGAATGAGGTGATTTGGTAAAATGCTATGCCCAAGATTACTATCCGAGTGCCGGCGGTGGGGTGGTTCAAATAGCCTCGGCTATCACCTCATTATGTCCGGTCGTGATGGTCAAGTGGATTAAGGCGTCTTGTACATACCAGTTGCGTGGCATCTGGGAGTATGGGTTCGAGTCACTTCTGGGGTGTGAGTTTTCAGTTGCATATTGTCCTGGGGACCATTCAGGCTTGTTCGCATTTGTGTTCCTCACGTGTGCCCCAAAGAATGAGGTGATTTGGTAAAATGCTATGCCCAAGATTACTATCCAAGTGCCGGCGGTGGGGTGGTTCAAATAGCCTCGGCTATCACCTCATTATGTCCGGTCGTGATGGTCAAGTGGATTAAGGCGTCTTGTACATACCAGTTGCGTGGCATCTGGGAGTATGGGTTCGAGTCACTTCTGGGGTGTGAGTTTTCAGTTGCATATTGTCCTGGGGACCATTCAGGCTTGTTCGCATTTGTGTTCCTCACGTGTGCCCCAAAGAATGAGGTGATTTGGTAAAATGCTATGCCCAAGATTACTATCCGAGTGCCGGCGGTGGGGTGGTTCAAATAGCCTCGGCTATCACCTCATTATGTCCGGTCGTGATGGTCAAGTGGATTAAGGCGTCTTGTACATACCAGTTGCGTGGCATCTGGGAGTATGGGTTCGAGTCACTTCTGGGGTGTGAGTTTTCAGTTGCATATTGTCCTGGGGACCATTCAGGCTTGTTCGCATTTGTGTTCCTCACGTGTGCCCCAAAGAATGAGGTGATTTGGTAAAATGCTATGCCCAAGATTACTATCCGAGTGCCGGCGGTGGGGTGGTTCAAATAGCCTCGGCTATCACCTCATTATGTCCGGTCGTGATGGTCAAGTGGATTAAGGCGTCTTGTACATACCAGTTGCGTGGCATCTGGGAGTATGGGTTCGAGTCACTTCTGGGGTGTGAGTTTTCAGTTGCATATTGTCCTGGGGACCATTCAGGTTTGTTCGCATTTGTGTTCCTCACGTGTGCCCCAAAGAATGAGGTGATTTGGTAAAATGCTATGCCCAAGATTACTATCCGAGTGCCGGCGGTGGGGTGGTTCAAATAGCCTCGGCTATCACCTCATTATGTCCGGTCGTGATGGTCAAGTGGATTAAGGCGTCTTGTACATACCAGTTGCGTGGCATCTGGGAGTATGGGTTCGAGTCACTTCTGGGGTGTGAGTTTTCAGTTGCATATTGTCCTGGGGACCATTCAGGCTTGTTCGCATTTGTGTTCCTCACGTGTGCCCCAAAGAATGAGGTGATTTGGTAAAATGCTATGCCCAAGATTACTATCCGAGTGCCGGCGGTGGGGTGGTTCAAATAGCCTCGGCTATCACCTCATTATGTCCGGTCGTGATGGTCAAGTGGATTAAGGCGTCTTGTACATACCAGTTGCGTGGCATCTGGGAGTATGGGTTCGAGTCACTTCTGGGGTGTGAGTTTTCAGTTGCATATTGTCCTGGGGACCATTCAGGCTTGTTCGCATTTGTGTTCCTCACGTGTGCCCCAAAGAATGAGGTGATTTGGTAAAATGCTATGCCCAAGATTACTATCCGAGTGCCGGCGGTGGGGTGGTTCAAATAGCCTCGGCTATCACCTCATTATGTCCGGTCGTGATGGTCAAGTGGATTAAGGCGTCTTGTACATACCAGTTGCGTGGCATCTGGGAGTATGGGTTCGAGTCACTTCTGGGGTGTGAGTTTTCAGTTGCATATTGTCCTGGGGACCATTCAGGCTTGTTCGCATTTGTGTTCCTCACGTGTGCCCCAAAGAATGAGGTGATTTGGGAAAATGCTATGCCCAAGATTACTATCCGAGTGCCGGCGGTGGGGTGGTTCAAATAGCCTCGGCTATCACCTCATTATGTCCGGTCGTGATGGTCAAGTGGATTAAGGCGTCTTGTACATACCAGTTGCGTGGCATCTGGGAGTATGGGTTCGAGTCACTTCTGGGGTGTGAATTTTCAGTTGCATATTGTCCTGGGGACCATTCAGGCTTGTTCGCATTTGTGTTCCTCACGTGTGCCCCAAAGAATGAGGTGATTTGGTAAAATGCTATGCCCAAGATTACTATCCGAGTGCCGGCGGTGGGGTGGTTCAAATAGCCTCGGCTATCACCTCATTATGTCCGGTCGTGATGGTCAAGTGGATTAAGGCGTCTTGTACATACCAGTTGCGTGGCATCTGGGAGTATGGGTTCGAGTCACTTCTGGGGTGTGAGTTTTCAGTTGCATATTGTCCTGGGGACCATTCAGGCTTGTTCGCATTTGTGTTCCTCACGTGTGCCCCAAAGAATGAGGTGATTTGGTAAAATGCTATGCCCAAGATTACTATCCGAGTGCCGGCGGTGGGGTGGTTCAAATAGCCTCGGCTATCACCTCATTATGTCCGGTCGTGATGGTCAAGTGGATTAAGGCGTCTTGTACATACCAGTTGCGTGGCATCTGGGAGTATGGGTTCGAGTCACTTCTGGGGTGTGAGTTTTCAGTTGCATATTGTCCTGGGGACCATTCAGGCTTGTTCGCATTTGTGTTCCTCACGTGTGCCCCAAAGAATGAGGTGATTTGGTAAAATGCTATGCCCAAGATTACTATCCGAGTGCCGGCGGTGGGGTGGTTCAAATAGCCTCGGCTATCACCTCATTATGTCCGGTCGTGATGGTCAAGTGGATTAAGGCGTCTTGTACATACCAGTTGCGTGGCATCTGGGAGTATGGGTTCGAGTCACTTCTGGGGTGTGAGTTTTCAGTTGCATATTGTCCTGGGGACCATTCAGGCTTGTTCGCATTTGTGTTCCTCACGTGTGCCCCAAAGAATGAGGTGATTTGGTAAAATGCTATGCCCAAGATTACTATCCGAGTGCCGGCGGTGGGGTGGTTCAAATAGCCTCGGCTATCACCTCATTATGTCCGGTCGTGATGGTCAAGTGGATTAAGGCGTCTTGTACATACCAGTTGCGTGGCATCTGGGAGTATGGGTTCGAGTCACTTCTGGGGTGTGAGTTTTCAGTTGCATATTGTCCTGGGGACCATTCAGGCTTGTTCGCATTTGTGTTCCTCACGTGTGCCCCAAAGAATGAGGTGATTTGGTAAAATGCTATGCCCAAGATTACTATCCGAGTGCCGGCGGTGGGGTGGTTCAAATAGCCTCGGCTATCACCTCATTATGTCCGGTCGTGATGGTCAAGTGGATTAAGGCGTCTTGTACATACCAGTTGCGTGGCATCTGGGAGTATGGGTTCGAGTCACTTCTGGGGTGTGAGTTTTCAGTTGCATATTGTCCTGGGGACCATTCAGGCTTGTTCGCATTTGTGTTCCTCACGTGTGCCCCAAAGAATGAGGTGATTTGGTAAAATGCTATGCCCAAGATTACTATCCGAGTGCCGGCGGTGGGGTGGTTCAAATAGCCTCGGCTATCACCTCATTATGTCCGGTCGTGATGGTCAAGTGGATTAAGGCGTCTTGTACATACCAGTTGCGTGGCATCTGGGAGTATGGGTTCGAGTCACTTCTGGGGTGTGAGTTTTCAGTTGCATATTGTCCTGGGGACCATTCAGGCTTGTTCGCATTTGTGTTCCTCACGTGTGCCCCAAAGAATGAGGTGATTTGGTAAAATGCTATGCCCAAGATTACTATCCGAGTGCCGGCGGTGGGGTGGTTCAAATAGCCTCGGCTATCACCTCATTATGTCCGGTCGTGATGGTCAAGTGGATTAAGGCGTCTTGTACATACCAGTTGCGTGGCATCTGGGAGTATGGGTTCGAGTCACTTCTGGGGTGTGAGTTTTCAGTTGCATATTGTCCTGGGGACCATTCAGGCTTGTTCGCATTTGTGTTCCTCACGTGTGCCCCAAAGAATGAGGTGATTTGGTAAAATGCTATGCCCAAGATTACTATCCGAGTGCCGGCGGTGGGGTGGTTCAAATAGCCTCGGCTATCACCTCATTATGTCCGGTCGTGATGGTCAAGTGGATTAAGGCGTCTTGTACATACCAGTTGCGTGGCATCTGGGAGTATGGGTTCGAGTCACTTCTGGGGTGTGAGTTTTCAGTTGCATATTGTCCTGGGGACCATTCAGGCTTGTTCGCATTTGTGTTCCTCACGTGTGCCCCAAAGAATGAGGTGATTTGGTAAAATGCTATGCCCAAGATTACTATCCGAGTGCCGGCGGTGGGGTGGTTCAAATAGCCTCGGCTATCACCTCATTATGTCCGGTCGTGATGGTCAAGTGGATTAAGGCGTCTTGTACATACCAGTTGCGTGGCATCTGGGAGTATGGGTTCGAGTCACTTCTGGGGTGTGAGTTTTCAGTTGCATATTGTCCTGGGGACCATTCAGGCTTGTTCGCATTTGTGTTCCTCACGTGTGCCCCAAAGAATGAGGTGATTTGGTAAAATGCTATGCCCAAGATTACTATCCGAGTGCCGGCGGTGGGGTGGTTCAAATAGCCTCGGCTATCACCTCATTATGTCCGGTCGTGATGGTCAAGTGGATTAAGGCGTCTTGTACATACCAGTTGCGTGGCATCTGGGAGTATGGGTTCGAGTCACTTCTGGGGTGTGAGTTTTCAGTTGCATATTGTCCTGGGGACCATTCAGGCTTGTTTGCATTTGTGTTCCTCACGTGTGCCCCAAAGAATGAGGTGATTTGGTAAAATGCTATGCCCAAGATTACTATCCGAGTGCCGGCGGTGGGGTGGTTCAAATAGCCTCGGCTATCACCTCATTATGTCCGGTCGTGATGGTCAAGTGGATTAAGGCGTCTTGTACATACCAGTTGCGTGGCATCTGGGAGTATGGGTTCGAGTCACTTCTGGGGTGTGAGTTTTCAGTTGCATATTGTCCTGGGGACCATTCAGGCTTGTTCGCATTTGTGTTCCTCACGTGTGCCCCAAAGAATGAGGTGATTTGGTAAAATGCTATGCCCAAGATTACTATCCGAGTGCCGGCGGTGGGGTGGTTCAAATAGCCTCGGCTATCACCTCATTATGTCCGGTCGTGATGGTCAAGTGGATTAAGGCGTCTTGTACATACCAGTTGCGTGGCATCTGGGAGTATGGGTTCGAGTCACTTCTGGGGTGTGAGTTTTCAGTTGCATATTGTCCTGGGGACCATTCAGGCTTGTTCGCATTTGTGTTCCTCACGTGTGCCCCAAAGAATGAGGTGATTTGGTAAAATGCTATGCCCAAGATTACTATCCGAGTGCCGGCGGTGGGGTGGTTCAAATAGCCTCGGCTATCACCTCATTATGTCCGGTCGTGATGGTCAAGTGGATTAAGGCGTCTTGTACATACCAGTTGCGTGGCATCTGGGAGTATGGGTTCGAGTCACTTCTGGGGTGTGAGTTTTCAGTTGCATATTGTCCTGGGGACCATTCAGGCTTGTTCGCATTTGTGTTCCTCACGTGTGCCCCAAAGAATGAGGTGATTTGGTAAAATGCTATGCCCAAGATTACTATCCGAGTGCCGGCGGTGGGGTGGTTCAAATAGCCTCGGCTATCACCTCATTATGTCCGGTCGTGATGGTCAAGTGGATTAAGGCGTCTTGTACATACCAGTTGCGTGGCATCTGGGAGTATGGGTTCGAGTCACTTCTGGGGTGTGAGTTTTCAGTTGCATATTGTCCTGGGGACCATTCAGGCTTGTTCGCATTTGTGTTCCTCACGTGTGCCCCAAAGAATGAGGTGATTTGGTAAAATGCTATGCCCAAGATTACTATCCGAGTGCCGGCGGTGGGGTGGTTCAAATAGCCTCGGCTATCACCTCATTATGTCCGGTCGTGATGGTCAAGTGGATTAAGGCGTCTTGTACATACCAGTTGCGTGGCATCTGGGAGTATGGGTTCGAGTCACTTCTGGGGTGTGAGTTTTCAGTTGCATATTGTCCTGGGGACCATTCAGGCTTGTTCGCATTTGTGTTCCTCACGTGTGCCCCAAAGAATGAGGTGATTTGGTAATATGCTATGCCCAAGATTACTATCCGAGTGCCGGCGGTGGGGTGGTTCAAATAGCCTCGGCTATCACCTCATTATGTCCGGTCGTGATGGTCAAGTGGATTAAGGCGTCTTGTACATACCAGTTGCGTGGCATCTGGGAGTATGGGTTCGAGTCACTTCTGGGGTGTGAGTTTTCAGTTGCATATTGTCCTGGGGACCATTCAGGCTTGTTCGCATTTGTGTTCCTCACGTGTGCCCCAAAGAATGAGGTGATTTGGTAAAATGCTATGCCCAAGATTACTATCCGAGTGCCGGCGGTGGGGTGGTTCAAATAGCCTCGGCTATCACCTCATTATGTCCGGTCGTGATGGTCAAGTGGATTAAGGCGTCTTGTACATACCAGTTGCGTGGCATCTGGGAGTATGGGTTCGAGTCACTTCTGGGGTGTGAGTTTTCAGTTATATATATATATTTATATATATATATATATATATATATTTATATATATATATATATATATATATATATATATATATATATATATATATATATATATATATATATATATATATATATATATATATATTATATATGTCGTACCTAGTATTGCTTTCTTACGCAACACATTAAGGAACCAACACGGGAAAATAATATTTTAGATTTAGTGTTAACTAACAGGGAAACACAAATTAATGACATCAAAATAGGGAGTGAGCTAGGGAACAGTGATCACAAAGAAATCAGATTTAGCATAGAATGGAATAGACCTGTAGGAGAAAATTCTGTTAAAGTGCCAGATTTTCGAAAAGCTGATTTTAATAGCCTAAGAAATTTTTTGGGTCAAATTGATTGGAAAGTCATGGGTATGGGGTGTGGGCCGGTCTTGGAGCTAGACATGAACCCAGCGATTGGTGACTTAAATGGGGATTTCGATGTGGATTCAATATATAACTTATTTAAAAATATTCTAAACAAAGCACAGGAACGTAGTATACCATACAAATTGAATAGATCGAATACTAATGACCCAAAGTGGATAACAAAAAATTTGAAGAACCTTATAGGTAAAAAGAGAGCTTGGTACAAAAGGATTAAAAATGGGGAGGTCACTTTAGAACAGGAATTCGTACAACTGGTTAGAAATGTTAAAAAAGAGATAAGGAAAGCAAAAAGAAACTATGAAGTTCGCATAGCAGGGCAAGCAAAGACAAATCCTAAAGATTTTTTTCAGTTATATCGTACTAAGACTAGGGAAAGGATAGGTCCATTAGAAACTGAGACAGGTCAAATAACAGATAGTGATGAAGAGATGAGTAGTATTTTTAATAAATATTTTGTTTCTGTATTTACTAAAGAGGAACTTAACAATATGCCTTCAGCCGAACAAGTCTATGTGGGTGGGGACGAGGACAGGTTGACGAGTTTAGCAGTTACCAGGGAGGATGTTCTTAAACAAATAGTAAAACTCAAACCAAACAAATCCCCAGGGCCGGATGAAGTGTTTGCCAGGGTGCTTAAAGAATGCAAAGAGGAGCTTTGTGACCCACTGTCAACCATATTTAATAAATCAATAGAGTCAGGCAGAGTGCCAGAGTTTTGGAAAGTTGCTAATGTGATACCAGTTTTTAAGAAAGGAGATAGATCACTTGCGTCTAACTATCGACCAATTAGCCTAACGTCTATTGTGGGAAAGTTACTCGAATCTATAATAGCAAATAAAATTCGTCTTCATCTTGAAAAACATAATTTAATAATTGAGTCGCAACATGGTTTTATAAATGGCCGTTCATGTTTAACAAATTTGTTATCTTTTTATTCTAGCATTGTCGAGGCAGTTGATAGTGGTAAGGATTGCGATGTTGTGTACCTTGACTTTAGCAAAGCTTTTGATACAGTGCCACATGAAAGACTGATTAAAAAGATAGAGTCTCATGGTATTGGGGGTGCTATATTAAGCTGGATTAGGGCATGGCTATACCAAAGGAAACAGAGAGTTAGTATAAATGGAATCAAGTCAGAGTGGGAAAATGTTGTAAGTGGGGTGCCTCAGGGCTCTGTCCTGGGACATCTGTTGTCTGTAATATATATAAATGATTTAGATTCAGGTTTGAGTAGCAACATTTGCAAATTTGCCGATGATACGAAAATCGGTAGGGAAATTAATTCGGAGGAGGACTCACTATCACTTCAAGTTGATCTAGATAGGGTTTTGAAATGGTCAAAGGATTGGCAGATGCAGTTTAATGCTGATAAATGTAAAGTTCTGAGGTTAGGTAATGATGATAGAGTTACAAGATACGAGCTAGATGGTGTTGAGATTGCGAAAGGGATCTGGGAGTTATGATTAGTAAGAATTTAAAACAAAAGGATCAATGCATAAATGTTCGTAATAAGGCAAATCGGACACTTGGATTTATTAATCGCAGCGTTAGTAACAAGACACCTGGTGTGGTTCTCAAGCTATATCTTGCTCTAGTTAGGCCCCATTTAGATTATGCAGTTCAGTTTTGGTCGCCATATTATAGAATGGATATAAATTCACTTGAACATGTCCAGCGTAGGATGACTAAGTTAATTCCCCAAATTAGAAATCTTTCATATGAAGAAAGATTAACAAAGCTTAAGTTGCATTCACTGGAAAGGCGAAGAGTTAGGGGTGACATGATAGAGGTTTACAAGTGGGTGAATGGACATAACAAAGGGGATATTAATAGGGTATTAAAAGTATCAACACAAGGCAGAACACGAAACAATGGGTATAAATTGGATAAGTTTAGATTTAGGAAAGACTTGGGTAAATACTGGTTCAGTAACAGGGTTGTTGATTTGTGGAACCAATTACCGCGTAACGTGGTGGAGGTGGGGTCCCTCGATTGTTTCAAGCGCGGGTTGGACAAGTATATGAGTGGGATTGGGTGGTTTTAAATAGGAGCTGCCTCGTATGGGCCAATAGGCCTTCTGCAGTTGCCTTTGTTCTTATGTTCTTATGTTCAGGTAAGACTCACCTACAGTCTTCTAGCAAACATGACAACTCTAGTTGGAATGTCGAATCCTAATCAACATTGCACTTTAATAAGAGCAACTGGACCGGCTGATGGGGCTTGCACTTGCAAGCTATGCTGCAGATCCTCCCCATAATTGTTGCAACAACCGGACATCACAATTACCGGAAACCACTATGTTATGATCTCAGCCTGCAGGAGAAACGAGTCTCCCTCCTTGAGAGTTATTCATCAAGCCTGACCTGATTAGAAGGTCTAGCAAATATTAAGGTGGTAACACATATGTAAAATAGTTGCTTGGATATATATAACAATTTGAGATTATGGGCAATAAAGAAGAAAACAGATAAATGACTGGTTAGGAGATGTGGACATTTTGCTGGAGGCGTGAGGCTCGCTTCGGGAGGGCTTTGACCTCACTTGAGTGCCAGACATCGCAGGGGGAAAGCCGCGCTCCATTGAGCTCCCATCAGAAGGGAACCCCTAGTGATATATCTCGAAGAGAAGAGAAGTGTGCAGACGTACCAGCTGTGGAATCGAGCTGGGGAAGTGTGGTCTCAAGTCCTGGGCGATGAGAAGTGTTTATTAAACCGCCCAGAGGCATTATTGTGGGCCGTGGAAGCGCCCTTCGTCAGAGGGAGGAGCGCCCTCGACCAGACAATCTGTGGTAAGCACGATATACGCCAGTTCATAGTGATTGCTTGTAGTTGGTCGTGTGCCCAGCGACAGTAGCAATGTTTATTGATAAGTTAGACATGTTTTAATAAGGCAGAAAGCCTGAAATAAGAGAGTGAAGAGGGAGGAACATGGAGCGACATCCGTCTCCTCTGAGCGCTGGCAGGCAACTGAGGGAGCCAGGCTCCTGACAGCGAAGGACTCTCCCAGTGTGACTCACACCCGCCAGGCGAGGTGGAGTATGGACCCGCCCAAAACGGGGGAGTCCACTCTCACTGTATGTAGAGGACAGATAGAGGTTTGAGGCAAACATATTGTGTGATTATTTTTGTTTATGTGTTAAAGGGGAAACATTTTTATTGGAGTGTCGATGGGTTGCAGGTTTGTCTTTGGGGAAGAAGTTGCTGAGAACTTCGAAGCCAGCAGAGATGAAGTAGTTGATGAGACTCCAAGGTAGTGGAGGAGAGGACCTCGAGCTGTGAGGAGAAGCAGTGAAGAGGAGTGTCACGTGCTTCTGTAGAGGTGGTGAAGCACCATAGTTGCTCGAGGGAACTTCGTGGTGTAGCAGCCAAGAGAGCTGTGGAGGACCCTAGCAGAAGGGTGAAGCACCGTAGTTGTGCAAGGGAACTTCATGGTAGCAGCCTGGAGGAGCTGCAGAGGATCCTGGTAGTTAAGCCCAGAAGAACCTGAAGATCAGGGTAGTGAACTTCCAGAGGTGGAAGGGAAGTTCTGGTGGATTACTTGTAGGGAGTTGATAGTGTTTGGTTGTCATTAGCGTGCAAGACGCAGTGAGAGGTGAGTGACTGTTTGCATTCTTATGTCAAGGAGTGTTTTACACTGAAGTTTAGAGTTACAGTCGTAGGCTGGATTACCTATAGACGTATGCGTTCTAGGACTGATAGCGTGATCGATTGATCATTGTTGTGTATCAATGAACATTTATACTGATATATGTTATTGCATTCAAATGCTGATTTTCTTTGTATACATTTATAGATACATATATATATATTCTCTTGCTGATAGTGCAACAGTGTATGTAGACTTGATCAACTTGAGGAGGTTGATAGTATCAGGTGGTGAACCAGGAGATAGGATACCACTTGATAAGCTGATGATAGAGTTCTGATGGTGTTGGAGTGCAACCTGATTGTAATAATATAGAGTATAGGATTCATTATTATTATATGTATGTATGTATTGTATATGTGCTTTGTCCAGTAAATGTATTCAAATTTGCTGGTATTTCCTAGTGAGACTTCCCCATGAAATAGTACAGAAGGAGAGAGAGAGAGAAAGAACCAAGAACCACTGCTGTGGACAGGGTAAAAGGTAATACTAATAAGTCAAAAGAGGATTGAGGAGATCATATCACCTAAGGAGAGAGTGGGGAGTCACAACGGCTCGTGTGGGTGTGTGCACGTGACAACGAGGCTGAGTGTTGGAGCTGAATCCCCTAAATGTGTGACGTTGAGCCCCTCTCCAAGAGCCAGAAGCGCCTAGTGAAGTCTCAGCACTCTACCGAGTTGTGGGTTGGGTTGTCCGTAAAGGAGGAACACGACGACAACACCACCAACACACAAACTATAATACACTACCTACAGAAGATGTTCAGTTTGCCTTCTGAGAATTCAGGCGTGAACAATGCTCCATGAAGGTAAGTTTGTGTTAAAGAGGTAAGTTAAGGAAATTATCAGGAGAAAGAACTCAGACCATACCGACTATATATCACTTGGAACATATATGAGAATAGGGCGAAGGAAAGAAATAGTGTGCACCTACATGGAAACTCGGGGACTGAACGCCGACCAGCAAGAAGCGAGACCGTCCCTCTATCGTCCTGGAACATTGTACTCGGTAAGAAGTGACAGATTATGGTCAGGACTCAGCACACACCTGGTGACAGATTACAGGTAGGATTCAGCACACACCTGGTGACAGATTACGGGCAGGACTCAGCACACACCTGGTGACAGATTACGGGCAGGACTCAGCACACACCTGGTGACAGATTACGGGCAGGACTCAGCACACACCTGGTGACAGATTACGGCAGGACTCAGCACACACCTGGTGACAGATTACGGGCAGGACTCAGCACACACCTGGTGACAGATTACGGGCAGGACTCACCACACACCTGGTGACAGATTACGGGCAGGACTCACCACACACCTGGTGACAGAACAAATACTACGGTCTTCTCTGAACAACAGAGGCCGACTGACAATAGGAAGCGGATTAATATAAATCCAGAGGCAATATGACTGTTCACTATGCCCCTGTGTTCTTCTAATAACTTAGATATAATCACTATGCCCCTGTGTTCTTCTAATAACTTAGATATAATCACTATGCCCCTGTGTTCTTCTAATAACTTAGATATAATCACTATGCCCCTGTGTTCTTCTAATAACTTAGATATAATCACTATGCCCCTGTGTTCTTCTTATAACTTAGCAATGTTCACTACGCCCCTGTGTTCTACTAATAACTTAGATATAATCACTATGCCCCTGTGTTTCTACAAATAATTTAGCAATGTTCACTACGCCCCTGTGTTCTTCTAATAACTTAACAATGTTCACTACGCCCCTGTGTTCTACTAATAACTTAACAATGTTCACTACGCCCCTGTGTTCTACTAATAACTTAACAATGTTCACTATGCCCTTGTGTTCTACTAATAACTTAACAATGTTCACTACGCCCCTGTGTTCTACTAATAACTTAACAATGTTCACTATGCCCCTGTGTTCTACTAATAACTTAACAATGTTCACTATGCCCCAATGTTCTACTAATAACTTAACAATATTCACTATGCCCCTGTGTTCTACTAATAACTTAACAATGTTCACTATGCCCCTGTGTTCTACTAATAACTTAACAATGTTCACTATGCCCATGTGTTCTACTAATAACTTAACAATGTTCACTATGCCCCTGTGTTCTACTAATAACTTAACAATGTTCAATATGCCCCTGTGTTCCACTAATAACTAAATAATGTTCACTACGCCCCTGTGTTCCACTAATAACTAAATAATGTTCACTACGCCCCTGTGTTCAGTTAATAACTAAATAATGTTCACTATGCCCCTGTGTTCCACTAGTAACTAAATAATGTTCACTATGCCCCTGTGTTCTACTAATAACTTAGTAATGTTCACTATGCCCCTGTGTTCCACTAGTAACTAAATAATGTTCACTATGCCCCTGTGTTCTACTAATAACTTAGCAATGTTCACTATGCCCCTGTGTTCTAGTAGCAACTTAGTAATGTTCACTATGCCCCTGTGTTCCACTAGTAACTAAATAATGTTCACTATGCCCCTGTGTTCTACTAATAACTTAGCAATGTTCACTATGCCCCGGTGTTTCACTAATAACTTAATAATGCTCACTATGCCCCTGTGTTTCACTAATAACTTAATAATGTTTACTATGCCCCTGTGTTCTAGTAATGACTCAGCAATGTTCACTATGCCCCGGTGTTCTAGTAATGACTCAGCAATGTTCACTATCTCCCGGTGTTGCCAACACTAATATTGACGCCGCTGGAAGCAAGGCAATACTTCTACTGTTTGGCTGCAACACAGTGGACTCCCTAACACACTGCGTCATCCACTCTTAGTTGAGAAGGCAGTTGAAGCTGAATCACTTGTTACACCCGAGCGTTTCCTGCCTACTGACTCCTCCACTATGTTCCTCGACAGCTTTTGCACATATTTCCAGACATAAGAACGTGTGACTATCACCACCACCGTTGCTGTCACATCCTAAACCTTTCAGTTTAGATTTTCTGGTGAAATTCCAACCTGACTATATTGTTGGCATCTGTCATACAATATCACCATGGTCTCTCGCTTTCTGCTGTCTCTATTCCTAACTTTTATATTGGCAAAATGTCTGGAACACGCATGTGTAAGGTGATTTTTTTCTAGGTGCTTCTGGTTGTGTTGTGTTTACATTTGTGGTTTGGATAGCAGAAAAACGAGGCAGACGCCCATCGTTTCCTGCTACGGTAGCAGGTAATTGGATGGCAGACTCGCAATAGTCTGAGTCTGGTCCAAAGTTTAGTAACAAAGATGTTTCAACGTCCGACAGTTCCACGGTGTGACTTGGCCCTTTTCGTTGACTAGGAGGTGGAGTCCTTCTGGTACTGGGTGCCACCAGTCGGGTCATTCCTAGGACACCGACAAGTAACCCAGCAAGTGGAGGGCCTGAAGGTGTTCCTCCGGCAGGTTGGAGAGGTGCCAGTGAGCCACAATGGTGGCACTTCTCAGTGGGATATTTCGATACCTGCAATTGGCATAGTTATGCTGATCCACATTGTTTGGCAGGTGACGTTGGGAAGACAGACACAGCGCCATCATGGTGTGGAGGGAACTGAGGAGAAGGACCAGACAGGAGAGAAGGATGAGGAGGGAACTGAGGAAAAGAATGAGGAGGGAACTGATGAGAAGAATGAGGAGGGAACTGATGAGAAGAATGAGGAGGGAACTGAGCAGAAGAATGAGGGAACTGAGAAGAAGAGTGAGGAGGGAACTGAGAAGAAGGACCAGACAGGAGAGAAGGATGAGGAGGGAACTGAGGAAAAGAATGAGGAGGGAACTGATGAGAAGAATGAGGAGGGAACTGATGAGAAGAATGAGGAGGGAACTGAGGAGAAGAATGAGGAGGGAACTGATGAGAAGAATGAGGAGGGAACTGATGAGAAGAATGAGGAGGGAACTGATGAGAAGAATGAGGAGGGAACTGAGGAAAAGAATGAGGAGGGAACTGATGAGAAGAATGAGGAGGGAACTGATGAGAAGAATGAGGAGGGAACTGAGGAGAAGAATGAGGAGGGGACTGATGAGAAGAATGAGGAGGGAACTGAGGAGAAGAATGAGGAGGGAACTGATGAGAAGAATGAGGAGGGAACTGAGGAGAAGAATGAGGAGGGAACTGATGAGAAGAATGAGGAGGGAACTGAGGAGAAGAATGAGGAGGGAACTGATGAGAAGAATGAGGAGGGAACTGAGGAGAAGAATGAGGACGGAACTGATGAGAAGAATGAGGAGGGAACTGAGGAGAAGAATGAGGAGGAGGATCAGGCAGGAGAGAAGGATGAGGAGGGAACTGAGAGATATAGTGACAAGGATGTCACCGGCTCGTCTGAATGTACGTAGGCCGACATCAGTAATGATGTCACCAATGATGATAGTGACGAGGACGATGACGTCAATGTCATAATTCCATCAATAGCAGAGCAACGCAAAATTCGAGACCTTATCGTCCCTCAGTTTATCGTGAGAATATGCAACATCCACCACAGCCTCTCTCCTGAATACGTTAAAAATTTCCTTGACAAAATTCAGAGAGTTCAGAAGTTTGATATTGAGTACAGAGAGAAGTTAGGGAAAAACGGAGCCATCGTGCGCTGCCAAGAGGCGCTTGTAATTTATACCAGTCGGGATGCCTTTGAGAGTGTTCTTAGTTGTACCTTCTCCACACTAGCGCTTGGGGAATGCACTCCCTTTGCCGTGGCAGAATACATCCCGGATCAGGACAAAATGTAGGCTAAGCATGACGGTAAGAATCACGTAATTTATGTGTCCAATGTTTCCTTCAGACGTACCCGGAAGGAGGTGTTATCTCACTTCCAGAAATTTGGTCCAGTCTATAGTTTTAATATGGAGCCGTTTAAGGGGCCCCATACACACTGTGGTTCGGGGACAATTACATACAGGAGCCGAAGTGCGTTCTTTGCCGCACTCAGAGGAGATCACTCCGCACTGACGCGGGGTCAACGTATAGTTAATGTTCGTGTGTAGTATGACCCGGCGGTTGATAAATGACCACATCACCCTTCATCTTCCTTCTCCCGTTCCCATCCTAAATCTTTATCCTGATCCCTTCCAAGTGCTATAGTCGTAACGGTTAGGCGTTTTCTCCCGATAGTTTTAATTTTTCCCTTACTGTGTGTGTGTGTGTGTGTGTGTATATGTAACTAGCTGTACCCGGCCACACGTTGCTGTGGCTCAGCAACCTTCCCCTATCTCCCAATCCTCCCCACTATTTCCCCCCTCCCCCGTCCCTTTGTCCTCCCAACTATTCCTCACTTCCCCGTCCCCCCATCCTTTCAAGCATTCCCCACTCCCCTGTCCCCCTCGTGATCCCCACCAATCCCCCCCCTCCACCATCCCTTTCCCCTCCCCACCATCCCTCACTCTACCGTCTCCCTCGATTCTCTTTCTTCTCACATATTTGTGTGTGTGTGTGTGTGTGTGTGTGTGTTATCCGCTTGATATGTGCTGCAGGAGACAGGTCTGGCGTGATATCAACCCCCAAGTCTTTTTCCTTCTCTGACTCCTGAAGAATTTCCTCTCCCAGATGATACCTTGTATCTGGCCTCCTGCTCCCTACACCTATCTTCATTACATTACATTTGGTTGGGTTAAACTCTAACAACCATTTGTTCGACCATTCCTTCAGCTTGTCTAGGTCTTCTTGAAGCCTCAAACAGTCCTCACACTGTGTGTGTGTGTGTGTGTGTGTGTGTGTGTGTGTGTGTGTGTGTGTGTGTGTGTGTGTGTGTGTGTGTGTGTGTGTGTGTGTGTGTGTGTGTGTGTGTGTGTGTGTGTGTGTGTGTGTGTGTGTGTGTGTGTGTGTGTGTGTGTGTGTGTGTGTGTGTGTGTGTGTGTGTGTGTGTGTGTGTACTCACCTAGTTGTACTCACCTAGTTGTGCTTGCGGGGGTTGAGCTCTGGCTCTTTGGTCCCGCCTCTCAACCGTCAATCAACAGGTGTACAGTTTCCTGAGCCTATTGGGCTCTATCATATCTACACTTGAAACTGTGTATGGAGTCAGCCTCCACCACATTGCTTCCTAATGCATTCCATTTGTCAACCACTCTGACACTAAAAAAGTTCTTTCTAATATCTCTGTGGCTCATTTGGGCACTCAGTTTCCACCTGTGTCCCCTAGTGCGTGTGCCCCTTGTGTTAAATAGCCTGTCTTTATCAACCCTGTCGATTGCCTTGAGAATCTTGAATGTGGTGATCATGTCCCCCCTAACTCTTCTGTCTTCCAACGAAGTGAGGTTCAATTCCCGTAGTCTCTCCTCGTAGCTCATACCTCTCAGCTCGGGTACTAGTCTGGTGGCAAACCTTTGAACCTCTTCCAGTTTAGTCTTATGCTTGACTAGATATGGACTCCATGCTGGAGCCGCATACTCCAGGATTGGTCTGACATATGTGGTATATAATGTTCTGAAGGATTCCTTATACAAGTTTCTAAAGGCCGTTCTTATGTTAGCCAACCTGGCATATGCTGCTGATGTTATCCTCTTGATATGAGCTTCAGGGGACAGGTCTGGCGTGATATCAACCCCCAGGTCTTTCTCTCTTTCTGACTCTTGAAGTATTTCATCTCCCAAGTGATACCTTGTATGTGGTCTCCTGCTTCCTACCCCTATCTTCATTACATTACATTTGCTTGGGTTAAACATCCATTTGTTCGACCATTCCTGCAGCTTGCCCAGGTCTTCTTGAAGCCTCAAGCTGTCCTCCTCTGTCTTAATCGTTCTCATAATTTTGGCGTCGTCAGCAAACATTGAGAGGAATGAGTCTATACCCTCTGGGAGATAATTTACGTATATCAGAAACAAGATAGGTCCAAGCACAGAGCCCTGTGGGACTCCACTGGTGACTTCACGCCATTCTGAGGTCTCACCCCTCACTATAACTCTCTGCTTCCTATTGCTTAGGTACTCCCTTATCCACTGGAGCGCCCTACCAGTTACTCCTGCCTGTTTCTCCAGCTTATGCATCAACCTTTTATGGGGTACTGTGTCAAAGGCTTTCCGACAGTCCAAAAAAAATGCAGTCCGCCCATCCTTCTCTTTCTTGCTTAATCTTTGTCACCTGATCATAGAATTCTATCAAGCCTGTAAGGCAAGATTTACCCTCCCTGAACCCATGTTGATGGGTTGTCACGAAGTCTCTTCTCTCCAGATGTGTTACTAGGTTTTTTCTCACAATCTTCTCCATCACCTTGCATGGTATACAAGTTAAGGACACTGGCCTGTAGTTCAGTGCCTCTTGTCTGTCACCCTTTTTAAATATTGGTACTACATTAGCAGTCTTCCATACTTCTGGAGGGTCTCCCGTTTCCAGTGACCTACTATACACTATGGAGAGTGGCAAGCAAAGTGCTCCTGCACACTCTTTCAATATCCATGGTGAGATTCCATCCGGCCCAACAGCTTTTCTCACATCCAGCTCCAATAGGTGCTTCTTGACCTCATCTCTTGTAATTTCGAACCTTTCCAAGGCCACCTGGTTTGCTGCCACCTCTTCTAGCGCCGTGACTTCTCCCTGTTCTATTGTAAAGACCTCCTGGAACCTTTTGTTGAGTTCTTCACACACCTCTTTGTCATTCTCTGTGTACCTGTCTTCGCCCACCCTAAGTTTCATCACCTGTTCCTTCACTGTTGTCTTCCTCCTGATGTGACTGTGTAGTAGCTTGGGTTTGGTCTTGGCTTTATTAGCTATATCATTTTCATAACGTTTCTCAGCTGCTCTTCTCACACTGACATACTCGTTCCTGGTTCTCTGGTATCTCTCTGTACTTTCTGGTGTTCTGTTATTACGGAAGTTCCTCCATGCCCTTTTGTTCAGCTCCTTTGCTTTCATACATTCCCTATTAAACCACGGATTCTTCCTTTGCTTCTGTTTTTTCCTGTTGGGCTGGGACAAACCTGCTTACAGCCTCCTGACATTTTTGGGTGACATAGTCCATCATGTCTTGTACGGACTTGGTTCCGAGTTCTGTGTCCCAATGTATATCCCATAGGAATTTATTCATCTCCTCATAGTTTCCCTTTCGGTACGCCAGCCCTTTGTTTCCCAGTTCTTTTTTGGGGGTGATAATTCCTAGCTCAACCAGGTACTCAAAGCTCAATACACTATGATCACTCATTCCCAAGGGGGCTTCCAACTTAACTTCCCTTATATCCGACTCATTTAGGGTAAATATCAGATCAAGCAAGGCTGGTTCATCCCCTCCTCTCGTTCTTGTCGGTCCCTTGACGTGTTGACTTGGAAAGTTTCTTGTTGCCACATCCAGCAGCTTAGCTCTCCATGTGCCTGGGCCTCCATGTGGGTCTCTGTTCACCCAATCTATCTTTCCATGGTTGAAGTCTTCCATGATTAGTAGCCTGGATCCGTTCCTGCTAGCCACAGAAGCTGCTCTCTCTATTATATTGATGGTGGCCAAGTTGTTTCTATCATATTCCTGTCTGGGTCTTCTGACATTCGGTGGGGGGTTATATATGACTACTACTATAATTTTCTGTCCTCCAGTTGCTATGGTGCCTGATATGTAGTCACTGAAACCTTCACAGTTCTGAATTACCATCTCTTCGAAACTCCAACCTTCTCTTAGTAGCAAAGCTACACCACCTCCTCCTCTCCCTTCTCTCTCTTTCCTCACTACATAGTAGCCCTGTGGAAACACTGCGTTTGTTATGGTGTTTGTTAGCTTTGTTTCTGTGAGTGCTTTTATGTCTGGGTTTTCTTCTAGTGCCCATTCTCCGAGTTCACTTGTTTTATTTGTAATTCCATCTATGTTAGTGTACATTGCCTTGAAGCTCACTTTCTTCAGTTCATTTTCTTGTCCCTTTCTTGGCGAGCATTCTGCTGGTGTGGGAAGCTTTTCAGTGGGTGAGATGATCTGTGAGGTGGTTTGCCGGGTTTCAGGGGAGTTTAGGGTGAGGGGTGGGGGTTTCATGGAAGGGGGGACAGGTAGGGTGTGGGTTAAGGAGATAGGGGGGACATGGAGGATACGGGGTGAGGGGGGAGGAGGGATAGGGAGGTGTGTGTGTGTGTGTGTGTGTGTACTCACCTATTTGTGCTTGCGGGGGTTGAGCTTTGGCTCTTTGGTCCCGCCTCTCAACTGTCAATCAACTGGTGTACAGGTTCCTGAGCCTATTGGGCTCTATCATATCTACACTTGAAACTGTGTATGGAGTCAGCCTCCACCACATCACTTCCTAATGCATTCCATTTGTCAACTACTCTGACACTAAAAAAATTCTTTCTAATATCTCTGTGGCTCATTTGGGCACTCAGTTTCCACCTGTGTCCCCGAGTGCGTGTGCCCCTTGGGTTAAATAGCCCGTCTTTATCTACCCTGTCAATTCCTCTGAGAATCTTGTACGTGGTGATCATATCCTCCCTAACTCTTCTGTCTTCTAGTGACGTGAGGTTTAATTCCCGTAGTCTCTCCTTGTAGCTCATACCTCTCAGCCCAGGTACTACTCTGGTGGCAAACCTTTGAACTTTTTCCAGTTAGGTCTTATGCTTGACTAGATATGGACTCCATGCTGGAGACCAATCCTGCATATTCCAGGATTGGTCTGACGTAAGTGGTATACAAAGTTCTGAATGATTCTTTACACAAGTATCTAAATGCCGTTCTTATGTTAGCCAATCTGGCATATGCTGCTGATGTTATCCTCTTGATATGGGCTTCAGGGGACAGGTCTGGCGTGAAATCAACCCCCAGGTCTTTCTCTCTCTCTGACTCGTGTAGAATTTCATCTCCCAAATGATACCTTGTAACTGGCCTCCTGCTCCCTACACCTATCTTCATTACATTACATTTGCTTGGGTTAAACCCCAACAATCATTTGTTCGACCATTCCTTTAGTTTGTCTAGGTCTTCTTGAAGCCTCAAGCAGTCCTCCTCTGTCTTAATCCTTCTCATAATTTTGGCATCGTCAGCAAACATTGAGAGGAATGAATCAATAACCTCCGGGAGATCGTTCACGTATATCAGAATCAGAATAGGACTGAGTACAGAGCCCTGTGGGACTCCACTGGTGACTTCACGCCAATCTGAGGTCTCACCCCTCACTGTAACTCTTTGCTTCCTATTGCTTAGGTATTCCCTTATCCACTGGAGTACTTTACCAGTTACTCCTGCCTGTCTCTCCAGCTTATGTACCAGCCTCTTATGGGGGACTGTATCAAAGGCTTTCCGACAGTCCAAAAAAATGCAGTCTGCCCAGCCTTCTCTTTCTTGCTTAATCTTTGTCACCTGATCGTAGAATTCTATTAAGCCAGGAAGGCAAGATTTACCCTCCCTGAACCCATGTTGGCGATTTGTCACTGTCATGGTCGGGGAGATATAATCTCCATATACCTATCTTAAGGTAGTAACCTTCAGCATCACTGGAACACATAGCCTGGCCACATATCACTCAAGGTTCTAGGGGAGTAAAAAGCTAGCAACAAATATTCCAGTTTACTGGCATTAAGAACCTTCCACAACATTAATACTACAACACTCTACTAGTATAACACACTCTAATACTATATCCAGCTTCTCAACAACTGGGCATGATACATCAAATAGGTCTGTAAACTGCAGCAATCAACACTAGCTGGCACCAGGAACTTTGCCTAGCGCAGTGGAACACTAGTGCCTATATGCTTCTAATACCAACAAGGATGGTGGTGTGTCAACCAATAACACATGAGGTAAGAGGAATAATATCACATACAGGTTTTGGCATTTCACAAGTTCCTCAAAATATATCACCTCACTAAGACACATAATAATCACCTACCACCTGGTATACATAATGGACAACAGTAGAATCTAATTATCGCAGGGGACTTTAATATTGACCTCTGCGAGCCTGAACACCCTACTGCTGTTAGCTTCCTCAACTGTATGAATTCCTGCTTCCTCATACCCTTAATCACTAGACCTACTAGAATCAATGATAGCACTGCTACGACTCTAGATCACATCTGGACCAACATAACCTCTCCGCTTACTTCAGGTATAATCACCGATAGCACTACAGACCATTACCCCACATTTCTCTTAACTAACAATATCAAACCACCTCTTGAGTCAAGGGAGTTAAGCTTTAGGCTGCATAATGAAACTGCTATAAACAATTTTATAACTGCTGCTGATAATGTCAACTGGGAGTCCGAGTTAGGTAACATAGGGGACATCAACCTAGCAGTGCAATCTTTTCTTCAAACAACTCTTAGCCTTTATAACACCCACTGTCCTATGCTTACAAAACAAGTCACAAACAAAAGGCTTAACAATCCTTGGCTTACAAAGGGAATACTTAAATCCATTAACAAAAAACATGACCTTGAGAAGAAGTATAGGTTAGGAACCGTCTCCAAAGAATTCTCAAAGAATTACTCGTTATTGCTATCTAAAATAATTAGACGAGCCAAAACTAAATACTATGAAGATAAATTTACCCAAATAAAGAGCAACATTAGGAGGAGTTTATAGATCTAATCAGGCAGGCAAAACGGGGAAACTCATGTCCGGAGTCCCCCGTGTATTACTACTTGGACGATGACGTACTAATGAGGAAGTGGCGACCGGACAAAGCCGGCGCAGATAAGGTATGGTTGGAGAAGCACCAAGTGTTAGTGCCGAAGGAGTTTAGGGTGGCAGTGCTGGAACTAGCCCACTCCGTAGATATGGCAGGGCACTTAGGGGTGAAGAAGACCTTAAATAAGGTGCAGGAGCACTTCTACTGGCCGAACGTGTGGAAGGATGTAAATAAGTATTGTAGGACATGTTTGGTGTGCCAACGTGCAGGCAAGCCGGCTCCGGCAATACCGAAGGCACCTGTAAAGCCCATACCGGCATTTGGCGAGCCTTCTGAGAGAGTCTTGATAGACTGTGTAGGTCCATTGCCAAGGACCAGAAAAGGCCATGAGTATTTACTGACCATAATGTGAACGGCCCCCCGTTTTCCCGAAGCGATACCCCTGAGAAAAGTGACATCGAGAGCCGTTCTGGATAGACTACAGAACTACATTGCGTGGGTAGGAATGCCCAAGGTTATCCAGACAGACCAGGGGAGTGTCTTCCAGTCAAAGTTGTTTAGGGAAACTGTGAAAGGATGGAGGGTAGAGCAAGTGTGCTCGTCACCGTATCACCCTCAGTCACAGGGAGCATTGGAACGTTTCCATTGAACGCTAAAGAGCTTGTTGAGGATATACTGCGCTGAGGAAGGGAGTAGATGGGACGAGACATTACCATTCGTGTTGTTCGCCATCAGGGATGCGGTAGTAGAATCACTCGGATTCACTCCATTTCAACTGGTGTACGGACACTCCGTGAGGAGCCCAGTAGGTGCACTGAAGGAGCAGCTCACCGTGGCTAGGCCTAAGGTTAATGTGGGACAAAATGTGAAAACTTTTAGAGAGCGACTCTCTAGGGCCAGAGATTTGGCCAAGGAAAATTTGAGAACGTCCCAGGCAGAGATGGTAAGATATCACGACAGGAAGGCGAAGGGCAGGAGATTTCAAGAAGGAGATCAGGTGTTAGTCCTCCTGCCGGTGAAAGGAAGTATATACGAGTTGAGATTTTGTTGTCCATAAACCATCCAGAAGGCGCTAGGGGATGTGAATTATATAATACACATGCCAGATCGTCTGAGAAATCACAGGTTTGCCACGTGAACATGATAAAGAAGTACTATGACAGAGATAAGCCTCTAGGCGATGAAGAACAGATGGAAACCCCATTGCAGGCGACTATGCTTTGTGTGGGAGACGGCAAAGGGATAGAGGAGAACTGTAAGTTAGAGAGGGCCGATGGCGCGAAGATATCGAATACGGAAAGCCTACCAAGATAGGTGAACATTTGGGTCATTTGGAGGATGACCAATGCCAGGAACTAGCGGAGATCCTCCAGAGGAATAAGTCGTTATTCACAGACGTTCCCAGAAGACACCGCGGAACGGTGCACGAAGTACATGTAGGGAGTGCTGACCCCATCAAGCAGCACCCTTACAGAGTTAACCCAGAGAAAGCAGCGGCAATGAGAGCAGAAGTAAAGTATCTGCTAGATAGGGAGCCGGTCGGCCGAGCGGACAGCACACTGGACTCGTGATCCTGTGGTCCTGGGTTCGATCCCAGGCGCCGGCGAGAAACAATGGGCAGAGTTTCTTTCACCCTATGCCCCTGTTACCTAGCAGTAAAATAGGTACCTGGGTGTTAGTCAGCTGTCACGGGCTGCTTCCTGGGGGTGGAGGCCTGGTCGAGGACCGGGCCGCGGGGACACTAAAAAAAAAACCTCCGAAATCATCTCAAGCTAGATAACGAGTTGGCAGAGGTTAGGGACAGTGACTAGAGTTCGCAGTGCCTCCTCGTGAAGAAAAGTGATGGCACATACCGGTTCTGCACCGATTACAGGAGAGTGAATGCAGTCACAGTCCCTGACTCGTTCCCGATACCACGCATAGATGATTGCATAGATCGGATTGGGAGTGCACGGTTTGTCTCGAAAATAGACCTGTTGAAGGGATACTACCAGATTCCCCTGTTCGAGGAGGCCAAGAGAATTTTAGCATTCGTGACACCCGACGGCTTGTACCAATATAAAGTGGTGCCATTCGGAATGAAGAATAGTGGTATTTGTTTCCAACGAGTAATGAATCAGGTATTACAAGGCGCGACCGAATGTGCAGTATACATCGATGATATTGTAGTGTTCGCTGATTCCTGGAAAGATCACGTGGATCGATTTTTAGATTTGTTCGATCGATTGGAGAAGGCCAACATGACAATCAACTTAGCAAAAGCAAGTTCAGGAGAGCCCGCCTGGAGTACCTTGGGTATATAGTAGGGCAAGGCGAGGTTGCTCCGGTAAGAACAAAGGGGAAGGCCATTGACAACTTCCCGGTGCCCAGGAGTAAGAAAGAATTGTTGAGATACCTCGGTATGATTGGATATTACCGGAAGTTCTGCGGAAATTTCTCCACCATAGCCGCTCCTATGACGAGTTTGCTATCAAAGAGCAAGAAGTGGGAGTGGAATGGAACAGCACAAGAAGCGTTTGAAAAGACCAAAAGACTGTTGATCGAGGCGCCTGTACTAGTGTCGCCAGATTTTGGAGCGCCGTTTACGTTATTTGTAGATGCCAGTGATATAGGGGCTGGAGCTGTACTGACGCAGCAGAATGATGGAATTTACCACCCCGTGTCCTTCTTCTCGAAGAAGTTCGTTAAGCACCAGAGGTCGTACAGTACGGTCGAGAAAGAGACTTTGGCCCTGGTGATGGCATTGAAACATTTTGAAGTGTATGTGAGTGGAGGAGGACACCCAGTGACAGTGTATACAGACCATAATCCCCTAGTTTTCCTGAGGAAAATGAAGCATGCAAACCAGAGGTTAACCAGATGGCTTTTATTGCTCCAGGAGTATGACCTGGTGATAATGCACACAAGAGGGCGAGCCAACGTAGTGGCTGATGCATTATCTCCAGCCTAGCCACTAGAATAATTTTCAAAAACAAGGGGGAGGGAGTGTTATGATCCCAGGTAGCCGAAAAACGAGTCTCCCCTTTGAGAATTATTCTATCAAGCCTGACCTGACTAGATGGTCTAGGAAATATAGAGATGAAGACACAGATGTAAAATAGTTGGTTGGATTCGATAAACAATTTGAGATTATGGGCAGTGAATAAGAAAATAGATAAATGACTGGTTAGGAGATGTGGATAATTTGCTGGAGGCATGAGGCTCGCTTCTGGAGGGCTTTGATCCTCACTTGAGTACCAGACATCGCAAGGGGAAGCTGCGCTCTGTGTGAGATCCTGTCAGAGAGGAGCCCCTAGTGATATATCTCCAAGAGAAGAGAAGTGTGCAGACGTTCCAGCTGTGGAGTCAAGCTGGGAACGTTGTGGTCTCAAGTCCTTAACGGCGAGGAGTGTTTATTAAGCCGCCCAGAGATATTATCGTGGGCTGTGGGAGCGCGCTGATCAGACTCCGTCAGAGGGGAGGGCACCCTCGACTAGGTAATCTGTGGTAAGAACGATTTTAGGCCAGTTCATAGTGATTACTTGTAGTTGGTCGTGTGCCCAGCGACAGTAGCATATGTTTATTGATAAGTTAGACATGTTTTGATAAGGCAGGAAGCCTAAATAAGATTACGGAGATGAGAGAGACAGCTGGAGGGACGAGCAGCACGTCCTCTTCCGTCGACCGCCTGAAGCCAACTGACTGGCAGCGGAGGGCCCTCCCAGAGTGAGTGAGGACCGCCTGGCCAGGCGGAGCATGGACCAGCCCAAACGGGGGAGTCCACTCTCACAGTATGTAGAGAGCAGATAGATGTCGGAGGCAAACATACTGTGTGGATTATTTCGTTTATGAGTTTAAGGGGAAACGTTTTTTTTGGAGTGTCAATGGGCTGCAGGATTGTCTTTGGGGAAGAAGTTGCTGAGAACTTCGAAGCCAGCACAGAGGGAGTAGTTGATGAAACTCCAAGGTAGTGGAAGAGTAGGACCTCGAGCTGTGAGGAGAAGCAGTGAAGAGGAGTGTCTCGTGCTTCTGTAATACCAGTGGCGAAACTCCAGTTGTGTTCGAGGAAACTTCATGGTGTAGCAGCCAGGTGAGCTGTGGAGGACCCTAGCAGAAGTGGTGAAGCACCGTAGTTGGTCAAGGAAGACTTCATGGTGTAGCAGCCGAGAAGTGCTGCAGAGGATCCTGGTAGATAAACCCGGAAGAACCTGAAGAGATCAGGGTAGTGAGCTTCCAGATGTGGAAGGGAAGTTCTGGTTGATTACTTGTAGGGAGGTGATAGAGTGTTTGGTTGTCATTAGCGTGCAAGACGCAGTGAAAGGTGAGTGATTGTTTGCCATTCTTGTGCCGAGGAGTGTTTATACTGAAGTATAGTTACAGTCATAGGCTGGATTACCTACAGAGACATACATATGTGTTCTAGGACTGATAGGGTGATCGATTGATCATTGTTGTGTATCAAGGAACATTTATACTGATATATATATTATTGCATTCATACGTTGATTTTCCTTGTACATGTTTATAGATATATATTATCTTGCTGATAGTGCAACATTGTATTATAAGACTTGATCTACCTGAGGAGGTTGGTAATATTAGGTGGTGAATCAGGACATAGGATACCACTTGATAAGCAGATGATAGAGTTCTGATGGTGTTGGAGTGCAACCTGACCGAAATAGTATAGAGTGTAGGATTCATTATTATTATTATATGTGTGTATGTATTGTGTATGTGCTTGGTCCAGTAAATGTATTCAAATTTTCTGGTGTTTGCCTTTGTCCTAGTGAGGCTTCCCAGGATGTAGTAAAGAAGAAGAGAGAGAGAGAAAAAGAACCAAGACCACCGCTGTGGACAGGGTAGGACGGAAAACTAATAAGTCAAAGGGGATTGAGGAGAACATATCACATAAGGAGAGAGTGGGGAGTCACAGCGGCTCGAGTGGGTGTGTGCACGTGACAACGAGGCTAAGTATTGGAGCCGCATCCCCTAAACGTGTGACGTTGAGCACGTCTCCAAGAGCCAGAAGCGCCCAGGGTGATCTCCCAGTAAAGTATAAGCACTCTACCGAGTTGTGGGTTGGGTTGTCCAGAAAGAAGGATCAACAACAACGACAACCCCCAACCAACAATATAATACTGGGGACCACCTGAGGCCAGTCGTGTTGTAGCTGAGGACCACCTGAGACCAGTCATATTGTAGCTGAGGACCCACCTGAGACCAGTCATCTTGTAGCTGAGGACCACGTGAGCCCAGTCGTGTTGTAGCTGACGACCACCTGACACCAGTCATGTTGTAGCTGAGTAGCACCTGACACCAGTCATGTTGTAGCTGAGGACCACCTGAGCCCAGTCGTGTTGTAGCTGAGGACCGCCTGAGTCCAGTCGTGTTGTAGCTGAGGACCACCTGACACCAGTCGTGTTGTAGCTGAGGACCACCTGACACCAGTCGTGTTGTAGCTGAGAACCACCTGAGACCAGTCGTGGTGTAGATTAGGACCACCTAAACCATTTTGTGCTAATAGCTGAGCTGAGGCCAGGCGTACTGTCGCTGGGGACCACCTGAGACCAGTCGTGCTGTAGCTGAGGACCACCTGAGACCAGTCGTGCTGTTAGATGAGGTCTACCTGAGACCAGTCTCACCGAAGCTGAGGACCACCTGAGACAAATCGTGCAGTTAGCTGAGGACCACCTGCGACAAGTCGTACTGTAGCTGAGGACCACCTGAGACCAGTCGTGTTGTAAATGAGGACCACTTGAGACCAGTCGTGTTGTAGCTGAGGGCCACCTGAGACCAGTCGTGTTGTAGCTGAGGACCACATTAGACCAGTCGTGCTGTAGCTGAGGACCACCTGAGAACAGTCGTTCTGTAGCTAAGAACCACCTGAGACAAGTCGTTCTGTTGCTGAGGATCACCTGAGACCAGTCGTGTTGTAGCTGAGGACCACATTAGACCATTCGTACTGTAGCTTAGGACCACCTGAGACCAGTCGTGTTGTAGCAAGGGACCGCCTGAGACCAGTCGTACTGTAGCTAAATGTAATGATCTGGTGTTCAGTCCGTGGCTCTCCCCTTTCCTTTTCTCCCCTTTCTCTCCAACCCCTTTCCCCCCTCTCCCCTTGCCGTCATTTGTCTCTCCCCTCCCATTTGTCACAGTTCACCTTCACTGGTCATATTCCCTGAGTCAAGAGGTTCGCTTTTGGCCCTCTACATTTCCCTCTCTACCCCCCACTCGATTCCCTCTCTACCCTCCCCACTCGTTCCCCTCTCCTCTAACCATTTGACAATTTTAATCTTTATTCCTTATTCTCTGACCGCTTGATCCTCTTTGACCATTCTAAGCTAAGCTATACCTGTTTCTGGTTAATTCTTTCCCTAGGGATGGGTTGGTCAGGTGTCGGCCTATATATCCTTCCCCTTCTCCCTTCTCCTCACACTTGGTCCGGGAGACATCTCCCGTCACGCAGGGTGCAGTTGCACCTCCACAGATCTCCAGTATCAGCTCTTGATACTGGTAATGGCTCAAAAGGGCCACCACTTACGGGCTATTCATGCCCGTGCCACCTTTTCGATGGTTTAATCGTCATCTTGGACACATTCATGGGAGACATCTCCCGTCACGCTGAGTGCACTTGCACCTCCACAGATCTCCAGTATCAGCTCTTGATACTGGTGATGGCTCGAAAGGGCCACCACTTACGAGCTATTCATGCCCGTGCCATCTTTTGGGTGGCTTCATCTTCATCTTCTTCATCTGTTTAAAACACGGGAGACATCTCCCGTCACGCTGGGTGCAGTCGCACCTCCACAGATCTCCAGTATCATCTATTGATACTGGTGATGGCTCAAAAGGGCCACCACTTACCAATTCATGCCCGTGCCACCTATTGGGTGGCTTCATCTTCATCTTAACACATTCACAAGGGAGACATCGCCCATCATGCAGGGTGCATTCGCACCTCCACAGATCTCCAGTATCAGCTCTTGATACTGGTAATGGCTTAAAATGGCCACCACTTACGCGCTATTCATGCCCGTGCCACCTTTTGGGTGGCTTAATCTTCATCATCATCATCCTTCTCCTTTAGTCAGTCTGGTGTTGACAAAGGCTTTAACAAGCCGAAACGTTCACCTCATTTCATATTTCTCTGTGGATTTTCCGCATATATATATATATATATATATATATATATATGTATATCTTGTAACCATCAAATGCATAATAAAGCACAAAAAATAAAAAAGGAAGGGGGTGGTAGGAGAAAAGCACACAGAAACTGTATTGGAGGGGATCTAAACATTCCCTCTAATGCGTTATGCGTGGTTTCCTCCGAGGCTATGGGTCCCCCTTCTTCCAGCTAGAGGTGGTACTCCCTATATATATATATATATATATATATATATATATATATATATATATATATATATATATGTCGTACCTAGTAGCCAGAACGCACTTCTCAGCCTACTATGCAAAGCCCGATTTGCCTAATAAGCCAAGTTTTCATGAATTAATTGTTTTTCGACTACCTAACCTACCTAACCTAACCTAACCTAACTTTTTCGGCTACCTAACCTAACCTAAACTATAAAGATAGGTTAGGTTAGGTTAGGTAGGGTTGGTTAGGTTCGGTCATATATCTACGTTAATTTTAACTCCAATAAAAAAAAATTTACCTCATACATAGAGAAAAGGGTTGCTTTATCATTTCGTAAGAAAAAAATTATAGTAAATATATTAATTCAGGAAAACTTGGCTTATTAGGCAAATCGGGCCTTGAATAGTAGGCTGAGAAGTGAGTTCTGGCTACTAGGTACGACATATATATATATATATATATATATATATATATATATATATATATATATATATATATATATATATATATATATATATATATAACTATATTGTCCTGGGGACCATTCAGGCTTGTTCGCATTTGTGTTCCTCACGTGTGCCCCAAAGAATGAGGTGATTTGGTAAAATGCTATGCCCAAGATTACTATCCGAGTGCCGGCGGTGGGGTGGTTCAAATAGCTTAGGCTATCACCTCATTATGTCCGGTCGTGATGGTCAAGTGGATTAAGGCGTCTTGTACATACCAGTTGCGTTGCTTCTGGGAGTATGGGTTCGAGTCACTTCTGGGGTGTGAGTTTTCAGTTGCATATTGTCCTGGGGACCATTCAGGCTTGTTCGCATTTGTGTTCCTCACGTGTGCCCCAAAGAATGAGGTGATTTGGTAAAATGCTATGCCCAAGATTACTATCCGAGTGCCGGCGGTGGGGTGGTTCAAATAGCCTCGGCTATCACCTCATTATGTCCGGTCGTGATGGTCAAGTGGATTAAGGCGTCTTGTACATACCAGTTGCGTTGCTTCTGGGAGTATGGGTTCGAGTCACTTCTGGGGTGTGAGTTTTCAGTTGCATATTGTCCTGGGGACCATTCAGGCTTGTTCGCATTTGTGTTCCTCACGTGTGCCCCAAAGAATGAGGTGATTTGGTAAAATGCTATGCCCAAGATTACTATCCGAGTGCCGGCGGTGGGGTGGTTCAAATAGCTTAGGCTATCACCTCATTATGTCCGGTCGTGATGGTCAAGTGGATTAAGGCGTCTTGTACATACCAGTTGCGTTGCTTCTGGGAGTATGGGTTCGAGTCACTTCTGGGGTGTGAGTTTTCAGTTGCATATTGTCCTGGGGACCATTCAGGCTTGTTCGCATTTGTGTTCCTCACGTGTGCCCCAAAGAATGAGGTGATTTGGTAAAATGCTATGCCCAAGATTACTATCCGAGTGCCGGCGGTGGGGTGGTTCAAATAGCTTAGGCTATCACCTCATTATGTCCGGTCGTGATGGTCAAGTGGATTAAGGCGTCTTGTACATACCAGTTGCGTTGCTTCTGGGAGTATGGGTTCGAGTCACTTCTGGGGTGTGAGTTTTCAGTTGCATATTGTCCTGGGGACCATTCAGGCTTGTTCGCATTTGTGTTCCTCACGTGTGCCCCAAAGAATGAGGTGATTTGGTAAAATGCTATGCCCAAGATTACTATCCGAGTGCCGGCGGTGGGGTGGTTCAAATAGCTTAGGCTATCACCTCATTATGTCCGGTCGTGATGGTCAAGTGGATTAAGGCGTCTTGTACATACCAGTTGCGTTGCTTCTGGGAGTATGGGTTCGAGTCACTTCTGGGGTGTGAGTTTTCAGTTGCATATTGTCCTGGGGACCATTCAGGCTTGTTCGCATTTGTGTTCCTCACGTGTGCCCCAAAGAATGAGGTGATTTGGTAAAATGCTATGCCCAAGATTACTATCCGAGTGCCGGCGGTGGGGTGGTTCAAATAGCTTAGGCTATCACCTCATTATGTCCGGTCGTGATGGTCAAGTGGATTAAGGCGTCTTGTACATACCAGTTGCGTTGCTTCTGGGAGTATGGGTTCGAGTCACTTCTGGGGTGTGAGTTTTCAGTTGATATATATATATATATATATATATATATATATATATATATATATATATATATATATATATATATATATATATATATATATATAAATAGTCAAACACAAAAGAGTTAAAATGTTCTGAGGAATGCCACACTGGGTAAGTCCCTGAGTAGAGGAATGAGATATAAGGAAAGATTACGTTTATCTGTATCTTTTGCTACTCAGTCTCCCAATCTTTATGTACCCAATCTGAACATCTTTACCATTGTGATCATTGCTGTCTTATATGTGCTGTCAATCTGCTGTTTGGTGTCTATTAACCTTGTTTAAATTACTAATCAAGCTGTCAATGTATTTAATCAGAGCTTTAATATAACAATGTGCTTTAATATACCTACTTATCTCTCTCATCTCATTTTGCTCTTGTAATGTATCTTTATCATTGATCAATTCTGATTGAAATTACCTACTTAAAATTATCTGCTAGATTAAGGACCTGCCCGAAACGCTGTGCGTACTAGTGGCTTTACAAGAATGTAAATACTGTACTATCCAATGTATTCTCACAAACCCAATGTACCTTCTTGTATATATATAAATAAATAAATAAATAAATTACTTGGAGCTTTACCTCACGAAACTGGACGAAAGAAGAGTTAGGAAAGACATGATCACTACCTAAAAAAATTTCATGAGAATTGACAGGGGGTAGATAGAGATAAACTTTTAACACAAGTGTTATGCGAACAAGGGGGCACAACTGGAGACTGAGTACCCAAATGAGCCATAGAGACGTTATACAAACTTTTTCAGTGTTAGAGTAGTTAACAGATGAAATGCATTAAGCAGTGATTTGGTGGAGGCAGACTCTATACCCAGTTTCAAATGTAGATATGATAGAGCCCTGTATGCTCGGGAATCTGTACACTAGTTGAGAGGCGGGACCAAAGAGAATGAGCTCAACCCACGCCAGCAAAACTAGGTGAGTACATGAAAGACTGGCAAGGAAATTACAGGCACAAGGAATAAATTGAAGATTACTAGACTGGATAAAACAATGGTTAAAAGAAAGAAGACAAAGGGTCGTACTAAATGGAAATGAATCTTACTGGAGAAATGTGGTAAGTGGGGTACCACAGGGACTATCTTGGGCCCAACCCTTTTTGTCATATACATCAATGACAAAGAGGAGAATATCATCAAATTTGCAGATGACTCAAAGATTTATGGAAAAGTGGGAAATAGTAATGGTGTTGTAGCCTTACAAAGAGATCTGCAGGAACTCCATAAATAGTCAAATTACTGGCAAATGCTTTTAAAAATTGGCAAATGCAAGACCCTGATTTTGTAGCATAACAATCCACCTCCCAACTACCAAATTAATAACATTACACTGCAGCAGATTGATGAAGAAATGGACGTTGTAGTCAAAATCCACCACTCAATGAAAGTTGCACAGCAGGCAGGGACAGCCGTTAAAAAAGCTCACCAAACACTTGAAATAGTCAAGCGTACCTTCTACTTCAAGGAAAGGAAGGTAGTGATTCAATATTATAAATCTCTGATGCGCCCTCATTTGGATTACTGTATCCAAGCCCTAAGACCTTATCTTCATAAGGACATTTGCTGCTCTGAAGAAGGTGCAACACCGGAAAACAGAAATCATTCCAGAGCTAAGTCAACTCACGTATCAGGAATGGTTGAGGGCCACAGGACTAACAGCACTGCAAACCAGGTATGAAAGGGCGGATCTTATTGAAACTTAAAATACTGAACAGTTTGCAGGATGTTGATCCGAAAAATTTCTTCAAAAGGTCAGATGTAACACAAACAAGGATTAATGGTTTCAAGCTCAAGAAGCCACAATGTAGGACTGAGAACAAGAGTTGCTTTATTACTCGTAGGGTTATAACCCCATGGAACCGCCTACGCGCCGAAGCCTTAAATGCCAAAAAACTGTTAACTTTTAATTTACAAATGGAAAAGATATTCAAGGCAAATATGGGGACTTTCGACAAGCTACCGGCTTCCTGTCCTCGTCAAGTGAGTGAATTATCAGGGGAAAGCGCCAATTAAGCCATTACGACTATATAGAACTGGAAAGGGAGTCAGGATAAGGATTTAGGACGGGACGGGAGGAAGGAATGGTGCCCAACCACTTGGACGGTCGGGGATTGAGCGCCGACCTGCATGAAGCGAGACCGTCGCTCTACCGTCCAGCCCAAGTGGTTGGCCTCGTCGAGACCTCTAGTGTTAGTGGTTATCAGGGACTATAGCCACAGGTAAACATAGGTAAGACTCACCTACAGTCTTCTAGCAAACATGACAACTCTAGTTGGAATGTCAAATCCTAATCAACATTGCACTTTAATAAGAGCAACAGGACCGGCTGATGGGGCTTGCACTTGCAAGCTATGCTGCAGATCCTCCCCATAATTGTTGCAACAACCGAACATCACAATTACCGGAAACCACTACCTACAGAAGATGTTCAGTTTGCCTTCTGAGAATTCAGGCGTGAACAATGCTCCATGAAGGTAAGTTTGTGTTAAGGTAATTATCAGGAGAAAGAACTCAGACCATAGCAACTATATACCACTTGGAACATATATGAGAATAAAGCGAAGGAAAGAAATAGTGTGCACCTACATGGATGCTGGGGGACTGAACGCCGACCAGCAAGAAGCGAGACCGTCTCTCTACCGTCCTGGAACATTGTACTCGGTAAGAAGTGACAGATTACGGGCAGGTCTCTGCACACACCTGGTGACAGATTATGGGCAGGACTCAACACACACCTGGTGACAGATTACAGACAGGACTCAGCACATACCTGGTGACAGATTACGGACAGGACTCAGCACACACCTGGTGACAGATTACGGGCAGGACTCAGCACACACCTGGTGGCAGATTACGGACAGGACTCAGCACACACCTGGTGACAGATTATGGGCAGGACTCAGCACACACCTGGTGGCAGATTACGGACAGGACTCAGCACACACCTGGTGACAGATTACGGGCAGGACTCAGCACACACCTGGTGACAGATTACAGGCAGGACTCAACACACACCTGGTGACAGATTACGGGCAGGACTCAGCACACACCTGGTGACAGATTACGGGCAGGACTCAGCACACACCTGGTGACAGATTACGGGCAGGACTCACCACACACCTGGTGACAGAACAAATACTACGGTCTTCTCTGAACAACAGAGGCCGACTGACAATAGGAAGCGGATTAATATAAATCCAGAGGCAATATGACTGTTCACTATGCCCCTGTGTTCTTCTAATAACTTAACAATGTTCACTATGCCCCTGACTTCCACTAATAACTTAACAATGTTCACTACACCCCTGTGTTCTACTAATAACTTAACAATGTTCACTACGCCCCTGTGTTCTACTAATAACTTAGATATAATCACTATGCCCCTGTGTTTCTACAAATAATTTAGCAATGTTCACTACGCCCCTGTGTTCTTCTAATAACTTAACAATGTTCACTACGCCCCTGTGTTCTACTAATAACTTAACAATGTTCACTACGCCCCTGTGTTCTATTAATAACTTAACAATGTTCACTATGCCCCTGTGTTCTACTAATAACTTAACAATGTTCACTATGCCCCTGTGTTCTACTAATAACTTAACAATGTTCAATATGCCCCTGTGTTCCACTAATAACTAAATAATGTTCACTACGCCCCTGTGTTCCACTAATAACTAAATAATGTTCACTACGCCCCTGTGTTCTACTAATAACTTAACAATGTTCACTCCGCCCCTGTGTTCTATTAATAACTTAACAATGTTCACTATGCCCCTGTGTTCTACTAATAACTTAACAATGTTCACTATGCCCCTGTGTTCTACTAATAACTTAACAATGTTCACTATGCCCCTGTGTTCCACTAATAACTAAATAATGTTCACTACGCCCCTGTGTTCCACTAATAACTAAATAATGTTCACTACGCCCCTGTGCTCCACTAATAACTTAACAATGTTCACTATGCCCCTGTGTTCTACTAATAACTAAATAATGTTCACTACGCCCCTGTGTTCCATTAATAACTAAATAATGTTCACTACGCCCCTGTGTTCCATTAATAACTAAATAATGTTCACTATGCCCCTGTGTTCCACTAGTAACTAAATAATGTTCACTATGCCCCTGTGTTCTACTAATAACTTAACAATGTTCACTATGCCCCTGTGTTCCACTAATAACTAAATAATGTTCACTACGCCCCTGTGTTCCACTAATAACTAAATAATGTTCACTATGCCCCTGTGTTCTACTAATTACTTAGCAATGTTCACTATGCCCCTGTGTTCTAGTAATGACTCAGCAATGTTCACTATGCCCCTGTGTTCTAGTAATGACTCAGCAATGTTCACTATGCCCCTGTGTTCTACTAATTACTTAGCAATGTTCACTATGCCCCTGTGTTCTAGTAATGACTCAGCAATGTTCACTATGCCCCTGTGTTCTAGTAATGACTCAGCAATGTTCACTATGACCCGGTGTTCTAGTAATGACTCAGCAATGTTCACTATGCCCCTGTGTTCTAGTAATGACTCAGCAATGTTCACTATGCCCCGGTGTTCTAGTAATGACTCAGCAATGTTCACTATGCCCCTGTGTTCCACTAGTAACTAAATAATGTTCACTATGCCCCTGTGTTCTACTAATTACTTAGCAATGTTCACTATGCCCCTGTGTTCTACTAATTACTTAGCAATGTTCACTATGCCCCGGTGTTCTAGTAATAACTTAGCAATGTTCACTATGCCCCTGTGTTCTAGTAGCAACTTAGTAATGTTCACTATGCCCCTGTGTTCCACTAGTAACTAAATAATGTTCACTATGCCCCTGTGTTCTACTAATTACTTAGCAATGTTCACTATGCCCCTGTGTTCTAGTAATGACTCAGCAATGTTCACTATGCCCCGGTGTTCTAGTAATGACTCAGCAATGTTCACTATGCCCCGGTGTTCTAGTAATGACTCAGCAATGTTCACTATGCCCCTGTGTTCTAGTAGCAACTTAGTAATGTTCACTATGCCCCTGTGTTTCACTAATAACTTAATAATGTTTACTATGCCCCTGTGTTCTAGTAATAACTCAGCAATGTTCACTATGCCCCTGTGTTCTAGTAATAACTCAGCAATGTTCACTATGCCCCTGTGTTCTAGTAATGACTCAGCAATGTTCACTATGCCCCTGTGTTCTAGTAATAACTCAGCAATGTTCACTATGCCCCTGTGTTCTAGTAATGACTCAGCAATGTTCACTATGCCCCTGTGTTCTAGTAATAACTCAGCAATGTTCACTATGCCCCGGTGTTCTAGTAATGACTCAGCAATGTTCACTATGCCCCTGTGTTCTAGTAATAACTCAGCAATGTTCACTATGCCCCTGTGTTCTAGTAATGACTCAGCAATGTTCACTATGCCCCTGTGTTCTAGTAATAACTCAGCAATGTTCACTATGCCCCTGTGTTCTAGTAATAACTCAGCAATGTTCACTATGCCCCTGTGTTCTAGTAATGACTCAGCAATGTTCACTATGCCCCTGTGTTCTAGTAATAACTCAGCAATGTTCACTATGCCCCGGTGTTCTAGTAATGACTCAGCAATGTTCACTATGCCCCGGTGTTCTAGTAATGACTCAGCAATGTTCACTATGCCCCTGTGTTCTAGTAATGACTCAGCAATGTTCACTATGCCCCTGTGTTCTAGTAATAACTCAGCAATGTTCACTATCTCCCGGTGTTGCCAACACTAATATTGACGCCGCTGGAAGCAAGGCAATACTTCTACTGTTTGGCTGCAACACAGTGGACTCCCTAACACACTGCGTCATCCACTCTTAGTTGAGAAGGCAGTTGAAGCTGAATCACTTGTTACACCCGAGCGTTTCCTGCCTACTGACTCCTCCACTATGTTCCTCGACAGCTTTTGCACATATTTCCAGACATAAGAACGTGTGACTATCACCACCACCGTTGTTGTCACATCCTAAACCTTTCAGTTTAGATTTTCTGGTGAAACTCCAACCTGACTATATTGTTGGCATCTGTCATACAATATCACCATGGTCTCTCGCTTTCTGCTGTCTCTATTCCTAACTTTTATATTGGCAAAATGTCTGGAACACGCATGTGTAAGGTGATTTTTTTCTAGGTGCTTCTGGTTGTGTTGTGTTTACATTTGTGGTTTGGATAGCAGAAAAACGAGGCAGACGCCCATCGTTTCCTGCTACGGTAGCAGGTAATTGGATGGCAGACTCGCAATAGTCTGAGTCTGGTCCAAAGTTTAGTAACAAAGATGTTTCAACGTCCGACAGTTCCACGGTGTGACTTGGCCCTTTTCGTTGACTAGGAGGTGGAGTCCTTCTGGTACTGGGTGCCACCAGTCGGGTCATTCCTAGGACACCGACAAGTAACCCAGCAAGTGGAGGGCCTGAAGGTGTTCCTCCGGCAGGTTGGAGAGGTGCCAGTGAGCCACAATGGTGGCACTTCTCAGTGGGATATTTCGATACCTGCAATTGGCATAGTTATGCTGATCCACATTGTTTGGCAGGTGACGTTGGGAAGACAGACACAGCGCCATCATGGTGTGGAGGGAACTGAGGAGAAGGACCAGACAGGAGAGAAGGATGAGGAGGGAACTGAGGAAAAGAATGAGGAGGGAACTGATGAGAAGAATGAGGAGGGAACTGATGAGAAGAATGAGGAGGGAACTGAGGAGAAGAATGAGGAGGGAACTGATGAGAAGAATGAGGAGGGAACTGATGAGAAGAATGAGGAGGGAACTGATGAGAAGAATGAGGAGGGAACTGAGGAAAAGAATGAGGAGGGAACTGATGAGAAGAATGAGGAGGGAACTGATGAGAAGAATGAGGAGGGAACTGAGGAGAAGAATGAGGAGGGGACTGATGAGAAGAATGAGGAGGGAACTGAGGAGAAGAATGAGGAGGGAACTGATGAGAAGAATGAGGAGGGAACTGAGGAGAAGAATGAGGAGGGAACTGATGAGAAGAATGAGGAGGGAACTGAGGAGAAGAATGAGGAGGGAACTGATGAGAAGAATGAGGAGGGAACTGAGGAGAAGAATGAGGACGGAACTGATGAGAAGAATGAGGAGGGAACTGAGGAGAAGAATGAGGAGGAGGATCAGGCAGGAGAGAAGGATGAGGAGGGAACTGAGAGATATAGTGACAAGGATGTCACCGGCTCGTCTGAATGTACGTAGGCCGACATCAGTAATGATGTCACCAATGATGATAGTGACGAGGACGATGACGTCAATGTCATAATTCCATCAATAGCAGAGCAACGCAAAATTCGAGACCTTATCGTCCCTCAGTTTATCGTGAGAATATGCAACATCCACCACAGCCTCTCTCCTGAATACGTAAAAAATTTCCTTGACAAAATTCAGAGAGTTCAGAAGTTTGATATTGAGTACAGAGAGAAGTTAGGGAAAAACGGAGCCATCGTGCGCTGCCAAGAGGCGCTTGTAATTTATACCAGTCGGGATGCCTTTGAGAGTGTTCTTAGTTGTACCTTCTCCACACTAGCGCTTGGGGAATGCACTCCCTTTGCCGTGGCAGAATACATCCCGGATCAGGACAAAATGTAGGCTAAGCATGACGGTAAGAATCACGTAATTTATGTGTCCAATGTTTCCTTCAGACGTACCCGGAAGGAGGTGTTATCTCACTTCCAGAAATTTGGTCCAGTCTATAGTTTTAATATGGAGCCGTTTAAGGGGCCCCATACACACTGTGGTTCGGGGACAATTACATACAGGAGCCGAAGTGCGTTCTTTGCCGCACTCAGAGGAGATCACTCCGCACTGACGCGGGGTCAACGTATAGTTAATGTTCGTGTGTAGTATGACCCGGCGGTTGATAAATGACCACATCACCCTTCATCTTCCTTCTCCCGTTCCCATCCTAAATCTTTATCCTGATCCCTTCCAAGTGCTATAGTCGTAACGGTTAGGCGTTTTCTCCCGATAGTTTTAATTTTTCCCTTACTGTGTGTGTGTGTGTGTGTGTGTATATGTAACTAGCTGTACCCGGCCACACGTTGCTGTGGCTCAGCAACCTTCCCCTATCTCCCAATCCTCCCCACTATTTCCCCCCTCCCCCGTCCCTTTGTCCTCCCAACTATTCCTCACTTCCCCGTCCCCCCATCCTTTCAAGCATTCCCCACTCCCCTGTCCCCCTCGTGATCCCCACCAATCCCCCCCCTCCACCATCCCTTTCCCCTCCCCACCATCCCTCACTCTACCGTCTCCCTCGATTCTCTTTCTTCTCACATATTTGTGTGTGTGTGTGTGTGTGTGTGTGTTATCCGCTTGATATGTGCTGCAGGAGACAGGTCTGGCGTGATATCAACCCCCAAGTCTTTTTCCTTCTCTGACTCCTGAAGAATTTCCTCTCCCAGATGATACCTTGTATCTGGCCTCCTGCTCCCTACACCTATCTTCATTACATTACATTTGGTTGGGTTAAACTCTAACAACCATTTGTTCGACCATTCCTTCAGCTTGTCTAGGTCTTCTTGAAGCCTCAAACAGTCCTCACACTGTGTGTGTGTGTGTGTGTGTGTGTGTGTGTGTGTATGTGTGTGTGTGTGTGTGTGTGTGTGTGTGTGTGTGTGTGTGTGTGTGTGTGTGTGTGTGTGTGTGTGTGTGTGTACTCACCTAGTTGTACTCACCTAGTTGTGCTTGCGGGGGTTGAGCTCTGGCTCTTTGGTCCCGCCTCTCAACCGTCAATCAACAGGTGTACAGTTTCCTGAGCCTATTGGGCTCTATCATATCTACACTTGAAACTGTGTATGGAGTCAGCCTCCACCACATTGCTTCCTAATGCATTCCATTTGTCAACCACTCTGACACTAAAAAAGTTCTTTCTAATATCTCTGTGGCTCATTTGGGCACTCAGTTTCCACCTGTGTCCCCTAGTGCGTGTGCCCCTTGTGTTAAATAGCCTGTCTTTATCAACCCTGTCGATTGCCTTGAGAATCTTGAATGTGGTGATCATGTCCCCCCTAACTCTTCTGTCTTCCAACGAAGTGAGGTTCAATTCCCGTAGTCTCTCCTCGTAGCTCATACCTCTCAGCTCGGGTACTAGTCTGGTGGCAAACCTTTGAACCTCTTCCAGTTTAGTCTTATGCTTGACTAGATATGGACTCCATGCTGGAGCCGCATACTCCAGGATTGGTCTGACATATGTGGTATATAATGTTCTGAAGGATTCCTTATACAAGTTTCTAAAGGCCGTTCTTATGTTAGCCAACCTGGCATATGCTGCTGATGTTATCCTCTTGATATGAGCTTCAGGGGACAGGTCTGGCGTGATATCAACCCCCAGGTCTTTCTCTCTTTCTGACTCTTGAAGTATTTCATCTCCCAAGTGATACCTTGTATGTGGTCTCCTGCTTCCTACCCCTATCTTCATTACATTACATTTGCTTGGGTTAAACATCCATTTGTTCGACCATTCCTGCAGCTTGCCCAGGTCTTCTTGAAGCCTCAAGCTGTCCTCCTCTGTCTTAATCGTTCTCATAATTTTGGCGTCGTCAGCAAACATTGAGAGGAATGAGTCTATACCCTCTGGGAGATAATTTACGTATATCAGAAACAAGATAGGTCCAAGCACAGAGCCCTGTGGGACTCCACTGGTGACTTCACGCCATTCTGAGGTCTCACCCCTCACTATAACTCTCTGCTTCCTATTGCTTAGGTACTCCCTTATCCACTGGAGCGCCCTACCAGTTACTCCTGCCTGTTTCTCCAGCTTATGCATCAACCTTTTATGGGGTACTGTGTCAAAGGCTTTCCGACAGTCCAAAAAAAATGCAGTCCGCCCATCCTTCTCTTTCTTGCTTAATCTTTGTCACCTGATCATAGAATTCTATCAAGCCTGTAAGGCAAGATTTACCCTCCCTGAACCCATGTTGATGGGTTGTCACGAAGTCTCTTCTCTCCAGATGTGTTACTAGGGTTTTTCTCACAATCTTCTCCATCACCTTGCATGGTATACAAGTTAAGGACACTGGCCTGTAGTTCAGTGCCTCTTGTCTGTCACCCTTTTTAAATATTGGTACTACATTAGCAGTCTTCCATACTTCTGGAGGGTCTCCCGTTTCCAGTGACCTACTATACACTATGGAGAGTGGCAAGCAAAGTGCTCCTGCACACTCTTTCAATATCCATGGTGAGATTCCATCCGGCCCAACAGCTTTTCTCACATCCAGCTCCAATAGGTGCTTCTTGACCTCATCTCTTGTAATTTCGAACCTTTCCAAGGCCACCTGGTTTGCTGCCACCTCTTCTAGCGCCGTGACTTCTCCCTGTTCTATTGTAAAGACCTCCTGGAACCTTTTGTTGAGTTCTTCACACACCTCTTTGTCATTCTCTGTGTACCTGTCTTCGCCCACCCTAAGTTTCATCACCTGTTCCTTCACTGTTGTCTTCCTCCTGATGTGACTGTGTAGTAGCTTGGGTTTGGTCTTGGCTTTATTAGCTATATCATTTTCATAACGTTTCTCAGCTGCTCTTCTCACACTGACATACTCGTTCCTGGTTCTCTGGTATCTCTCTGTACTTTCTGGTGTTCTGTTATTACGGAAGTTCCTCCATGCCCTTTTGTTCAGCTCCTTTGCTTTCATACATTCCCTATTAAACCACGGATTCTTCCTTTGCTTCTGTTTTTTCCTGTTGGGCTGGGACAAACCTGCTTACAGCCTCCTGACATTTTTGGGTGACATAGTCCATCATGTCTTGTACGGACTTGGTTCCGAGTTCTGTGTCCCAATGTATATCCCATAGGAATTTATTCATCTCCTCATAGTTTCCCTTTCGGTACGCCAGCCCTTTGTTTCCCAGTTCTTTTTTGGGGGTGATAATTCCTAGCTCAACCAGGTACTCAAAGCTCAATACACTATGATCACTCATTCCCAAGGGGGCTTCCAACTTAACTTCCCTTATATCCGACTCATTTAGGGTAAATATCAGATCAAGCAAGGCTGGTTCATCCCCTCCTCTCGTTCTTGTCGGTCCCTTGACGTGTTGACTTGGAAAGTTTCTTGTTGCCACATCCAGCAGCTTAGCTCTCCATGTGCCTGGGCCTCCATGTGGGTCTCTGTTCACCCAATCTATCTTTCCATGGTTGAAGTCTTCCATGATTAGTAGCCTGGATCCGTTCCTGCTAGCCACAGAAGCTGCTCTCTCTATTATATTGATGGTGGCCAAGTTGTTTCTATCATATTCCTGTCTGGGTCTTCTGACATTCGGTGGGGGGTTATATATGACTACTACTATAATTTTCTGTCCTCCAGTTGCTATGGTGCCTGATATGTAGTCACTGAAACCTTCACAGTTCTGAATTACCATCTCTTCGAAACTCCAACCTTCTCTTAGTAGCAAAGCTACACCACCTCCTCCTCTCCCTTCTCTCTCTTTCCTCACTACATAGTAGCCCTGTGGAAACACTGCGTTTGTTATGGTGTTTGTTAGCTTTGTTTCTGTGAGTGCTTTTATGTCTGGGTTTTCTTCTAGTGCCCATTCTCCGAGTTCACTTGTTTTATTTGTAATTCCATCTATGTTAGTGTACATTGCCTTGAAGCTCACTTTCTTCAGTTCATTTTCTTGTCCCTTTCTTGGCGAGCATTCTGCTGGTGTGGGAAGCTTTTCAGTGGGTGAGATGATCTGTGAGGTGGTTTGCCGGGTTTCAGGGGAGTTTAGGGTGAGGGGTGGGGGTTTCATGGAAGGGGGGACAGGTAGGGTGTGGGTTAAGGAGATAGGGGGGACATGGAGGATACGGGGTGAGGGGGGAGGAGGGATAGGGAGGTGTGTGTGTGTGTGTGTGTGTACTCACCTATTTGTGCTTGCGGGGGTTGAGCTTTGGCTCTTTGGTCCCGCCTCTCAACTGTCAATCAACTGGTGTACAGGTTCCTGAGCCTATTGGGCTCTATCATATCTACACTTGAAACTGTGTATGGAGTCAGCCTCCACCACATCACTTCCTAATGCATTCCATTTGTCAACTACTCTGACACTAAAAAAATTCTTTCTAATATCTCTGTGGCTCATTTGGGCACTCAGTTTCCACCTGTGTCCCCGAGTGCGTGTGCCCCTTGGGTTAAATAGCCCGTCTTTATCTACCCTGTCAATTCCTCTGAGAATCTTGTACGTGGTGATCATATCCTCCCTAACTCTTCTGTCTTCTAGTGACGTGAGGTTTAATTCCCGTAGTCTCTCCTTGTAGCTCATACCTCTCAGCCCAGGTACTACTCTGGTGGCAAACCTTTGAACTTTTTCCAGTTAGGTCTTATGCTTGACTAGATATGGACTCCATGCTGGAGACCAATCCTGCATATTCCAGGATTGGTCTGACGTAAGTGGTATACAAAGTTCTGAATGATTCTTTACACAAGTATCTAAATGCCGTTCTTATGTTAGCCAATCTGGCATATGCTGCTGATGTTATCCTCTTGATATGGGCTTCAGGGGACAGGTCTGGCGTGAAATCAACCCCCAGGTCTTTCTCTCTCTCTGACTCGTGTAGAATTTCATCTCCCAAATGATACCTTGTAACTGGCCTCCTGCTCCCTACACCTATCTTCATTACATTACATTTGCTTGGGTTAAACCCCAACAATCATTTGTTCGACCATTCCTTTAGTTTGTCTAGGTCTTCTTGAAGCCTCAAGCAGTCCTCCTCTGTCTTAATCCTTCTCATAATTTTGGCATCGTCAGCAAACATTGAGAGGAATGAATCAATAACCTCCGGGAGATCGTTCACGTATATCAGAATCAGAATAGGACTGAGTACAGAGCCCTGTGGGACTCCACTGGTGACTTCACGCCAATCTGAGGTCTCACCCCTCACTGTAACTCTTTGCTTCCTATTGCTTAGGTATTCCCTTATCCACTGGAGTACTTTACCAGTTACTCCTGCCTGTCTCTCCAGCTTATGTACCAGCCTCTTATGGGGGACTGTATCAAAGGCTTTCCGACAGTCCAAAAAAATGCAGTCTGCCCAGCCTTCTCTTTCTTGCTTAATCTTTGTCACCTGATCGTAGAATTCTATTAAGCCAGGAAGGCAAGATTTACCCTCCCTGAACCCATGTTGGCGATTTGTCACTGTCATGGTCGGGGAGATATAATCTCCATATACCTATCTTAAGGTAGTAACCTTCAGCATCACTGGAACACATAGCCTGGCCACATATCACTCAAGGTTCTAGGGGAGTAAAAAGCTAGCAACAAATATTCCAGTTTACTGGCATTAAGAACCTTCCACAACATTAATACTACAACACTCTACTAGTATAACACACTCTAATACTATATCCAGCTTCTCAACAACTGGGCATGATACATCAAATAGGTCTGTAAACTGCAGCAATCAACACTAGCTGGCACCAGGAACTTTGCCTAGCGCAGTGGAACACTAGTGCCTATATGCTTCTAATACCAACAAGGATGGTGGTGTGTCAACCAATAACACATGAGGTAAGAGGAATAATATCACATACAGGTTTTGGCATTTCACAAGTTCCTCAAAATATATCACCTCACTAAGACACATAATAATCACCTACCACCTGGTATACATAATGGACAACAGTAGAATCTAATTATCGCAGGGGACTTTAATATTGACCTCTGCGAGCCTGAACACCCTACTGCTGTTAGCTTCCTCAACTGTATGAATTCCTGCTTCCTCATACCCTTAATCACTAGACCTACTAGAATCACTGATAGCACTGCTACGACTCTAGATCACATCTGGACCAACATAACCTCTCCGCTTACTTCAGGTATAATCACCGATAGCACTACAGACCATTACCCCACATTTCTCTTAACTAACAATATCAAACCACCTCTTGAGTCAAGGGAGTTAAGCTTTAGGCTGCATAATGAAACTGCTATAAACAATTTTATAACTGCTGCTGATAATGTCAACTGGGAGTCCGAGTTAGGTAACATAGGGGACATCAACCTAGCAGTGCAATCTTTTCTTCAAACAACTCTTAGCCTTTATAACACCCACTGTCCTATGCTTACAAAACAAGTCACAAACAAAAGGCTTAACAATCCTTGGCTTACAAAGGGAATACTTAAATCCATTAACAAAAAACATGACCTTGAGAAGAAGTATAGGTTAGGAACCGTCTCCAAAGAATTCTCAAAGAATTACTCGTTATTGCTATCTAAAATAATTAGACGAGCCAAAACTAAATACTATGAAGATAAATTTACCCAAATAAAGAGCAACATTAGGAGGAGTTTATAGATCTAATCAGGCAGGCAAAACGGGGAAACTCATGTCCGGAGTCCCCCGTGTATTACTACTTGGACGATGACGTACTAATGAGGAAGTGGCGACCGGACAAAGCCGGCGCAGATAAGGTATGGTTGGAGAAGCACCAAGTGTTAGTGCCGAAGGAGTTTAGGGTGGCAGTGCTGGAACTAGCCCACTCCGTAGATATGGCAGGGCACTTAGGGGTGAAGAAGACCTTAAATAAGGTGCAGGAGCACTTCTACTGGCCGAACGTGTGGAAGGATGTAAATAAGTATTGTAGGACATGTTTGGTGTGCCAACGTGCAGGCAAGCCGGCTCCGGCAATACCGAAGGCACCTGTAAAGCCCATACCGGCATTTGGCGAGCCTTCTGAGAGAGTCTTGATAGACTGTGTAGGTCCATTGCCAAGGACCAGAAAAGGCCATGAGTATTTACTGACCATAATGTGAACGGCCCCCCGTTTTCCCGAAGCGATACCCCTGAGAAAAGTGACATCGAGAGCCGTTCTGGATAGACTACAGAACTACATTGCGTGGGTAGGAATGCCCAAGGTTATCCAGACAGACCAGGGGAGTGTCTTCCAGTCAAAGTTGTTTAGGGAAACTGTGAAAGGATGGAGGGTAGAGCAAGTGTGCTCGTCACCGTATCACCCTCAGTCACAGGGAGCATTGGAACGTTTCCATTGAACGCTAAAGAGCTTGTTGAGGATATACTGCGCTGAGGAAGGGAGTAGATGGGACGAGACATTACCATTCGTGTTGTTCGCCATCAGGGATGCGGTAGTAGAATCACTCGGATTCACTCCATTTCAACTGGTGTACGGACACTCCGTGAGGAGCCCAGTAGGTGCACTGAAGGAGCAGCTCACCGTGGCTAGGCCTAAGGTTAATGTGGGACAAAATGTGAAAACTTTTAGAGAGCGACTCTCTAGGGCCAGAGATTTGGCCAAGGAAAATTTGAGAACGTCCCAGGCAGAGATGGTAAGATATCACGACAGGAAGGTGAAGGGCAGGAGATTTCAAGAAGGAGATCAGGTGTTAGTCCTCCTGCCGGTGAAAGGAAGTATATACGAGTTGAGATTTTGTTGTCCATAAACCATCCAGAAGGCGCTAGGGGATGTGAATTATATAATACACATGCCAGATCGTCTGAGAAATCACAGGTTTGCCATGTGAACATGATAAAGAAGTACTATGACAGAGATAAGCCTCTAGGCGATGAAGAACAGATGGAAACCCCATTGCAGGCGACTATGCTTTGTGTGGGAGACGGCAAAGGGATAGAGGAGAACTGTAAGTTAGAGAGGGCCGATGGCGCGAAGATATCGAATACGGAAAGCCTACCAAGATAGGTGAACATTTGGGTCATTTGGAGGATGACCAATGCCAGGAACTAGCGGAGATCCTCCAGAGGAATAAGTCGTTATTCACAGACGTTCCCAGAAGACACCGCGGAACGGTGCACGAAGTACATGTAGGGAGTGCTGACCCCATCAAGCAGCACCCTTACAGAGTTAACCCAGAGAAAGCAGCGGCAATGAGAGCAGAAGTAAAGTATCTGCTAGATAGGGAGCCGGTCGGCCGAGCGGACAGCACACTGGACTCGTGATCCTGTGGTCCTGGGTTCGATCCCAGGCGCCGGCGAGAAACAATGGGCAGAGTTTCTTTCACCCTATGCCCCTGTTACCTAGCAGTAAAATAGGTACCTGGGTGTTAGTCAGCTGTCACGGGCTGCTTCCTGGGGGTGGAGGCCTGGTCGAGGACCGGGCCGCGGGGACACTAAAAAAAAAAGCTCCGAAATCATCTCAAGCTAGATAACGAGTTGGCAGAGGTTAGGGACAGTGACTAGAGTTCGCAGTGCCTCCTCGTGAAGAAAAGTGATGGCACATACCGGTTCTGCACCGATTACAGGAGAGTGAATGCAGTCACAGTCCCTGACTCGTTCCCGATACCACGCATAGATGATTGCATAGATCGGATTGGGAGTGCACGGTTTGTCTCGAAAATAGACCTGTTGAAGGGATACTACCAGATTCCCCTGTTCGAGGAGGCCAAGAGAATTTTAGCATTCGTGACACCCGACGGCTTGTACCAATATAAAGTGGTGCCATTCGGAATGAAGAATAGTGGTATTTGTTTCCAACGAGTAATGAATCAGGTATTACAAGGCGCGACCGAATGTGCAGTATACATTGATGATATTGTAGTGTTCGCTGATTCCTGGAAAGATCACGTGGATCGATTTTTAGATTTGTTCGATCGATTGGAGAAGGCCAACATGACAATCAACTTAGCAAAAGCAAGTTCAGGAGAGCCCGCCTGGAGTACCTTGGGTATATAGTAGGGCAAGGCGAGGTTGCTCCAGTAAGAACAAAGGTGGAGGCCATTGACAACTTCCCGGTGCCCAGGAGTAAGAAAGAATTGTTGAGATACCTCGGTATGATTGGATATTACCGGAAGTTCTGCGGAAATTTCTCCACCATAGCCGCTCCTATGACGAGTTTGCTATCAAAGAGCAAGAAGTGGGAGTGGAATGGAACAGCACAAGAAGCGTTTGAAAAGACCAAAAGACTGTTGATCGAGGCGCCTGTACTAGTGTCGCCAGATTTTGGAGCGCCGTTTACGTTATTTGTAGATGCCAGTGATATAGGGGCTGGAGCTGTACTGACGCAGCAGAATGATGGAATTTACCACCCCGTGTCCTTCTTCTCGAAGAAGTTCGTTAAGCACCAGAGGTCGTACAGTACGGTCGAGAAAGAGACTTTGGCCCTGGTGATGGCATTGAAACATTTTGAAGTGTATGTGAGTGGAGGAGGACACCCAGTGACAGTGTATACAGACCATAATCCCCTAGTTTTCCTGAGGAAAATGAAGCATGCAAACCAGAGGTTAACCAGATGGCTTTTATTGCTCCAGGAGTATGACCTGGTGATAATGCACACAAGAGGGCGAGCCAACGTAGTGGCTGATGCATTATCTCCAGCCTAGCCACTAGAATAATTTTCAAAAACAAGGGGGAGGGAGTGTTATGATCCCAGGTAGCCGAAAAACGAGTCTCCCCTTTGAGAATTATTCTATCAAGCCTGACCTGACTAGATGGTCTAGGAAATATAGAGATGAAGACACAGATGTAAAATAGTTGGTTGGATTCGATAAACAATTTGAGATTATGGGCAGTGAATAAGAAAATAGATAAATGACTGGTTAGGAGATGTGGATAATTTGCTGGAGGCATGAGGCTCGCTTCTGGAGGGCTTTGATCCTCACTTGAGTACCAGACATCGCAAGGGGAAGCTGCGCTCTGTGTGAGATCCTGTCAGAGAGGAGCCCCTAGTGATATATCTCCAAGAGAAGAGAAGTGTGCAGACGTTCCAGCTGTGGAGTCAAGCTGGGAACGTTGTGGTCTCAAGTCCTTAACGGCGAGGAGTGTTTATTAAGCCGCCCAGAGATATTATCGTGGGCTGTGGGAGCGCGCTGATCAGACTCCGTCAGAGGGGAGGGCACCCTCGACTAGGCAATCTGTGGTAAGAACGATTTTAGGCCAGTTCATAGTGATTACTTGTAGTTGGTCGTGTGCCCAGCGACAGTAGCATATGTTTATTGATAAGTTAGACATGTTTTGATAAGGCAGGAAGCCTAAATAAGATTACGGAGATGAGAGAGACAGCTGGAGGGACGAGCAGCACGTCCTCTTCCGTCGACCGCCTGAAGCCAACTGACTGGCAGCGGAGGGCCCTCCCAGAGTGAGTGAGGACCGCCTGGCCAGGCGGAGCATGGACCAGCCCAAACGGGGGAGTCCACTCTCACAGTATGTAGAGAGCAGATAGATGTCGGAGGCAAACATACTGTGTGGATTATTTCGTTTATGAGTTTAAGGGGAAACGTTTTTTTTGGAGTGTCAATGGGCTGCAGGATTGTCTTTGGGGAAGAAGTTGCTGAGAACTTCGAAGCCAGCACAGAGGGAGTAGTTGATGAAACTCCAAGGTAGTGGAAGAGTAGGACCTCGAGCTGTGAGGAGAAGCAGTGAAGAGGAGTGTCTCGTGCTTCTGTAATACCAGTGGCGAAACTCCAGTTGTGTTCGAGGAAACTTCATGGTGTAGCAGCCAGGTGAGCTGTGGAGGACCCTAGCAGAAGTGGTGAAGCACCGTAGTTGGTCAAGGAAGACTTCATGGTGTAGCAGCCGAGAAGTGCTGCAGAGGATCCTGGTAGATAAACCCGGAAGAACCTGAAGAGATCAGGGTAGTGAGCTTCCAGATGTGGAAGGGAAGTTCTGGTTGATTACTTGTAGGGAGGTGATAGAGTGTTTGGTTGTCATTAGCGTGCAAGACGCAGTGAAAGGTGAGTGATTGTTTGCCATTCTTGTGCCGAGGAGTGTTTATACTGAAGTATAGTTACAGTCATAGGCTGGATTACCTACAGAGACATACATATGTGTTCTAGGACTGATAGGGTGATCGATTGATCATTGTTGTGTATCAAGGAACATTTATACTGATATATATATTATTGCATTCATACGTTGATTTTCCTTGTACATGTTTATAGATATATATTATCTTGCTGATAGTGCAACATTGTATTATAAGACTTGACCCACTTGAGGAGGTTGGTAATATTAGGTGGTGAATCAGGACATAGGATACCACTTGATAAGCAGATGATAGAGTTCTGATGGTGTTGGAGTGCAACCTGACCGAAATAGTATAGAGTGTAGGATTCATTATTATTATTATATGTGTGTATGTATTGTGTATGTGCTTGGTCCAGTAAATGTATTCAAATTTTCTGGTGTTTGCCTTTGTCCTAGTGAGGCTTCCCAGGATGTAGTAAAGAAGAAGAGAGAGAGAGAAAAAGAACCAAGACCACCGCTGTGGACAGGGTAGGACGGAAAACTAATAAGTCAAAGGGGATTGAGGAGAACATATCACATAAGGAGAGAGTGGGGAGTCACAGCGGCTCGAGTGGGTGTGTGCACGTGACAACGAGGCTAAGTATTGGAGCCGCATCCCCTAAACGTGTGACGTTGAGCACGTCTCCAAGAGCCAGAAGCGCCCAGGGTGATCTCCCAGTAAAGTATAAACACTCTACCGAGTTGTGGGTTGGGTTGTCCAGAAAGAAGGATCAACAACAACGACAACCCCCAACCAACAATATAATACTGGGGACCACCTGAGGCCAGTCGTGTTGTAGCTGAGGACCACCTGAGACCAGTCATATTGTAGCTGAGGACCCACCTGAGACCAGTCATCTTGTAGCTGAGGACCACGTGAGCCCAGTCGTGTTGTAGCTGACGACCACCTGACACCAGTCATGTTGTAGCTGAGTAGCACCTGACACCAGTCATGTTGTAGCTGAGGACCACCTGAGCCCAGTCGTGTTGTAGCTGAGGACCGCCTGAGTCCAGTCGTGTTGTAGCTGAGGACCACCTGACACCAGTCGTGTTGTAGCTGAGGACCACCTGACACCAGTCGTGTTGTAGCTGAGAACCACCTGAGACCAGTCGTGGTGTAGATTAGGACCACCTGAACCATTTTGTGCTAATAGCTGAGCTGAGGCCAGGCGTACTGTCGCTGGGGACCACCTGAGACCAGTCGTGCTGTAGCTGAGGACCACCTGAGACCAGTCGTGCTGTTAGATGAGGTCTACCTGAGACCAGTCTCACCGAAGCTGAGGACCACCTGAGACAAATCGTGCAGTTAGCTGAGGACCACCTGCGACAAGTCGTACTGTAGCTGAGGACCACCTGAGACCAGTCGTGTTGTAAATGAGGACCACTTGAGACCAGTCGTGTTGTAGCTGAGGGCCACCTGAGACCAGTCGTGTTGTAGCTGAGGACCACATTAGACCAGTCGTGCTGTAGCTGAGGACCACCTGAGAACAGTCGTTCTGTAGCTAAGAACCACCTGAGACAAGTCGTTCTGTTGCTGAGGATCACCTGAGACCAGTCGTGTTGTAGCTGAGGACCACATTAGACCATTCGTACTGTAGCTTAGGACCACCTGAGACCAGTCGTGTTGTAGCAAGGGACCGCCTGAGACCAGTCGTACTGTAGCTAAATGTAATGATCTGGTGTTCAGTCCGTGGCTCTCCCCTTTCCTTTTCTCCCCTTTCTCTCCAACCCCTTTCCCCCCTCTCCCCTTGCCGTCATTTGTCTCTCCCCTCCCATTTGTCACAGTTCACCTTCACTGGTCATATTCCCTGAGTCAAGAGGTTCGCTTTTGGCCCTCTACATTTCCCTCTCTACCCCCCCACTCGATTCCCTCTCTACCCTCCCCACTCGTTCCCCTCTCCTCTAACCATTTGACAATTTTAATCTTTATTCCTTATTCTCTGACCGCTTGATCCTCTTTGACCATTCTAAGCTAAGCTATACCTGTTTCTGGTTAATTCTTTCCCTAGGGATGGGTTGGTCAGGTGTCGGCCTATATATCTTTCCCCTTCTCCCTTCTCCTCACACTTGGTCCGGGAGACATCTCCCGTCACGCAGGGTGCAGTTGCACCTCCACAGATCTCCAGTATCAGCTCTTGATACTGGTAATGGCTCAAAAGGGCCACCACTTACGGGCTATTCATGCCCGTGCCACCTTTTCGATGGTTTAATCGTCATCTTGGACACATTCATGGGAGACATCTCCCGTCACGCTGAGTGCACTTGCACCTCCACAGATCTCCAGTATCAGCTCTTGATACTGGTGATGGCTCGAAAGGGCCACCACTTACGAGCTATTCATGCCCGTGCCATCTTTTGGGTGGCTTCATCTTCATCTTCTTCATCTGTTTAAAACACGGGAGACATCTCCCGTCACGCTGGGTGCAGTCGCACCTCCACAGATCTCCAGTATCATCTATTGATACTGGTGATGGCTCAAAAGGGCCACCACTTACCAATTCATGCCCGTGCCACCTATTGGGTGGCTTCATCTTCAGCTTAACACATTCACAAGGGAGACATCTCCCATCATGCAGGGTGCATTCGCACCTCCACAGATCTCCAGTATCAGCTCTTGATACTGGTAATGGCTTAAAATGGCCACCACTTACGCGCTATTCATGCCCGTGCCACCTTTTGGGTGGCTTAATCTTCATCATCATCATCCTTCTCCTTTAGTCAGTCTGGTGTTGACAAAGGCTTTAACAAGCCGAAACGTTCACCTCATTTCATATTTCTCTGTGGATTTTCCGCATATATATATATATATATATATATATATATATATATATATATATATATATATATATATATATATATATATATATATATATATATATATATATATATATATATATATATATCTTGTAACCATCAAATGCATAATAAAGCACAAAAAATAAAAAAGGAAGGGGGTGGTAGGAGAAAAGCACACAGAAACTGTATTGGAGGGGATCTAAACATTCCCTCTAATGCGTTATGCGTGGTTTCCTCCGAGGCTATGGGTCCCCCTTCTTCCAGCTAGAGGTGGTACTCCCTATATATATATATATATATATATATATATATATATATATATATATATATACATATATATATATATATATATATATATATATATATATATATATATATATATATATATATATATATATATATATATATATATATATATATATATATATATATATAACTATATTGTCCTGGGGACCATTCAGGCTTGTTCGCATTTGTGTTCCTCACGTGTGCCCCAAAGAATGAGGTGATTTGGTAAAATGCTATGCCCAAGATTACTATCCGAGTGCCGGCGGTGGGGTGGTTCAAATAGCTTAGGCTATCACCTCATTATGTCCGGTCGTGATGGTCAAGTGGATTAAGGCGTCTTGTACATACCAGTTGCGTTGCTTCTGGGAGTATGGGTTCGAGTCACTTCTGGGGTGTGAGTTTTCAGTTGCATATTGTCCTGGGGACCATTCAGGCTTGTTCGCATTTGTGTTCCTCACGTGTGCCCCAAAGAATGAGGTGATTTGGTAAAATGCTATGCCCAAGATTACTATCCGAGTGCCGGCGGTGGGGTGGTTCAAATAGCTTAGGCTATCACCTCATTATGTCCGGTCGTGATGGTCAAGTGGATTAAGGCGTCTTGTACATACCAGTTGCGTTGCTTCTGGGAGTATGGGTTCGAGTCACTTCTGGGGTGTGAGTTTTCAGTTGCATATTGTCCTGGGGACCATTCAGGCTTGTTCGCATTTGTGTTCCTCACGTGTGCCCCAAAGAATGAGGTGATTTGGTAAAATGCTATGCCCAAGATTACTATCCGAGTGCCGGCGGTGGGGTGGTTCAAATAGCTTAGGCTATCACCTCATTATGTCCGGTCGTGATGGTCAAGTGGATTAAGGCGTCTTGTACATACCAGTTGCGTTGCTTCTGGGAGTATGGGTTCGAGTCACTTCTGGGGTGTGAGTTTTCAGTTGCATATTGTCCTGGGGACCATTCAGGCTTGTTCGCATTTGTGTTCCTCACGTGTGCCCCAAAGAATGAGGTGATTTGGTAAAATGCTATGCCCAAGATTACTATCCGAGTGCCGGCGGTGGGGTGGTTCAAATAGCTTAGGCTATCACCTCATTATGTCCGGTCGTGATGGTCAAGTGGATTAAGGCGTCTTGTACATACCAGTTGCGTTGCTTCTGGGAGTATGGGTTCGAGTCACTTCTGGGGTGTGAGTTTTCAGTTGCATATTGTCCTGGGGACCATTCAGGCTTGTTCGCATTTGTGTTCCTCACGTGTGCCCCAAAGAATGAGGTGATTTGGTAAAATGCTATGCCCAAGATTACTATCCGAGTGCCGGCGGTGGGGTGGTTCAAATAGCTTAGGCTATCACCTCATTATGTCCGGTCGTGATGGTCAAGTGGATTAAGGCGTCTTGTACATACCAGTTGCGTTGCTTCTGGGAGTATGGGTTCGAGTCACTTCTGGGGTGTGAGTTTTCAGTTGCATATTGTCCTGGGGACCATTCAGGCTTGTTCGCATTTGTGTTCCTCACGTGTGCCCCAAAGAATGAGGTGATTTGGTAAAATGCTATGCCCAAGATTACTATCCGAGTGCCGGCGGTGGGGTGGTTCAAATAGCTTAGGCTATCACCTCATTATGTCCGGTCGTGATGGTCAAGTGGATTAAGGCGTCTTGTACATACCAGTTGCGTTGCTTCTGGGAGTATGGGTTCGAGTCACTTCTGGGGTGTGAGTTTTCAGTTGATATATATATATATATATATATATATATATATATATATATATATATATATATATATATAAATAGTCAAACACAAAAGAGTTAAAATGTTCTGAGGAATGCCACACTGGGTAAGTCCCTGAGTAGAGGAATGAGATATAAGGAAAGATTACGTTTATCTGTATCTTTTGCTACTCAGTCTCCCAATCTTTATGTACCCAATCTGAACATCTTTACCATTGTGATCATTGCTGTCTTATATGTGCTGTCAATCTGCTGTTTGGTGTCTATTAACCTTGTTTAAATTACTAATCAAGCTGTCAATGTATTTAATCAGAGCTTTAATATAACAATGTGCTTTAATATACCTACTTATCTCTCTCATCTCATTTTTCTCTTGTAATGTATCTTTATCATTTATCAATTCTGATTGAAATTACCTACTTAAAATTATCTGCTAGATTAAGGACCTGCCCGAAACGCTGTGCGTACTAGTGGCTTTACAAGAATGTAAATACTGTACTATCCAATGTATTCTCACAAACCCAATGTACCTTCTTGTATATATATAAATAAATAAATAAATAAATTACTTGGAGCTTTACCTCACGAAACTGGAAGACAGAAGAGTTAGGAAAGACATGATCACTACCTAAAAAAATTTCATGAGAATTGACAGGGGGTAGATAGAGATAAACTTTTAACACAAGTGTTATGCGAACAAGGGGGCACAAGTGGAGACTGAGTACCCAAATGAGCCATAGAGACGTTATAAAAACTTTTTCAGTGTTAGAGTAGTTAACAGATGAAATGCATTAAGCAGTGATTTGGTGGAGGCAGACTCTATACCCAGTTTCAAATGTAGATATGATAGAGCCCTGTATGCTCGGGAATCTGTACACTAGTTGAGAGGCGGGACCAAAGAGAATGAGCTCTACCCACGCCAGCAAAACTAGGTGAGTACATGAAAGACTGGCAAGGAAATTAAAGGCACAAGGAATAAATTGAAGATTACTAGACTGGATAAAACAATGGTTAAAAGAAAGAAAACAAAGGGTCGTACTAAATGGAAATGAATCTTACTGGAGAAATGTGGTAAGTGGGGTACCACAGGGACTATCTTGGGCCCAACCCTTTTTGTCATATACATCAATGACAAAGAGGAGAATATCATCAAATTTGCAGATGACTCAAAGATTTATGGAAAACTGGGAAATAGTAATGGTGTTGTAGCCTTACAAAGAGATCTGCAGGAACTCCATAAATAGTCAAATTACTGGCAAATTCTTTTTTAATATTGGCAAATGCAAGACCCTGATTTTGTAGCATAACAATCCACCTCCCAACTACCAAATTAATAACATTACACTGCAGCAGATTGATGAAGAAAAGGACGTTGTAGTCAAAATCCACCACTCAATGAAAGTTGCACAGCAGGCAGGGACAGCCGTTAAAAAAGCTCACCAAACACTTGAAATAGTCAAGCGTACCTTCTACTTCAAGGAAAGAAAGGTAGTGATTCAATATTATAAATCTCTGATGCGCCCTCATTTGGATTACTGTATCCAAGCCCTAAGACCTTATCTTCATAAGGACATTTGCTGCTCTGAAGAAGGTGCAACACCGGACAACAGAAATCATTCCAGAGCTAAGTCAACTCACGTATCAGGAATGGTTGAGGGCCACAGGACTAACAGCACAGCAAACCAGGTATGAAAGGGCGGATCTTATTGAAACTTAAAATACTGAACAGTTTGCAGGATGTTGATCCGGAAAATTTCTTCAAAAGGTCAGATGTAACACAAACAAGGATTAATGGTTTCAAGCTCAAGAAGCCACAATGTAGGACTGAGAACAAGAGTTACTTTATTACTCGTAGGGTTATAACCCCATGGAACCGCCTACGCGCCGAAGCCTTAAATGCCAAAAAACTGTTAACTTTTAATTTACAAATGGAAAAGATCTTCAAGGCAAATATGGGGACTATCGACAAGCCGCCGGCTTCCTGTCCTCGTCAAGTGAGTGAATTATCAGGGGAAAGCGCCAATTAAGCCATTACGACTATATAGAACTGGGAAGGGAGTCAGGATAAGGATTTAGGACGGGACGGGAGGAAGGAATGGTGCCCAACCACTTGGACGGTCGGGGATTGAGCGCCGACCTGCATGAAGCGAGACCGTCGCTCTACCGTCCAGCCCAAGTGGTTGGCCTCGTCGAGACCTCTAATGTTAGTGGTTATCAGGGACTATAGCCACAGGTAAACATAGGTAAGACTCACCTACAGTCTTCTAGCAAACATGACAACTCTAGTTGGAATGTCAAATCCTAATCAACATTGCACTTTAATAAGAGCAACAGGACCGGCTGATGGGGCTTGCACTTGCAAGCTATGCTGCAGATCCTCCCCATAATTGTTGCAACAACCGAACATCACAATTACCGGAAACCACTACCTACAGAAGATGTTCAGTTTGCCTTCTGAGAATTCAGGCGTGAACAATGCTCCATGAAGGTAAGTTTGTGTTAAGGTAATTATCAGGAGAAAGAACTCAGACCATAGCAACTATATGCCACTTGGAACATATATGAGAATAAAGCGAAGGAAAGAAATAGTGTGCACCTACATGGATGCTAGGGGACTGAACGCCGACCAGCAAGAAGCGAGACCGTCCCTCTACCGTCCTGGAACATTGTACTCGGTAAGAAGTGACAGATTACAGGCAGGACTCAACACACACCTGGTGACAGATTACGGGCAGGACTCAACACACACCTGGTGACAGATTACGGGCAGGACTCAGCACACACCTGGTGACAGATTACAGGCAGGACTCAACACACACCTGGTGACAGATTACGGGCAGGACTCAGCACACACCTGGTGACAGATTACGGGCAGGACTCAGCACACACCTGGTGACAGATTACGGGCAGGACTCAACACACACCTGGTGACAGATTACAGGCAGGACTCAGCACACACCTGGTGACAGATTACGGGCAGGACTCAGCACACACCTGGTGACAGATTACGGGCAGGACTCACCACACACCTGGTGACAGATTACGGGCAGGACTCACCACACACCTGGTGACAGATTACGGGCGGGACTCAGCACACACCTGGTGACAGATTACGCGCAGGACTCAACACACACCTGGTGGCAGATTACGGGCAGGACTCAGCACACACCTGGTGACAGATTACGGGCAGGACTCAACACACACCTGGTGACAGATTACGGGCAGGACTCAGCACACACCTGGTGACAGATTACAGGCAGGACTCACCACACACCTGGTGACAGATTACAGGCAGGACTCACCACACACCTGGTGACAGAACAAATACTACAGTCTTCTCTGAACAACAGAGGCCGACTGACAATAGGAAGCGGATTAATATAAATCCAGAGGCAATATGACTGTTCACTATGCCCCTGTGCTCTTCTAATAACTTAACAATGTTCACTATGCCCCTGACTTCCACTAATAACTTAACAATGTTCACTACGCCCCTGTGTTCTACTAATAACTTAACAATGTTCACTACGCCCATGTGTTCAACTAATAACTTAACAATGTTCACTACGCCCCTGTGTTCTACTAATAACTTAGATATAATCACTATGCCCCTGTGTTTCTACAAATAATTTAGCAATGTTCACTACGCCCCTGTGTTCTTCTAATAACTTAACAATGTTCACTACGCCCCTGTGTTCTACTAATAACTTAACAATGTTCACTACGCCCCTGTGTTCTATTAATAACTTAACAATGTTCACTATGCCCCTGTGTTCTACTAATAACTTAACAATGTTCACTATGCCCCTGTGTTCTACTAATAACTTAACAATGTTCAATATGCCCCTGTGTTCCACTAATAACTAAATAATGTTCACTACGCCCCTGTGTTCCACTAATAACTAAATAATGTTCACTACGCCCCTGTGTTCTACTAATAACTTAACAATGTTCACTACGCCCCTGTGTTCCACTAATAACTTAACAATGTTCACTACGCCCCTGTGTTCTACTAATAACTTAACAATGTTCACTACGCCCCTGTGTTCTATTAATAACTTAACAATGTTCACTACGCCCCTGTGTTCCACTAATAACTAAATAATGTTCACTACGCCCCTGTGTTCTACTAATAACTTAACAATGTTCACTACGCCCCTGTGTTCTACTAATAACTTAACAATGTTCACTACGCCCCTGTGTTCTACTAATAACTTAACAATGTTCACTACGCCCCTGTGTTCCACTAATAACTTAACAATGTTCACTACGCCTCTGTGTTCTATTAATAACTTAACAATGTTCACTATGCCCCTGTGTTCTACTAATAACTTAACAATGTTCACTATGCCCCTGTGTTCTACTAATAACTTAACAATGTTCACTACGCCCCTGTGTTCCACTAATAACTAAATAATGTTCACTACGCCCCTGTGTTCCACTAATAACTAAATAATGTTCACTACGCCCCTGTGTTCTACTAATAACTTAACAATGTTCACTACGCCCCTGTGTTCCACTAATAACTTAACAATGTTCACTACGCCCCTGTGTTCTATTAATAACTTAACAATGTTCACTATGCCCCTGTGTTCTACTAATAACTTAACAATGTTCACTATGCCCCTGTGTTCTACTAATAACTCAGCAATGTTCACTATGCCCCGGTGTTCTAGTAATGACTCAGCAATGTTCACTATGCCCCTGTGTTCTACTAATAACTCAGCAATGTTCACTATGCCCCTGTGTTCTACTAATAACTCAGCAATGTTCACTATGCCCCTGTGTTCTAGTAATAACTCAGCAATGTTCACAATGCCACGGTGTTCTAGTAATGACTCAGCAATGTTCACTATGCCCCTGTGTTCTAGTAATGACTCAGCAATGTTCACTATGCCCCTGTGTTCTAGTAATGACTCAGCAATGTTCACTATGCCCCGGTGTTCTAGTAATGACTCAGCAATGTTCACTATGCCCCTGGTGTTCTAGTAATGACTCAGCAATGTTCACTATGCCCTGGTGTTCTAGTAATGACTCAGCAATGTTCACTATGCCCCTGGTGTTCTAGTAATGACTCAGCAATGTTCACTATGCCCCTGTGTTCTAGTAATGACTCAGCAATGTTTACTATGCCCCTGTGTTCTAGTAATGACTCAGCAATGTTCACTATGCCCCTGTGTTCTAGTAATGACTCAGCAATGTTCACTATGCCCCGGTGTTCTAGTAATAACTCAGCAATGTTCACTATGCCCCTGTGTTCTAGTAATGACTCACCAATGTTCACTATGCCCCTGTGTTCTAGTAATGACTCAGCAATGTTCACTATCTCCCGGTGTTGCCAACACTAATATTGACGCCGCTGGAAGCAAGGCAATACTTCTACTGTTTGGCTGCAACACAGTGGACTCCCTAACACACTGCGTCATCCACTCTTAGTTGAGAAGGCAGTTGAAGCTGAATCACTTGTTACACCCGAGCGTTTCCTGCCTACTGACTCCTCCACTATGTTCCTCGACAGCTTTTGCACATATTTCCAGACATAAGAACGTGTGACTATCACCACCACCGTTGCTGTCACATCCTAAACCTTTCAGTTTAGATTTTCTGGTGAAACTCCAACCTGACTATATTGTTGGCATCTGTCATACAATATCACCATGGTCTCTCGCTTTCTGCTGTCTCTATTCCTAACTTTTATATTGGCAAAATGTCTGGAACACGCATGTGTAAGGTGATTTTTTTCTAGGTGCTTCTGGCGGTGTTGTGTTTACATATATGGTTTGGATAGCAGAAAAACGAAGCAGACGCCCATCGTTTCCTGCTACGGTAGCAGGTAATTGGATGGCAGACTCGCAATAGTCTGAGTCTGGTCCAAAGTTTAGTAACAAAGATGTTTCAACGTCCGACAGTTCCACGGTGTGACTCGGCCCTTTTCGTTGACTAGGAGGTGGAGTCCTTCTGGTACTGGGTGCCACCAGTCGGGTCATTCCTAGGACACCGACAAGTAACCCAGCAAGTGGAGGGCCTGAAGGTGTTCCTCCGGCAGGTTGGAGAGGTGCCAGTGAGCCACAATGGTGGCACTTCTCAGTGGGATATTTCGATACCTGCAATTGGCATAGTTATGCTGATCCACATTGTTTGGCAGGTGACGTTGGGAAGACAGACACAGCGCCATCATGGTGTGGAGGGAACTGAGGAGAAGGACCAGACAGGAGAGAAGGATGAGGAGGGAACTGAGGAAAAGAATGAGGAGGGAACTGAGGAGAAGGATGAGGAGGGAACTGAGGAGAAGGATGAGGAGGGAACTGAGAAGAAGAGTGAGGAGGGAACTGAGGAGAAGGACCAGACAGGAGAGAAGGATGAGGAGGGAACTGAGGAGAAGGACCAGACAGGAGAGAAGGATGAGGAGGGAACTGAGGAAAAGAATGAGGAGGAAACTGAGAAGAAGGACTAGACAGGAGAGAAGGATGAGGAGGGAACTGAGGAAAAGAATGAGGAGGGAACTGATGAGAAGAATGAGGAGGGAACTGAGGAGAAGAATGAGGAGGGAACTGATGAGAAGAATGAGGAGGGAACTGAGGAAAAGAATGAGGAGGGAACTGATGAGAAGAATGAGGAGGGAACTGATGATAAGAATGAGGAGGGAACTGATGAGAAGAATGAGGAGGGAACTGAGGAAAAGAATGAGGAGGGAACTGATGAGAAGAATGAGGAGGGAACTGATGAGAAGAATGAGGAGGGAACTGAGGAAAAGAATGAGGAGGGAACTGATGAGAAGAATGAGGAGGGAACTGAGGAGAAGAATGAGGAGGGAACTGATGAGAAGAATGAGGAGGGAACTGAGGAGAAGAATGAGGAGGGAACTGATGAGAAGAATGAGGAGGGAACTGAGGAGAAGAATGAGGAGGGAACTGATGAGAAGAATGAGGAGGGAACTGAGGAGAAGAATGAGGAGGGAACTGATGAGAAGAATGAGGAGGGAACTGAGGAGAAGAATGAGGAGGAGGATCAGGCAGGAGAGAAGGATGAGGAGGGAACTGAGAGATATAGTGACAAGGATGTCACCGGCTCGTCTGAATGTACGTAGGCCGACATCAGTAATGATGTCACCAATGATGATAGTGACGAGGACGATGACGTCAATGTCATAATTCCATCAATAGCAGAGCAACGCAAAATTCGAGACCTTATCGTCCCTCAGTTTATCGTGAGAATATGCAACATCCACCACAGCCTCTCTCCTGAATACGTAAAAAATTTCCTTGACAAAATTCAGAGAGTTCAGAAGTTTGATATTGAGTAGAGAGAGAAGTTAGGGAAAAACGGAGCCATCGTGCGCTGCCAAGAGGCGCTTGTAATTTATACCAGTCGGGATGCCTTTGAGAGTGTTCTTAGTTGTACCTTCTCCACACTAGCGCTTGGGGAATGCACTCCCTTTGCCGTGGCAGAATACATCCCGGATCAGGACAAAATGTAGGCTAAGCATGACGGTAAGAATCACGTAATTTATGTGTCCAATGTTTCCTTCAGACGTACCCGGAAGGAGGTGTTATCTCACTTCCAGAAATTTGGTCCAGTCTATAGTTTTAATATGGAGCCGTTTAAGGGGCCCCATACACACTGTGGTTCGGGGACAATTACATACAGGAGCCGAAGTGCGTTCTTTGCCGCACTCAGAGGAGATCACTCCGCACTGACGCGGGGTCAACGTATAGTTAATGTTCGTGTGTAGTATGACCCGGCGGTTGATAAATGACCACATCACCCTTCATCTTCCTTCCCCCGTTCCCATCCTAAATCTTTATCCTGATCCCTTCCAAGTGCTATAGTCGTAACGGTTTGGCGTTTTCTCCCGATAGTTTTAATTTTTCCCTTACTGTGTGTGTGTGTGTGTGTGTGTGTGTGTGTGTGTGTGTGTGTGTGTATATATATGTAACTAGCTGTACCCGGCCACACGTTGCTGTGGCTCAGCAACCTTCCCCTATCTCCCAATCCTCCCCACTATCCCCCCTCCCCCGTCCCCCCATCCTTTCAAGCATTCCCCACTCCCCTGTCCCCCTCGTGATCCCCACCATTCCCCCCCCCCCCCCCTCCACCATCCCTGTCCCCTCCCCACCATCCCTCACTCTACCGTCTCCCTCGATTCTCTTTCTTCTCACATATTTGTGTGTGTGTGTGTGTGTGTGTGTGTGTGTGTGTGTGTGTGTGTGTGTGTGTGTACTCACCTAGTTGTACTCACCTAGTTGTGCTTGCGGGGGTTGAGCTCTGGCTCTTTGGTCCCGCCTCTCAACCGTCAATCAACAGGTGTACAGTTTCCTGAGCCTATTGGGCTCTATCATATCTACACTTGAAACTGTGTATGGAGTCAGCCTCCACCACATTGCTTCCTAATGCATTCCATTTGTCAACCACTCTGACACTAAAAAAGTTCTTTCTAATATCTCTGTGGCTCATTTGGGCACTCAGTTTCCACCTGTGTCCCCTAGTGCGTGTGCCCCTTGTGTTAAATAGCCTGTCTTTATCAACCCTGTCGATTCCCTTGAGAATCTTGAATGTGGTGATCATGTCCCCCCTAACTCTTCTGTCTTCCAACGAAGTGAGGTTCAATTCCCGTAGTCTCTCCTCGTAGCTCATACCTCTCAGCTCGGGTACTAGTCTGGTGGCAAACCTTTGAACCTTTTCCAGTTTAGTCTTATGCTTGACTAGATATGGACTCCATGCTGGAGCCGCATACTCCAGGATTGGTCTGACATATGTGGTATATAATGTTCTGAAAGATTCCTTATACAAGTTTCTAAAGGCCGTTCTTATGTTAGCCAACCTGGCATATGCTGCTGATGTTATCCTCTTGATATGAGCTTCAGGGGACAGGTCTGGCGTGATATCAACCCCCAGGTCTTTCTCTCTTTCTGACTCTTGAAGTATTTCATCTCCCAAGTGATACCTTGTATGTGGTCTCCTGCTTCCTACCCCTATCTTCATTACATTACATTTGCTTGGGTTAAACTCTAACACCCATTTGTTCGACCATTCCTGCAGCTTGTCCAGGTCTTCTTGAAGCCTCAAGCTGTCCTCCTCTGTCTTAATCCTTCTCATAATTTTGGCGTCGTCAGCAAACATTGAGAGGAATGAGTCTATACCCTCTAGGAGATCATTTACGTATATCAGAAACAAGATAGGTCCAAGCACAGAGCCCTGTGGGACTCCACTGGTGACTTCACGCCATTCTGAGGTCTCACCCCTCACTATAACTCTCTGCTTCCTATTGCTTAGGTACTCCCTTATCCACTGGAGCGCCCTACCAGTTACTCCTGCCTGTTTCTCCAGCTTATGCATCAACCTTTTATGGGGTACTGTGTCAAAGGCTTTCCGACAGTCCAAAAAATGCAGTCCGCCCATCCTTCTCTTTCTTGCTTAATCTTTGTCACCTGATCATAGAATTCTATCAAGCCTGTAAGGCAAGATTTACCCTCCCTGAACCCATGTTGATGGGTTGTCACGAAGTCTCTTCTCTCCAGATGTGTTACTAGGTTTTTTCTCACAATCTTCTCCATCACCTTGCATGGTATACAAGTTAAGGACACTGGCCTGTAGTTCAGTGCCTCTTGTCTGTCACCCTTTTTAAATATTGGTACTACATTAGCAGTCTTCCATACTTCTGGTAGGTCTCCCGTTTCCAGTGACCTACTATACACTATGGAGAGTGGCAAGCAAAGTGCTCCTGCACACTCTTTCAATATCCATGGTGAGATTCCATCCGGCCCAACAGCTTTTCTCACATCCAGCTCCAATAGGTGCTTCTTGACCTCATCTCTTGTAATTTGGAACCTTTCCAAGGTCACCTGGTTTGCTGCCACCTCTTCTAGCGCCGTGACTTCTCCCTGTTCTATTGTAAAGACCTCCTGGAACCTTTTGTTGAGTTCTTCACACACCTCTTTGTCATTCTCTGTGTACCTGTCTTCGCCCACCCTAAGTTTCATCACCTGTTCCTTCACTGTTGTCTTCCTCCTGATGTGACTGTGTAGTAGCTTGGGTTTGGTCTTGGCTTTATTTGCTATATCATTTTCATAACGTTTCTCAGCTGCTCTTCTCACACTGACATACTCGTTCCTGGTTCTCTGGTATCTCTCTGTACTTTCTGGTGTTCTGTTATTACGGAAGTTCCTCCATGCCCTTTTGTTCAGCTCCTTTGCTTTCATACATTCCCTATTAAACCACGGATTCTTCCTTTGCTTCTGTTTTTTCCTGTTGGGCTGGGACAAACCTGCTTACAGCCTCCTGACATTTTTGGGTGACATAGTCCATCATGTCTTGTACGGACTTGGTTCCGAGTTCTGTGTCCCAATGTATATCCCATAGGAATTTATTCATCTCCTCATAGTTTCCCTTTCGGTACGCCAGCCCTTTGTTTCCCAGTTCTTTTTTGGGGGTGATAATTCCTAGCTCAACCAGGTACTCAAAGCTCAATACACTATGATCACTCATTCCCAAAGGGGGCTTCCAACTTAACTTCCCTTATATCCGACTCATTTAGGGTAAATATCAGATCAAGCAAGGCTGGTTCATCCCCTCCTCTCGTTCTTGTCGGTCCCTTGACGTGTTGACTTAGAAAGTTTCTTGTTGCCACATCCAGCAGCTTAGCTCTCCATGTGTCTGGGCCTCCATGTGGGTCTCTGTTCCCCCAATCTATCTTTCCATGATTGAAGTCTTCCATGATTAGTAGCCTGGATCCGTTCCTGCTAGCCACAGAAGCTGCTCTCTCTATTATATTGATGGTGGCCAATTTGTTTCTATCATATTCCTGTCTGGGTCTTCTGACATTTGGTGGGGGGTTATATATAACTACTACTATAATTTTCTGTCCTCCAGTTGCTATGGTGCCTGATATGTAGTCACTGAAACCTTCACAGTTCTGAATTACCATCTCTTCGAAACTCCAACCTTCTCTTAGTAGCAAAGCTACACCACCTCCTCCTCTCCCTTCTCTCTCTTTCCTCACTACATAGTAGCCCTGTGGAAACACTGCGTTTGTTATGGTGTTTGTTAGCTTTGTTTCTGTGAGTGCTATTATGTCTGGGTTTTCTTCTAGTGCCCATTCTCCGAGTTCACTTGTTTTATTTGTAATTCCATCTATGTTAGTGTACATTGCCTTGAAGCTCACTTTCTTCAGTTCATTTTCTTGTCCCTTTCTTGGCGAGCATTCTGCTGGTGTGGGAAGCTTTTCAGTGGGTGAGATGATCTGTGAGGTGGTTTGCAGGGTCTCAGGGGAGTTTGGGGTGAGGGGTGGGGGTTTTATGGAAGGGGGGACAGGTAGGGTGTGGGTTAAGGAGATAGGGGGGACATGGAGGATACGGGGTGAGGGGGGGAGGAGGGATAGGGAGGTGTGTGTGTGTGTGTGTGTGTACTCACCTATTTGTGCTTGCAGGGGTTGAGCTTTGGCTCTTTGGTTCCGCCTCTCAACTGTCAATCAACTGGTGTACAGGTTCCTGAGCCTATTGGGCTCTATCATATCTACACTTGAAACTGTGTATGGAGTCAGCCTCCACCACATCACTTCCTAATGCATTCCATTTGTCAACTACTCTGACACTAAAAAAATTATTTCTAATATCTCTGTGGCTCATTTGGGCACTCAGTTTCCACCTGTGTCCCCGAGTGCGTGTGCCCCTTGGGTTAAATAGCCCGTCTTTATCTACCCTGTCAATTCCTCTGAGAATCTTGTACGTGGTGATCATATCCTCCCTAACTCTTCTGTCTTCTAGCGACGTGAGGTTTAATTCCCGTAGTCTCTCCTTGTAGCTCATACCTCTCAGCCCAGGTACTACTCTGGTGGCAAACCTTTGAACTTTTTCCAGTTAGGTCTTATGCTTGACTAGATATGGACTCCATGCTGGAGACCAATCCTGCATATTCCAGGATTGGTCTGACGTAAGTGGTATACAAAGTTCTGAATGATTCTTTACACAAGTATCTAAATGCCGTTCTTATGTTAGCCAATCTGGCATATGCTGCTGATGTTATCCTCTTGATATGGGCTTCAGGGGACAGGTCTGGCGTGAAATCAACCCCCAGGTCTTTCTCTCTCTCTGACTCGTGTAGAATTTCATCTCCCAAATGATACCTTGTAACTGGCCTCCTGCTCCCTACACCTATCTTCATTACATTACATTTGCTTGGGTTAAACCCCAACAACCATTTGTTCGACCATTCCTTTAGTTTGTCTAGGTCTTCTTGAAGCCTCAAGCAGTCCTCCTCTGTCTTAATCCTTCTCATAATTTTGGCATCGTCAGCAAACATTGAGAGGAATGAATCGATACCCTCCGGGAGATCATTTACATATATCAGAAACAAGATAGGACCGAGTACAGAGCCCTGTGGGACTCCACTGGTGACTTCACGCCAATCTGAGGTCTCACCCCTCACTGTAACTCTTTGCTTCCTATTGCTTAGGTATTCCCTTATCCACTGGAGTACTTTACCAGTTACTCCTGCCTGTCTCTCCAACTTATGTACCAGCCTCTTATGGGGGACTGTATCAAAGGCTTTCCGACAGTCCAAAAAAATGCAGTCTGCCCAGCCTTCTCTTTCTTGCTTAATCTTTGTCACCTGATCGTAGAATTCTATTAAGCCAGGAAGGCAAGATTTACCCTCCCTGAACCCATGTTGGCGATTTGTCACTGTCATGGTCGGGGAGATATAATCTCCATATACCTGTCTTAAGGTAGTAACCTTCAGCATCACTGGAACACATAGCCTGGCCACATATCACTCAAGGTTCTAGGGGAGTAAAAAGCTAGCAACAAATATTCCAGTTTACTGGCATTAAGAACCTTCCACAACATTAATACTACAACACTCTACTAGTATAACACACTCTAATACTATATCCAGCTTCTCAACAACTGGGCATGATACATCAAATAGGTCTGTAAACTGCATCAATCAACACTAGCTGACACCAGGAACTTTGCCTAGCGCAGTGGAACACTAGTGTCTATATGCTTCTAATACCAACAAGGATGGTGGTGTGTCAACCAATAACACATGAGGTAAGAGGAATAATATCACATACAGGTTTTGGCATTTCACAAGTTCCTCAAAATATATCACCTCACTAAGACACATAATAATCACCTACCACCTGGTATACATAATGGACAACAGTAGAATCTAATTATCGCAGGGGACTTTAATATTGACCTCTGCGAGCCTGAACACCCTACTGCTGTTAGCTTCCTCAACTGTATGAATTCCTGCTTCCTCATACCCTTAATCACTAGACCTACTAGAATCACTGATAGCACTGCTACGACTCTAGATCACATCTGGACCAACATAACCTCTCCGCTTACTTCAGGTATAATTACCGATAGCACTACAGACCATTACCCCACATTTCTCTTAACTAACAATATCAAACCACCTCTTGAGTCAAGGGAGTTAAGCTTTAGGCTGCATAATGAAACTGCTATAAACAATTTTATAACTGCTGCTGATAATGTCAACTGGGAGTCCGAGTTAGGTAACATAGGGGACATCAACCTAGCAGTGCAATCTTTTCTTCAAACAACTCTTAGCCTTTATAACACCTACTGTCCTATGCTTACAAAACAAGTCACAAACAAAAGGCTTAACAATCCTTGGCTTACAAAGGGAATACTTAAATCCATTAAAAAAAAACAAAAAAGACCTTGAGAAGAAGTATAGGTTAGGAACCGTCTCCAAAGAATTCTCAAAGAATTACTCGTTATTGCTATCTAAAATAATTAGACGAGCCAAAACTAAATACTATGAAGATAAATTTACCCAAATAAAGAGCAACATTAAAAAAACTTGGAGCACAATTTCACAAATATTGGGATCAAAGAAGACTTTAAATAACAAACCAATACTCCTGTCCAATAACGTTGGGCAGCTTTCAGCCTCTGATTCTGCTATTGAGTTCAATAGGTTCTTCTCTTCCATTGGGTCATCCCTTGCAAATGATATTCCATCTTCCAGTACTGATGTTAAGGACTATCTTACAGGTAACTATCCACAGTCTCTGTACCTAAAGCCTACTAATTCCACTGATGTCAATGAGATAATCCTTTCCCTTAAAACCAAGTCTAGTGCCCACGAGGAGATACCAACTTTAATTTACAAAAAAGCCTCCAGATCTTTAGCCCCTGCTATTGCATTGCTCTTCAACAAGTCACTTGAACTCAAAACCTTTCCAGACATTCTAAAAAAAGCAAGAGTAACCCCTGTCCACAAATGTGGTGATCTCACAGATGTTAACAACTACAGACCCATATCAATCCTGCCTAACTTGTCAAAAATATTTGAAAAACTAATCTACAAGCAGCTTTACTCTTTTCTAGCCAAACACAATATACTTAGCTCCTGTCAATATGGCTTCAGACCCAAAAAAAGCACTAACGATGCACTTATTAGTATGATTAACTTGATTCACGCAGCTCTTGATAAAAAGGAGTTCCCTGTTGGGTTATTTGTGGACCTGCGTAAGGCTTTTGACACTGTCAACCACCAAAACCTTCTTCTTAAATTACATCATTATGGAGTCAGAGGACACTCCCTGCAATACCTCAAATCTTATCTTACTGACAGGCTCCAGTATGTTTCTGTGAATAATACAATTTCTCCCACCCTTCCCATCAACATTGGTGTTCCTCAGGGCAGCATACTTGGCCCTCTCCTCTTTCTCATCTACATTAATGACCTTCCAAATGCCTCCCAACACCTCAAACCAATTCTATTTGCTGACGACACAACCTTCATTTACTCCAGTCCTGACCCCCTTGCTCTAAATGCTACAGTAAATACTGAGCTAAAGAAAGTCCATCTCTGGCTAACTGCCAACAAACTCACCCTTAACATTGACAAAACGTTTTATATTCTGTTTGGCAATAAATCCTCTAATCAAATAAATCTCAAAATAAACAATACCCAAATTTGTAACAAATTAGATGGCAAATTCCTTGGCGTTCTCATCGACCACAAGCTGAATTTCCAGGGACACATTCTAAATATATAAAAAAAAAGGTTTAAAAACTGTTGGCATTCTTTCTAAGATCAGATATTATGTACCCCGCCCTGCCCTGGTGACTCTCTATTACTCCCTCATCTATCCATATCTCAACTATGGTATTTGTGCTTGGGGTTCTACTACCCAAAATCATTTACGTCCTCAAATTACTCAACACAAAACTGCTATTAGGACAATATCCACTTCTAGCCCCAGACATCACTCGGTACCCCTACTCAAATCTCTGAATATGTTAGATATTAAGTCACTGCACATTCTCTCATGTGTATTATACATATATAAAACGCTAAACTGTAATGCCAATCCTGACCTCAAAAGATTCATTGAAGGTTGTAACAGAACCCATGAGCACCACACCAGAAATAAATACAGTTTTGATATTCCTAGAGTACGACTTAATCAAACCAGAAATGCTCTACAAATCAAGGGACCCAGAATGTGGAATGACCTTCCCAACCATGTTAAAGACTGTACCTCTCTCAACCAGTTTAAGATAAAAACGAAGCACTACCTAATAAATTCCCTGTAACCTACCTTACCCCTCTATTGTCAACCCATGTCTGTTTTTTTTTTTTCAAAACAACGCTGTTTGAATGTAATTGTCTGTAATAATTTGTAATTGTATTTGTGCTGCTTTTTCAGCCATGTTCCCCCCCTCTTTTACCTCTATTTTTATTTGTTCTCAACACATTTTATTCTTTATACCCATTAGTATTAAGCTTTAGTCATTATTGTTTTTCCTGCCCGAAATGCTTTGCGTAATAGTGGCTTTAGGCATTGTATGTACTAGCTTTATCTATTAATCCAACAAACTTTGTAAAATCTCTTGTATGTATGTACCTTACCTAAATAAACATTTATTTATTTATTTATTTATTATTTATTTATAGAAAATGATCCATATAAATACATACAGTTACATGAATAACATCTAGCAGGCACAATACCCAATATAAGGTCACAAATCACGGACAGAAACCAAACACGTCCGCTCGCCTGAAAAGATCAAAGAACAGTGACGTCTTGAGGCATTTTTATAGAGGCGACACTGTTACCAACTCTAATAAGTCAACGGTCCTTCAACTTTCAAATCTCGCTAACTCATTTACAATATAAACTCATTCAGGAACTTCTAATTCGTTATATACAACAACTTAAGAGTATAAGGCACAACCTTACATAATGATATATAATAGTAATTCGATACATTAAAGAAATTATCATGAAATACAAAATAAGTACACAAAGAATTCGCATGGATTCGAGATGGCAACACTGGGAGAGCCGGTACTTCACTTGGGGGGAGGGGGAGGGGGAGGGGGAGGGGGAGGGGGGGGTAGGGAGGATTCAAACACATTACCAACGGCTATACATATGCTATACATATGCATGCAAAGATAATAAATATATGCAACAGGTGTATCATAAGATTGTCTAAGTGGAAAACATTTCACAGTGCCATAATTTCATATAATGTCAGGACAAATGGGTAATGCAAGGTACAACACTCATTTGGAATCTTCTCAGTATACATGTGATGAATACATATAGAAACTAAATGTATACACTCTCTAAGATGGTCCACATAATGTTACCTATATAGCCTGATGTAGCATTACTTACAATAAACATATAAGGATGTTTTTTCAAATCTATGATATTAGGCTACTGTCCATCACTCTCACCACAGATTCTGCAACTTCGCTGATCAACTGTTGTTTCCATTCCATATCTCCATGGATATCTGTATCCAAGACGGATTCTCGCTATTACTGACTCTCCCTCGTCCTCCTCCTCTTCGGCCATAATGGTTGGGATTGCCAGCTGCATCCATGTTGTACCATCATACAGATTCACTGGTTTGTGATTCTATCCTCCTTTCCTCAGTTACCTTGTCACGGTGAAGTTGCCTGACAATACCTCTAATTTGTAGTAGAGTCTTGGGTATGAAGTATTCAATATGGTCTCCTTCAGCAGCCAGCACATCTGCTCGTTCATTCCCACATATTCCAACATGGGAGGGGATCCACAGAAACTTGATGACTCTTCCCTGATTGGTAAGTGCTCTCATAGCTCTCTTAATTTCAGCGACTATTGCAAGATTTTCTGCCCGATTTATATTTAGACTTTGCAGTGCTGCTTTTGAATCGGTACAAATCACTGCACCATTAGTGTTCCGTTCAAGAAACCTTAACGCCATAACAATGGCAGTTAGCTCTGCATGCGTTGAAGAGGCATAGTTCTCAATACGTGCTTTTTCTTCATTTCTGCGTTGGAAGGTATTATCCTTGATTACCGTGTATGCTGCACCAGCCCTGCCATTGACATGATTAGATGACCCGTTAGTGTAGATTTGATCTAGTTCATCTCCGGCTTCTTTATAAATTTCCTCGAGATACTTGTGCTTCATTCTGTAACTAGACATCTAATATATATATATATATATATATATATATATATATATATATATATATATATATATATATATATATATATATATATATATATATATATATATATATATATGTCGTACCTAGTAGCCAGAACGCACTCCTCAGCCTACTATGCAAGGCCCGATTTGCCTAATAAGCCAAGTTTTCACGAATTAATTGTTTTTCGACTACCTAACCTACCTAACCTAACCTAACTTAACTTTTTCGGCTTCCTAACCTAACCTAACCTATAGAGATAGGTTAGGTTAGGTTAGGTAGGGTTGGTTAGGTTCGGTCATATATCTACGTTAATTTTAACTGCAATAAAAAAAAAATTGACCTCATACATAATGAAATGAGTATCTTCATCATTTCATAAGAAAAACATTAGAGAAAATATATTAATTCAGGAAAACATGGCTTATTAGGCAAATCGGGCCTTGCGTAGTAAGCTGAGAAGTGCGTTCTGGCTACTAGGTACGACATATATATATATATATATATATATATATATATATATATATATATATATATATATATATATATATATATATATATATATATATATTTATATATATATATATATATATATATATATATATATATATATATATATATATATATATATATATATATATATATATATATATATATACATATCCACAATTACATGACATACATCTTTGATACAGAATTAATATAGACTGGGAAATGTATGTCACACATTGACAATACATAAAATAAGATTAATATATGGTAACATGAGATTACATCATATACACAATATTCGTGATACGAGGCTATCAACCAAGATATCACTGTATAGTTTGAGCACACTCATACACCAAGCTCAGTATAATCATACTGGTGTATGTGTTGTCGTAACATCCCTCCATCGCAAGAAATGAGTACAATGTGAGACACAGTGTACACATTCTTACAGCCATGGACAGCAAAACCACATCATGAATAATACATAATTATTCACAATAATCTTCATAAGCTGCACAAATATAAGGTGCAAGCACAATTACAGCATTAACTACTACAATATATAAAGCATATAATAAGAATATTACATCATCAAGTTTTATATCAATTACAAGTAACTCAGCACTTACAAGTATTTATAATCATTATCTCATCAAGTAAATCAGGAAATTTAGGGTGGTTCTTCACATAGGTTTTCTCAGGGAAAACATCTAGATAAGGCATCAGCCAGAACATTTAACTTGCCAGGAATATGATGAATATGGAGATTGAATTCCTGTAAATACAAAGACCACCTCAAATTTTTTTGATTATGGATTTTCATTCTGTCAATAAAGGTTAAAGGATTATGGTCAGTATATACATCAACCTTATTTCCATGTAAATATACCTCAAACTTCTTGCATGCCAACACAAGAGCATAAGCAGGCGAGGAGTCACAATAACGTGGCTGAAGTATGTTGACCAGACCACACACTAGAAATTGAAGGGACGACGACGTTTCGGTCCGTCCTGGACCATTCTCAAGTCGATTCATCGACTTGACTTGACTTGAATTGACTTGAGAATGGTCCAGGACGGACCGAAACGTCGTCGTCCCTTCAATTTCTAGTGTGTGGTCTGGTCAAGAGCATAAGCTTCCTTCTCAACAACCGAGTAATTTCTTTCGGTACTAGATAACTTTCTCGAAAAATAGTATACAGGTACAGTATATATAGTATATAGTATATAGTATATAGTTCAACATTATCACATCCAATCTGGATTAGGACAGCACCTGCACTAATCAGAAGCATCTATATACATGATAAAAGGCTTAGTAAAATCAGGACTAGTGATGACTGGGGATGAAGATAAGATACTTTTTAAACCATTTTTTTTTATCTTTATTTAAAAAAATACAATATAAATTACATATACATAAGTTTTACAAGGCAATTATACATTACAATTCGTAGTGAACAAGTGTTTATTGAGAATAATTTACAAGATGTCATCATTCATACCGACTCTATATCTTCGCTCCAGGCATTGTTATCCAGTCAGCACAAAGATAATATACAAATCCTCACAGAAATTCAACATATAGGAAAAGTAACACAGCTCAGAACGTCGTTGCTCAGTCGATTAAGGCAGCGTCTGGGATGCTCTCGGACGCAGGTTCGAATCCTCGTAACGGCCCTTGTGGATTTGTTTATAGGTAAAGAAGCCCATAATCTAGGGCTGTCAATCACTCTAAATTGGATACAAAAATAATAGCAAAAACTGCCACTGCTCTACCTGTTGTACAGGTTTAAATACCTCCAAGTTTTTCACAGATTAAGGTGCAAATCAAGAAGAACATACTATCAACTATCAAAAATCGCCAAAGAGCCAAAGAAGTGGAAGGAAGATCCACTGCGATATGGTACGAACAAGCCACTGTGTACTACTCTTTCAAACCTGTCAAAAAGATATCCAGAGACATTGCAGTAGCCATACATAGACTCAGACTTGCTTACAAGTGCTGCTGGGAGGTAATGAACCCAATAGTTAAAGAGTGTCATATCTGTGAAACAGAAGCAGAGGCGCCACTATTACACTACTTACTGGAATGTGAAGCTACTGAAGCCCTGCGCATCAAACTCAACATTAATCCAACGACAGCAGCTGCATTAGATGCACAATCCACAGCGACTACAATGATTAGAAAAGCTGTTGAGGAATGGGACGCACTAGTGAGCCTTCTGCATCTACATCCGCCACCAAGATAATGTTATTAAAACAAGACATAAACCAGTGCACTAAAACAGAAGCGAAAAAAACGGGAAAACGGAGGAATCCCCACCTCTATTTTAAAATTAGACCCAAATATCACAGTACCAAGGTTATCGCGAATAACCCAACTCAATTACGGGCTCACCATAGCCCGTGCTACATGGACACTTCGTTCTGAGTAGCTAAATCTAAAACAACAACAACAGATTAATAATCCGATTAATACAGCCCCGCTCCTGTGCCAGGTAAGTCCACTACGAGCTCACCATATCCCGTGCTACTTGCCCCGCTCCTGTGCCAGGTAAGTCCACTACGGCTCACCATATCCCGTGCTACTTGCCCCGCTCCTGTGCCAGGTAAGTCCACTACAGCTCACCATATTCCGTGCTGCTACTTGCCCCGCTCCTGTGCCAGGTAAGTCCACTACGGGCTCACCATATCCCGTGCTACTTGCCCCGCTCCTGTGCCAGGTAAGTCTACTACGAGCTCACCATATCCCGTGCTACTTGCCCCGCTCCTGTGCCAGGGAAGTCCACTACCGGCTTACCATTGCCCGCGCTACTTGGAATGGTTTGTTCCGAGTAGCTGAATCTAAAACAACGATTAATAATCAGTATAATTTCCACCTGGATTCAGTTACCTACAGTACAGATGCTTCGGAGTTACCACACATCTTCAACCTCAAGAATGTAGCACTCGGCGTGTACAGTTCCAACCGTCCCCAAGACGCTACAGCTTCGACACAGAACAGACAGCAGACTACGACCGCATCGAGTTTAGACACTCACCATTCCGCATCGAGCAGTCACGCTTTCCCACATAGAGCTCCGCGACTCCGGCCTCACTCAGCTCTCTGCTCTGCTCCAAGCTCCGTCTCAACGTCTGCGACACTGCCAACAACCAACAGCTGTAACCAAGACAAACTAAATAATTATGAAAACCCATTAAACACTGTGTATCTAATCTACCCAACAACGTAACATAATCGTACGTTACACGGTCACCAGGTGTGTGCTGAGTCGGGCCCGTAATCTGTCACCAGGTGTGTGCCGTGTCCGGCCAGTAATCTGTCACCAGGTGTGTGCCGTGTCCGGCCAGTAATCTGTCACCAGGTGTGTGCTGAGTCCCGCCCGTAATCTGTCACCAGGTGTGTGCCGTGTCCGGCCAGTAATCTGTCACCAGGTGTGTGCCGTGTCCGGCCAGTAATCTGTCACCAGGTGTGTGCTGAGTCCCGCCCGTAATCTGTCACCAGGTGTGTGCCGTGTCCGGCCCGTAATCTGTCACCAGGTGTGTGCTGAGTCCGGCCCGTAATCTGATAGCAGGCTCAGATCTGGTGTGACCTGGTGTGATCTGGTGTGACTCAGCACACACCAGGTGTGTGCTGAGTCCCGCCCGTAATCTAGCTGTCACCAGGTGTGTGCTGAGTCCTACCTGTAATCTAATAGGAATTCACCTGCATGGGGAGCTGCTACAGCTCTAAGTCGGGCAGTGTCATGCGGTGTTGTCGCAACTCCTAGCAAAGTTGCAGCTTCTTGGTCGGCAATGGGGCGATCCCAGCTGCATTGCTTATGGGCTTCAGAAGGCGGTGGTTGGGGTGCTGGTCCTGCGAGAGAGACCCATTTGGTTGTGCAGTCTGTGAAGCTGGGATCATGCACCCCTGCCTGTTGAACTAGGTGCTCAGGTAGGATTTCCTTCACCAAGTTGTCAGACCCCACTGAAGAGGACAGGAACGCTGGTACAGCAATTTGTGTTGCTATGCGCACGCCAAGGCCCCCGAGTCTGACAGGAAGGGAGGCCTGTTTCCACTGTGAGTCGCTGAGGAAAAGATTGAGGGCTTTTTCCAGTGTTGATTTCAGCAAGCTGTCATACTCTTCTAATTTAATATTGTTGAAAGATGGCAAACATCTTAGAAAGTAGGTCAGCCTGGGGAGGGACAAGCATCTGGTGATGAGGTAAAGTGCATCATGAGCATCGATGTCTTCAATCCTCTCGTTCATCCTCTTCAGGTCAGCGATCTTCTTACCAAGGACCCCGTCGATGGCATTCCTTCCAAGAGGAGCACCTAGGAGTGTGCTGTCCTCAGGGTTGGTTGCATGAATGTCAGGCAAAACAACCTTTATTTGCTCTATTATGTGCTGGTTGGTGGAGGTTATTTCGCACTTGGAAGGGTTCAGGGTGAGGCCTAGGCTTGCTCCTTGCTCCTGAATTATTCTTATGTCGTCCAAGAGTGAGGCTGGGGAGCCGGCTAGAGTACCATCATCCAAAAATCAAATGTTGAGCTCACTGGACAGGTTATCGGTGACTTCCTTGATAACTAGGCAGAAAAAAAAGGAGCAAGGGGGTCACCTTGTTGGACACCTTCTTGTGATTCAATTTCATGTTCTCCAAAAAGCAGAGTTAGATTCTTGCTGTAGCATGAGTTTACAAACGGGTAGAGGGAAGGAAAAAGGCGATGAACTGCACTGAGTACTGCATCCCTTCTAACCAGATTGAAAGCATTTTTGAAGTCCAGCTTTATCAGGGCTTTTTCATCCGTAATGTTGGCAATGTAGGCTCTAGCTGCATGAGCCGCTGCCTCACACCCTTGGGGAATGCCAAACTTAAGCTGTTTTGGCTTCAGCATGTCGGCTGCTGCCTGACTAACTGCTCTAGCTGCAGCCTTAGCGACGAGACGCCGGAGTGAATTGCCCACAGCTATCGGTCTGATTCCTCCATCTTTTTTCCTCAGGGCACAGAGGGTACCGCCAAAAAAGAGAGGCCGTATGGTCTCTGGTATGTTGCCAGCTAGACATGTGTTGGCGAATCTAGTTAGTTCCACCAGGAGGCCCTGTGCAATGTCTCCCAGTGCAGGGTTGAGCATTTGTTTGATGTGGTTGATGTGATATATATATATATATATATATATATATATATATATATATATATATATATATATATATATATATATATATATATATATATATATATATTTATATATATATATATATATATATTATTAAATTCATATATATATATATTATATAAATTCATTTTTATTTCTAGTCTGACGCGACACGAGCGCGTTTCGTAAAACTTATTACATTTTCAAAGACTTTTAGTTTACAAATACACAACTGAATAGAACTTACACATCTCCTGGTTTCGTTTATATCTACATTTGAGTGAGGTGGATGGGGTGAGGTGGCATTAATAGGGTATTAATTTCATCAACACAAGACAGAACAAGAGGTGGCATTAATAGGGTATTAATTTCATCAACACAAGACAGAACATGAAACAATGGGTATTGAAATAGAAGTGATTGTAGAAAGCCTATTGGTCCATATTTCTTGATGCTTCTATATTGGAGCGGAGTCTTGAGGTGGGTAGAATGTAGTTGTGCATTAATTGGCTGTTGATTGCTGGTGTTGACTTCTTAATGTGTAGTGCCTCGCAAACGTCAAGCCGCCTGCTATCGCTGTATCTATCGATGATTTCTGTGTTGTTTACTAGGATTTCTCTGGCGATGGTTTGGTTGTGGGAAGATATTATATGTTCCTTAATGGAGCCCTGTTGTTTATGCATCGTTAAACGCCTAGAAAGAGATGTTGTTGTCTTGCCTATATACTGGGTTTTTTGGAGCTTACAGTCCCCATGTGGGCATTTGAAGGCATAGACGACGTTGGTCTCTTTTAAAGCGTTCTGCTTTGTGTCTGGAGAGTTTCTCATGAGTAGGCTGGCCGTTTTTCTGGTTTTATAGTAAATCGTCAGTTGTATCCTCTGATTTTTGTCTGTAGGGATAACGTTTCTATTAACAATATCTTTCAGGACCCTTTCCTCTGTTTTATGAGCTGTGGAAAAGAAGTTCCTGTAAAATAGTCTAATAGGGGGTATAGGTGTTGTGTTAGTTGTCTCTTCAGAGGTTGCATGGCGTTTCACTTTCCTTCTTATGATGTCTTCGACGAAACCATTGGAGAAGCCGTTGTTCACTAGGACCTGCCTTACCCTACAGAGTTCTTCGTCGACTTGCTTCCATTCTAAGCTGTGGCTTAGAGCACGGTCGACATATGCGTTAACAACACTCCTCTTGTACCTGTCAGGGCAGTCGCTGTTGGCATTTAGGCACATTCCTATGTTCGTTTCCTTAGTGTAGACTGCAGTGTGGAAACCTCCGCTCTTTTCCATGACTGTTACATCTAGAAAGGGCAGCTTCCCATCCTTTTCCATCTCGTAAGTGAAACGCAGCACGGAACTCTGCTCAAATGCCTCCTTCAGCTCCTGCAAATGTCTGACATCAGGTACCTGTGTAAAAATGTCGTCAACATACCTGCAGTATATGGCCGGTTTCAAGTTCATGTCGACTAAGACTTTTTGCTCGATGGTACCCATGTAGAAGTTTGCAAACAGGACACCTAGAGGAGAACCCATGGCGACCCCATCTACTTGCTTATACATGTGCCCATCCGGGCTCAAGAAGGGTGCCTCTTTAGGACAAGCTTGGAGTAGTTTCCTTAGGATATTTTCGGGTATGTCAAGAGGAGTACAGGCTGGATCACGATACACTCTGTCGGCTATCATCCCGATTGTCTCGTCCACAGGTACGTTGGTAAACAGCGATTCTACGTCCAACGAGGCTCTTATCCCTGTGGCCCGTGTGCCCCGCAGTAAGTCAACAAATTCCTTTGGAGACTTCAGGCTGAAGGCGCAAGGAACATAAGGAGTCAGCAGGCCGTTGAGTCGCCTCGCCAGTCTGTACGTGGGTGTGGGTATCTGGCTAATGATTGGCCGAAGTGGGTTTCCAGGCTTGTGTGTCTTGACATTTCCATACGCATATCCAGGTTTATATTCCCCAATGATCTACCCACCTCAAGACTCCGCTCCAATATAGAAGCATCAAGAAATATGGACCAATAGGCTTTCTACAATCACTTCCATTTCAATACCCATTGTTTCATGTTCTGTCTTGTGTTGATGAAATTAATACCCTATTAATGCCACCTCTTGTTCTGTCTTGTGTTGATGAAATTAATACCCTATTAATGCCACCTCACCCCATCCACCTCACTCAAATGTAGATATAAACGAAACCAGGAGATGTGTAAGTTCTATTCAGTTGTGTATTTGTAAACTAAAAGTCTTTGAAAATGTAATAAGTTTTACGAAACGCGCTCGTGTCGCGTCAGACTAGAAATAAAAATGAATTTTGGAGAATTGATTTTTGATTTACCTCCAACAGTAAAAAGAAATGTACGAAAGATTGAGAAAATTCGTGTTAGAATTATTAATCTTACTTTTTCGGTCATATTTAATAATATATATATATATATATATATATATATATATATATATATATATATATATATATATATATATATATATAACTAAAATTCTGGGGTGTGAGTTTTCAGTTGCATATTGTCCTGGGGACCATTCAGGCTTGTTCGCATATATATATATATATATATATATATATATATATATATATATATATATATATATATATATATATATATATATATATATATATATATATATATATATATATATATATATATATATATATATATATATATATATATATATATATATACATATATATATATATGTCGTACCTAGTAGCCAGAACTCACTTCTCAGCCTACTATTCAAGGCCCGATTTGCCTAATAAGCCAAGTTTTCCTGAATTAATATATTTACTATAATTTTTTTCTTATGAAGTGATAAAGCAACCCTTTTCTCTTTGTATGAGGTCAATTTTTTTTTATTGGTGTTAAAATTAACGTAGATATATGACCGAACCTAACCAACCCTACCTAACCTAACCTAACCTATATTTATAGGTAAGGTTAGGTTAGGTAGCCAAAAAAAGCTAGGTTAGGTTAGGTTAGGTAGGTTAGGTAGACGAAAAAACATTAATTCATGAAAACTTGGCTTATTAGGCAAATCGGGCCTTGAATAGTAGGCTGAGAAGTGCGTTCTGGCTATTAGGTACGACATATATATATATATATATATATATATATATATATATATATATATATATCGTACCTAGTAGCCAGAATGCACTTCTTGGCCTACTATGCAAGGCCCGATTTGCCTAATAAGCCAAGTTTTCCTGAAATAATATATTTTCTCTAATTTTATTCTTATGAAATTATAAAGCTACCCATTTCATTATGTATGAGGTCAATTTTTTTTTATTGGAGTTAAAATTAACGTAGATATATGACCGAACCTAACCAACCCTACCTAACCTAACCTAACCTATCTTTATAGGTTAGGTTAGGTTAGGTAGCCGAAAAAGTTAGGATAGGTTAGGTTAGGTAGTCGAAAAACAATTAATTCATGAAAACTTAGCTTATTAGGCAAATTGGGCCTTGCCTAGTAGGCTGAGAAGTGCGTTCTGGCTACTAGGTACGACATATATATATATATGTCAACGAATGCCAGTGGAAACAAGCCACTCTTCCTGTCAGGCTCGGTGGCTTGGGTGTCCGCACCGCCACCCAAATTGCTGTCCCAGCCTTTCTGTCTTCCTCCTCAGCATCAGATGACCTGGTTAAGGAAATTCTACCTGACACCCTGAGTGATGTAGCGGGGATACAGGACCCCCACTACACGGAATGCGACACGAAATGGGGTGCCATGACAGACCCAGCACTCAGACCAGCCATGCCGAAAGCCAAGAAACAATCCAGCTGGGACAGCCCCATTGTAGACAAAGAAGTTACAGCTTTGCTGGAGGCAGCAACAACCCCCAGTGATCGTGCACGCCTCACAGCTGTGCAGGCTCCCCATGCAGGGGACTTCCTTCTGGCAGTCCCCATGTCTGCGACAGGCACACGTCTTGATCCGCAGGAGCTCCGTATTGCAGTCGCTCTCCGCCTTGGTGCCCCTATCCACACTGTTCACAGGTGTATTTGCGGCGAGGCAGATGCTGACGAATATGGATTGCATGGCCTGCACTGTGGAAAATCTGGTGGTTGGCACACTAGACACGACGAAGTCAATGACATCATTAAAAGAAGCCTTGCCTCTGCTCAGTGTCCAGCGGAGAGAGAGCCCCGCAACCTACTGAACCGTGACTCTGTTAGCTTTGCCGGCCGACCAGACAGAATCACACTGCGTCCGTGGAAGTGTGGCAGGCAGTTAGCATGGGACTATACTTGCGTATCCACCCTGGCAACGACATACATCACCCTCTCTGCCGGCACAGCAGGAGCCGCAGCGACACACAGAGAAAAACAAAAGGCAGTCAAGTACAGGCAATTAGATCAACGGTACAACTTCGTTCCAATAGGGTCTGAGACCCTAGATCCATGGGGTGAGAGTGCAAGAAGGTTTCTTAAGGATCTTGGTTCCAAGCTCATTGACACCACAAGAGACCCTAGAGCGTCAAGTTTTCTCTTTCAGCGCCTCAGTGTCGCGATTCAGAGGGGGAATGCCCGCTGCATCCTCGGTTCCTGCCCGGCGTCGGAGGAGTTCGAGGAAATCTACAGCCTCTAGGAAGCGAACTTTTTCTTGTGTCCTCTTAATGTTCATTTTTTTGCATAAAATCAGATATGTAACTGTATAACCTTGCATAATAAAGTGTACACCATAATAAAAAAAAAGGGGGGGTGGTAGGAGAAGCGAACACTCTTTCGTATTCAGAGTTAAATGGCAAGTTTTTCCCTGAATGCTCTGTGTTCCCTTCTCTGAGGCTGTGGGCCCCTATAATTGCACCAGTGGTGGTACCCCCCCTATATATATATATATATATATATATATATATATATATATATATATATATATATATATATATATATATATATATATATATATATATATATATATATATATATATGCGGGTATGGATACTTTCGTCGATGTTGCTATTTCTCCACTCGTTTGTAGCATGAAGTAGTTGCGTTTTGTTGTCTTTGATTTCATTCTCTGCCTTGTATATCTGATCACGAATCAGATCCGCAGTGCACTGCGGATCTGATCTGCAGTGCACGTTTGCGAGGCACTACACATCACGAAGTCAACACCAGCAATCAACAGCCAATTATTGCACAACTATATTCTACCCACCTCTAGACTCCGCTCCAATATAGAAGCATCAAGAAATATGGACCAATAGGCTTTCTACAAACACTTCTATTCAATACCCATTGTTTCGTGTTCTGTCTTGTGTTGATGAAATTAATACCCTATTAATACCACCTCTTGTTCTGTCTTGTGTTGATGAAATTAATACCCTATTAATGCCACCTCTTGTTCTGTCTTGTGTTAATGCCACATCACCCCTTCCACCTCACTCAAATGTAGATATAAAATCGGAGATGCGTAAGTTCTATTCAGTTGTGTATTTGTGAACTAAAGTCTTTGAAAATGTAATAAGTTTTACGAAACGCGCTCGTGTCGCGTCAGACTAGAAATAAAAATGAATTTTGGAGAATTGATTTTTGATTTACCTCCAACAGTGAAAAGAAATGTACGAAAGATTGAGAAAATTCGTGTTAGAATTATTAATCTTACTTTTTCGGTCATATTTAATAATATATATATATATATATATATATATATATATATATATATATATATATATATATATATATATATATATATATATATATATATATATATATATATATATATATATATATATATATGTCGTACCTAGTAGCCAGAATGCCCTTCTCAGCCTACTATGCAAGGCCCGATTTGCCTATTACGCCAAGTTTTCCTGAACTAATATATTTTTTCTAATTTTTTTCTTATGAAATGATAAAGCTACCCATTTCATTGTGTATGAGGTAAATTTTTTTTTATAGGAGTTAAAATTAACATAGATATATGACCGAACCTAACCAACCCTACCTAACCTAACCTAACCTATCTGTATAAGTTAGGTTAGGTTAGGTAGCCGAAAAAGTTAGGTTAGGTTAGGTTAGGTAGGTTAGGTAGTCGAAATACAATTAATTCATGAAAACTTGGCTTATTAGGCAAATCTGGCCTTGCACAGTAGGCTGAGAAGTGCGTTCTGGCTACTAGGTACGACATATATATATATATATATATATATATATATATATATATATATATATATATATATATATATATATATATATATATATATATATATATATATATATATATATATATATATATATATATATATATATATATATATATTAGTATATTTTGGTAGCAGTCTTTCCTGTAGACATATATTATTAAATATGACCGAAAAAGTAAGATTAATAATTCTAACACGAATTTTCTCAATCTTTCGTACATTACGCTTCACTGTTGGAGGTAAATCAAAAATCACTTCTCCAAAATTCATTTTTATTTCTAGTCTGACGCGACACGGGCGCGTTTCGTAAAACTTATTACATTTTCAAAGACTTCACAAATACACAACTGATTAGAACTTACGTCTCTCTGATATTATATCTACATTTGAGTGAGGTGGGAAGGGTGATGTGGCATTAACACAAGACAGAACAGGAGGGGATATTAATAGGGTATTAAAAGTATCAACACAAGACAGAACAGAAACAATGGGCATTGAATAGAAGTGTTTGTAGAAAGCCTATTGGTCCATATTTCTTGATGCTTCTATATTGGAGCGGAGTCTAGAGGTGGGGTAGAATATAGTTGTGCAATAATTGGCTGTTGATTGCTGGTGTTGACTTCTTGATGTGTAGTGCCTCGCAAACGTCAAGCCGCCTGCTATCGCTGTATCTATCGATGATTTCTGTGTTGTTTACTAGGATTTCTCTGGCGATGGTTTGGTTATGGGAAGAGATTATATGTTCCTTAATGGAGCCCTGTTGCTTATGCATCGTTAAACGCCTAGAAAGAGATGTTGTTGTCTTGCCTATATACTGGGTTTTTTGGAGCTTACAGTCCCCAAGTGGGCATTTGAAGGCATAGACGACGTTAGTCTCTTTTAAAGCGTTCTGTTTTGTGTCTGGAGAGTTTCTCATGAGTAGGCTGGCCGTTTTTCTGGTTTTATAGTAAATCGTCAGTTGTATCCTCTGATTTTTGTCTGTAGGGATAACGTTTCTATTAACAATATCTTTCAGGACCCTTTCCTCCGTTTTATGAGCTGTGGAAAAGAAGTTCCTGTAAAATAGTCTAATAGGGGGTATAGGTTTTGTGTTAGTTGTCTCTTCAGAGGTTGCATGGCTTTTCACTTTCCTTCTTATGATGTCTTCGACAGGTACAAGAGGAGTGTTGTTAACGCATACGTCGACCGTGCTCTCAGCCACAGCTCAGAATGGAAGCAAGTCGATGAAGAACTCTGTAGGGTAAGGCAGGTCCTAGTCAATAACGGCTTCTCCAATGGTTTCATCGAAGACATCATAAGAAGGAAAGTGAAAAGCCATGCAACCTCTGAAGAGACAACTAACACAACACCTATACCCCCTATTAGACTATTTTACAGGAACTTCTTTTCCACAGCTCATAAAACGGAGGAAAGGGTCCTGAAAGATATTGTTAATAGAAACGTTATCCCTACAGACAAAAATCAGAGGATACAACTGACGATTTACTATAAAACCAGAAAAACGGCCAGCCTACTCATGAGAAACTCTCCAGACACAAAACAGAACGCTTTAAAAGAGACTAACGTCGTCTATGCCTTCAAATGCCCACTTGGGGACTGTAAGCTCCAAAAAACCCAGTATATAGGCAAGACAACAACATCTCTTTCTAGGCGTTTAACGATGCATAAGCAACAGGGCTCCATTAAGGAACATATAATCTCTTCCCATAACCAAACCATCGCCAGAGAAATTCTAGTAAACAACACAGAAATCATCGATAGATACAGCGATAGCAGGCGGCTTGACGTTTGCGAGGCACTACACATCAAGAAGTCAACACCAGCAATCAACAGCCAATTATTGCACAACTATATTCTACCCACCTCAAGACTCCGCTCCAATATAGAAGCATCAAGAAATATGGACCAATAGGCTTTCTACAAACACTTCTATTCAATACCCATTGTTTCTGTTCTGTCTTGTGTTGATACTTTTAATACCCCTATTAATATCCCCTCCTGTTCTGTCTTGTGTTAATGCCACATCACCCTTCCCACCTCACTCAAATGTAGATATAATATCAGAGAGACGTAAGTTCTAATCAGTTGTGTATTTGTGAAGTCTTTGAAAATGTAATAAGTTTTACGAAACGCGCCCGTGTCGCGTCAGACTAGAAATAAAAATGAATTTTGGAGAAGTGATTTTTTATTTACCTCCAACAGTGAAGCGTAATGTACGAAAGATTGAGAAAATTCGTGTTAGAATTATTAATCTTACTTTTTCGGTCATATTTAATATATATATATATATATATATATATATATATATATATATATATATATATATATATATATATATATATATATATATATATATATATATATATATATATATATATATATATTTAATAATTATAGGAAGGGAGTACCACCTCTGGCTGGAAGAAGGGGGACCCTTAGCCTCGGAGGAAAGCACACATAACGCATTAGAGGGAATTTTTAGGTCCCCTCCAATACAGTTTCTGTGTGCTTTTCTCCTACCACCCCCTTCCTCATGGGTTCAGTCCCTCGTCCCCAACCTTGTGCTGTGATCGCCGGGGTTGTATCGTCACAATACTACTGTACTGCTGAGTGTTCCAACACTGTTGCATAAGTCACTAGTATCAAAGGATCCCTAGAGTGAGCTAGTGAGTGGCGTCTGAGGCTTGGAGGCAGGCTAGCCTGCCCCCTTCGCTCCCTTAGGGGAAGCCTACCAGACATTAGTGTTTGATGCATTGCTGGTGCTAATAACACAGCATCACCTGTACAGTGTACCTGGGACTCACTGTAATACTCTCTAGCAAGAACCACAGGGCATCTACAGCTTCAGGCAACAAACAGCAAGGAGAGTTGTGGGATCGTAATCTGTCCCCCACGGACCTCTGACCCTTGCGGTTAGAGCGCTGACCCAACGGTCCCCCCTATCCCTTCCCTGGCGGGAGGTTGACACCCGCCAACACTACAATGATGCCAGCTTTGTACAGAGCAACTGTACATTCCTAGTTATAAGACTTATCTTCCCCACTTTCTCTTATTCTTCTCATTTCGCCATTTCAACAGGTCAAGTGGAACGGTCCAGTGGCCCATGCGGTTACCTGTAAAATCTGGGGGGCCACTTGACTTGGGCATCTGTTCACCCTTGTAGCAGGGTTAGGCTGTCTTAGGGGACATTCTGTCCACACATAGGAGAATAAGTCACTGAGGGCTAACCTCCGCGAGTCCCAACCAACCAAGTGGAATATCCAAGTGTTTATCCAAGTCGTCTGAGCACTCTCAAACCCACTGAGAGTGCTCTTCCCCTCAGAGCAGGTTTATGACTGTTGGCGCTGATGACTGGTAAGGCATGCTGCCTGTTCTGCCAATTGTCGTGTTAATCATCATCATATGATTATCAATGCAAACCAGGCATCGGAGGAGGTTAGAGCAACAATTAATGCCGCCTGAAGAAGCAGGTATGGAGGATGTAGCTGCTGGACCCTCAGGGCTTTCCCCTACCGTGACCAGTGACACTGTCACCCCACCACCCAATGATGTTGTGGCGGTGGTAAGTAAGAGCCAGAGAAGGAAACAAGGGAAACAGAAGCCTAGTGAACAACAGGGTGGAAGGCGTCCGATAGTACCAAGGGAACAAGTACACACGTCTGACCTTCCCTAAAGGCACGAGTGTGGCTGACAGGATTGTGTGGAGTAAGAAAGTGAGCGAGGTGTACCCACCTGGCTCTGCAGGCGTGCTACGTCCACATGTCAACTCTCCATATGTGTATGTTTTAAGAGAGAAGCAGCAGGTTGTGGAGGCTCTTCTACAGGGGGAAATAAGTGATGTAAAGCTCTCCCCTCTAGATAATCCAACATGAAACAAGAAGATGGATGAGTACCTAGTCTACAGGTACAGTCACGGATATCCACTAGAGTGGGCCTATGAATTAGACGGGTACACAGAGCACGAAGATTGACCAAGAATGGTAAGCCTACTGATCAAATAATCATAGTCTGGAAAAAGCCTGATCCGCCACCTGACCAGTATTGGTTTGGTGGGTCGTATGCGCACCCCAGCACGTTCAGGGTGTGGGAGCCGAACCCTGTGGAGTGTTAGGAGTGCTGTGGCAGTGGCCACACAGCTAAGCACTGCTGGTGCCCCACACCCAAGTGTGCTCTCTGTTCCGGTCCTCATCCACTGAAGGACTGTCAGTATAAGAAGACCAGAGACCAAAGAAAGCAGGAACAGGAGCAACAGAACACTGCAACAGAAGCAAGGCAACAACCTGTATCTGTGGCTCCGTCTAAACCGCCGCTGAAGTGTTTCAGATGTGGTATGGATTTAGAAATTTCCGGAAACGTTCTGTGTTTGCTTTGAACTCGATTCTTCATGCACAAATAGTAAATACATATAGTAAATATACACACACGCATGCACATTCACACACACACACACACACGCTAGTGGCTGATTGAACAACACGCTTGATACGTAGTTCTGTGGTCCGGGGTTCGATTCCCGGTTCCAGGTAAAAACAAAATTGGGCAGAGTTTTTTTTACCCTGATACACATATAACCTAGCAATAAATATGCACCTGGGAGTTAGACAGCTGCTACGGCCTGCTTCCTGTGTGTGTGTGTGTGTGTGTGTGTGTGTGTGTGTGTGTGTGTGTGTGTGTGTGTGTGTGTGTGTGTGTGTGTGTGTGTGTGTGTGTGTGTGTGTGTGTGTTTGTGTGTGTGTGTGTTTGTGTGTGTGTGTGTGTGTGTGTGTGTGTGTGTGTGTGTGTGTGTGTGTGTGTGTGTGTGCGGTGCGTGCGAGCGTGCGTGCGTGCGTGTGTGTGTGTGTGTGTGTGTGTGTGTGTGTGTGTGTGTGTGTGTTATTGTAGATTTGTGGGTTGGTTGGTGTTGTCGTCGTTGATCCTTCTATACGGACAACCCAACCCACAACTCGGTAGAGTGTTTATACTTTACCAGGAGATCACCCTGGGCGCTTCTGGCTTTTGGAGAGGGGCTCAACGTCACACGTTTAGGGGATGCGGCTCCAATACTTAGCTTCGTTGTCACGTGCACACACCCACTCGAGCCGCTGTGACTTCCCACTCTCTCCTTATGAGATATGATCTCCTCAATCCCCTTTTGACTTATTAGTATTACCTTCTACCCTGTCCACAGCAGTGGTTCTTGGTTCTTTCTCTCTCTCTCTCCTTCTTTACTAACTCCTGGGAAGCCTCACTAGGACAAGGGCAAACACCAGCAAATTGTGACACATTTACTGGACAAAGCACATACACGATACATACACACATATAATAATAATGAATCCTATACTCTATAATATTACAATCAGGTTGCACTCCAACACCATCAGAACTCTATCATCAGCTTATCAAGTGGTATCCTATCTCCTGGTTCACCACCTGATACTATCAACCTCCTCAAGTAGATCAGATCTACATACACTGTTGCACTATCAGCAAGAGAATATATATATGTATCTATAAATGTATACAAAGAAAATCAGCATTTGGATGCAATAACATATATCAGTATAAATGTTTATTGATACACAACAATGATCAATCGATCACCCTATCAGTCCTAGAACACATACATCTGTAGGTAATCCAGCCTACGACTGTAACTCTAAACTTCAGTGTAAAACACTCCTTGACATAAGAATGCAAACAGTCACTCACCTCTCACTGCGTCTTGCACGCTAATGACAACCAAACACTATCAACTCCCTACAAGTAATCCACCAGAACTTCCCTTCCACCTCTGGAAGTTCACTACCCTGATATCCTTAGGTTCTTCCGGGCTTCACTACCAGGATCCCCTGCAGCTCCTCCAGGCTGCTATCATGAAGTTTCCTTGAGCAACTACGGTGCTTCACCCTTCTGCTAGGTTCCTCCACAGCTCTCTTGGCTGCTACACCATGAAGTTCCCTCGAGCAACTATGGTGCTTCACCACCTCTACAGAAGCACGTGACACTCCTCTTCACTGCTTCTCCTCACAGCTCGAGGTCCTCTGCTCCACTACCTTGGAGTCTCACCAATTACTTCATCTGTGCTGGCTTCGAAGTTCTCAGCAACTTCTTCCCCAAAGACAAACCTGCAACCCATCGACACTCCAATAAAAATGTTTCCCCTTTAACACATAAACAAAAATAATCACACAATATGTTTGCCTCAAACCTCTATCTGTCCTCTACATACAGTGAGAGTGGACTCCCCCGTTTTGGGCGGGTCCATACTCCACCTCGCCCGGCGGCGGTCCTCACTCGCTGGGAGGGTCTTCCACCGTCAGGAGCCGGGCTCCCTCAGTTGCCTGCCAGCGCTCAGAGGGGATGGACGTCGCTCCGTGTTCCTCCCTCTCCACTCTCTTATTTCAGGCCTTCTGCCTCACCAAAACATGTCTAACTTATCAATAAACATTGCTACTGTCGCTGGGCACACGACCAACTACAAGCAATCACTATGAACTGGCGTATCGTGCTTACCACAGATTGTCTGGTCGAGGGCGCTCCTCCCTCTGACGAAGCTTGGTCAGGGCGCTGCCACGGCCCACAATAATACCTCTGGGCGGTTTAATAAACACTTCTCATCGCCCGGGACTTGATACCACACGTCCCCAACTCGATTCCACAGCTGGTACGTCTGCACACTTCTCTTCTCTTCGATATATATCACTAGGGGTTCCCTTCTGACAGGAGCTCAACGGAGCGCGGCTTTCCCCCTGCGATGTCTGGCACTCAAGTGAGGTCAAGGTCCTCCGGAAGCGAGCCTCACGCCTCCAGCAAAATGTCCACATCTCCTAGCCAGTCATTTATCTGTTTTCTTCTTCACTGCCCATAATCTTAAATTGTTCATCATATCCAGGCAACTATTTTACATATGTGTTATCACCTCAATATTTGCTAGACCTTCTGGTTAGGTCAGGCTTGATAGAATAATTCTCAAAGGGGAGACTCGTTTTTCGGCTACCTGGGATCATAACAGTGTGTGTGTGTATGTGTGTGTGTGTGTGTGTGTGTGTGTGTGTGTGTGTGTGTGTGTGTGTTGCGTGCGTGCGTGCGTGCGTGCGTGCGTGCGTGTGTACTCACCTAGTTGTACTCACCTAGTTGTGTTTGCGGGGGTTGAGCTCTGGCTCTTTGGTCCCGCCTCTCAACCGTCAATCAACAGGTGTACAGATTCCTGAGCCTATCGGGCTCTGTCATATCTACACTTGAAACTGTGTATGGAGTCAGCCTCCACCACATCACTTCCTAATGCATTCCATTTGTCAACCACTCTGTCACTAAAAAAGTTCTTTCTAATATCTCTGTGGCTCATTTGGGCACTCAGTTTCCACCTGTGTCCCCTAGTACGTGTGCCCCTTGTGTTAAATAGACTGTCTTTATCTACCCTATCAATCCCCTTCAGAATCTTGAATGTGGTGATCATGTCCCCCCTAACTCTTCTGTCTTCCAGCGAAGTGAGGTTTAATTCCCGTAGTCTCTCCTCGTAGCTCATACCTCTCAGCTCGGGTACTAGTCTGGTGGCAAACCTTTGAACCTTTTCCAGTTTAGTCTTATCCTTGACTAGATATGGACTCCATGCTGGGGCTGCATACTCCAGGATTGGCCTGACATATGTGGTATACAAAGTTCTGAATGATTCTTTACACAAGTTTCTGAATGCCGTTCGTATGTTGGCCAGCCTGGCATATGCCGCTGATGTTATCCGCTTGATATGTGCTGCAGGAGACAGGTCTGGCGTGATATCAACCCCCAAGTCTTTTTCCTTCTCTGACTCCTGAAGAATTTCCTCTCCCAGATGATACCTTGTATCTGGCCTCCTGCTCCCTACACCTATCTTCATTACATTACATTTGGTTGGGTTAAACTCTAACAACCATTTGTTCGACCATTCCTTCAGCTTGTCTAGGTCTTCTTGAAGCCTCAAACAGTCCTCTTCTGTTTTAATCCTTCTCATAATTTTAGCATCGTCCGCAAACATTGAGAGAAATGAATCGATACCCTCCGGGAGATCATTTACATATATCAGAAACAAGATAGGACCGAGTACAGAGCCCTGTGGGACTCCACTGGGCTCTGTGTGTGTGTGTGTGTGTGTGTGTGTGTGTGTGTGTGTGTGTGTGTGTGTGTGCGTGCGTGCGTGCGTGCGTGTGTGTGTGTGTGTGTGTGTGTGTGTGTACTCATCTAATTGTACTCACCTAATTGTGCTTGCGGGGGTTGAGCTTTGGCTCTTTGGTCCCGCCTCTCAACTGTCAATCAACTGGTGTACAGATTCCTGAGCCTACTGGGCTCTATCATATCTACATCTGAAACTGTGTATGGAGTCAGCCTCCACAACATCACTTCCTAGTGCATTCCATTTATTAACTACTCTGACACTGAAAAAATTCTTTCTAACGTCTCTGTCGCTCATCTGGGTACTAAGTTTCCACCTGTGTCCCCTTGTTCGTGTCCCACCCGTGCTGAAGAGTTTGTCTTCGTCCACCAGGGAGCCGGTCGGCCGAGCGGACAGCACGCGGGACTTGTGATCCTGTGGTCCTGGGTTCGATCCCAGGCGCCGGCGAGAATCAATGGGCAGAGTTTCTTTCACCCTATGCCCCTGTTACCTAGCAGTAAAATAGGTACCTGGGTGTTAGTCAGCTGTCACGGGCTGCTTCCTGGGGGTGGAGGCCTGGTCGAGGACCGGGCCGCGGGGACACTAAAAAGCCCTGAAATCATCTCAAGATAACCTCAAGATAACCCTGTCAATTCCCCTGAGAATTTTGTAGGTGGTTATCATGTCTCCCCTTACTCTTCTGTTTTCCAGGGATGTGAGGTTCAGCTCCTTTAGCCTTTCCTCGTAGCTCAATCCTCTCAGTTCCGGGACGAGCCTGGTGGCATACCGCTGAATCTTCTCTAACTTTGTCTTGTGGTTAACTAGGTATGGACTCCAGGCTGGAGCTGCATACTCCAGGATTGCTCTTACATAAGTGATGTACAGGGTTCTGAAAGATTCCTTACACAAGTTTCTGAAGGCAGTTCTTATATTGGCCAGTCTAGCATATGCCGCTGATGATATTCTTTTGATGTGGGCCTCTGGGGACAGGTTCGGTGTGATATCAACCCCCAGATCCTTCTCTCTATTTGACTCTTGCAGGATTTCCCCTCCCAGATGATACCTTGTGTTCAGCCTCCTGCTCCCTTCGCCTAATTTCATCACCTTACACTTTCCCGAGTTGAACTTTAGCAGCCATTTTCTAGACCATTCCTCCAGTTTATCCAGGTCATCCTGTAGTCTCTGTCTATCTTCATCCGTCTTGATTCTTCTCATAATTTTTGCATCATCAGCAAACATCGAGAGGAATGAGTCTATACCCTCTGGAAGACCGTTCACATATATTAGAAACAGGAAGGGTCCAAGTACTGAGCCCTGTGGGACTCCGCTGGTGACATCTCGCCACTCTGATGTCTCCCCCCTCACCGTTACTCGCTGTTTCCTGTTGCTTAAGTACTCCCTTATCCACTGGAGCACCTTCCCTTTTACTCCTGCCTGTTGCTCCAACTTTTTTAACAGCCTTTTATGGGGTACTGTGTCGAAGGCTTTTTGGCAATCCAGGAAAATGCAGTCGGCCCACCCTTCTCTTTCCTGCCTAATTTTCGTTGCCTGGTCATAAAATTCTATTAAACCTGTGAGGCACGATTTACCATCTCTGAACCCATGTTGGTGGTGTGTTACAAAGTTATTTCCCTCCAGATGCTCTACGAGCCTTTTCCTCACAATTTTCTCCATCACCTTGCATGGTATACAAGTTAAGGAAACTGGCCTGTAATTCAGTGCCTCTTGCCTGTCACCCTTTTTGTATATTGGGACCACGTTAGCTGTCTTCCAACTTTCTGGTAAGTCTCCTGTTTCCAGTGACCTGTTATACACCATAGAGAGTGGCACACTTAGTGCTTCTGCACCTTCCTTTAGTATCCATGGTGAGATTCTATCAGGCCCAACAGCCTTTGTCACATCCAGCTCCTGCAGACACCTTTTGACCTCATCACTGGTGAGGTCAAATTCCTCCAAGGTTGCTTGGTTTGTGTGTGTGTGTGTGTGTGTGTGTGTGTGTGTGTGTGTGTGTGTGTTTGTGTGTGTGTGTGGGTGTTTGTTTGTGTGTGTTTGTGTGTGTGTGTGTTTGTGTGTGTGTGTTTGTGTTTGTGTGTGTGTGTTTGTGTGTGTGTGTGTGTGTGTGTGTGTGTGTGTGTGTGTGTGTGTGTGTGTGTGTGTGTGTACTCACCTAATTGTACTCACCTAATTGTGCTTGCGGGGGTTGAGCTCTGGCTCTTTGGTCCCGCCTCTCAACCGTCAATCAACTGGTGTACAGATTCCAGAGCCTATTGGGCTCTATCATATCTACATTTGAAACTGTGTATGGAGTCAGCCTCCACCACATCACTTCCTAATGCATTCCATTTACTAACTACTCTGACACTGAAAAAGTTCTTTCTAACGTCTCTGTGGCTCATTTGGGTACTCAGCTTCCACCTGTGTCCCCTTGTTCGCGTCCCACCAGTGTTGAATAGTTCATCCTTGTTTACCCGGTCGATTCCCCTGAGGATTTTGTAGGTTGTGATCATGTCCCCCCTTACTCTTCTGTCTTCCAGTGTCGTAAGGTGCATTTCCCGCAGCCTTTCCTCATAACTCATGCCTCTTAGTTCTGGGACTAGTCTAGTAGCATACCTTTGGACTTTTTCCAGCTTCGTCTTGTGCTTGACAAGGTACGGGCTCCATGCTGGGGCCGCATACTCCAGGATTGGTCTTACATATGTGGTGTACAAGCTTCTGAATGATTCCTTACACAGGTTCCTGAACGCCGTTCTGATGTTAGCCAGCCTCGCATATGCCGCAGACGTTATTCTCTTTATGTGGGCTTCAGGAGACAGGTTTGGTGTGATATCAACTCCTAGATCTTTCTCTCTGTCTGTTTCATTAAGTACTTCATCTCCTATTCTGTATCCTGTGCCTGGCCTCCTGTTTCCACTGCCTAGTTTCATTACTTTGCATTTACTCGGGTTGAACTTCAACAGCCATTTGTTGGACCATTCACTCAGTCTATCCAGGTCATCTTGTAGCCTCCTACTATCATCCTCTGTTTCAATCCTCCTCATAATTTTTGCATCGTCGGCAAACATTGAGAGGAACGAATCTATACCCTCTGGGAGATCATTTACATATACCAGAAACAGTATAGGTCCAAGGACTGACCCCTGCGGGACTCCACTTGTGACGTCTCGCCAATCTGAGACCTCACCCCTCACACAGACTCGTTGTCTCCTGTTGCTTAGGTACTCCTCTATCCACCGGAGTACCTTCCCTCTCACTCCAGCCTGCATCTCCAACTTTCGCACTAGCCTCTTGTGTGGCACTGTATCAAAGGCTTTCTGACAATCCAAAAATATGCAGTCTGCCCACCCTTCTCTTTCTTGCCTTATTTTTGTTGCCTGGTCGTAGAATTCAAGTAACCCTGTGAGGCAGGACCTGCCATCCCTGAACCCATGTTGATGCTGTGTTACAAAGTTCCTTCGCTCCAGATGCTCCACTAGTTTTTTTCGCACAATCATCTCCATCAGCTTGCATGGTATGCAGGTTAGGGACACTGGCCTGTAGTTCAGTGCCTCCTGTCTATCCCCTTTCTTGTATATCGGGACTACGTTAGCTGCTTTCCAAATATCTGGCAGTTCCCCTGTTGCCAGTGATTTGTTATACACTATGGAGAGTGGTAGTCACAGTTCTCTTGCTCCTTCCTTTAGAACCCAAGGGGAGATTCCATCTGGGCCTATAGCCTTCGTCACGTCCAACTCTAGTAAACACTTCCTTACTTCCCCACTGGTAATCTCAAACTCTTCCAGTGGTTCCTGGTTAGCTATTCCCTCCCTTACCTCTGGAATTTCTCCTTGCTCTAAGGTGAAGACCTCCTGGAATTTCTTATTCAATTCCTCACACACTTCCTTGTCATTTGTAGTGAATCCTTCCGCCCCTATCCTTAATCTCATAACCTGTTCCTTTACTGTTGTTTTTCTCCTAATGTGGCTATGCAACAATTTAGGCTGAGTCTTTGCCTTGCTTGCGATGTCATTTTCGTATTGTCTTTCTGCCTCTCTTCTCACCCTGACATATTCATTCCTGGCATTCTGGTATCTTTCTCTGCTCTCCAGTGTCCTGTTATTCCTATAGTTTCTCCATGCCCTTTTACTGTGTGTGTGTGTGTGTGTTTGTGTGTGTTTGTGTGTGTGTATGTGTGTGTGTGTGTGTGTGTGTGTGTGTGTGTGTGTGTGTGTGTGTGTGTGTGTGTGTGTGTGTGTGTGTGTGTGTGTGTGTGTGTGTGTGTGTGTGTGTGTACTCACCTAGTACTCACCTAGTTGTGTTTGCGGGGGTTGAGCTCTGGCTCTTTGGTCCCGCCTCTCAACCGTCAATCAACAGGTGTACAGATTCCTGAGCCTATCGGGCTCTATCATATCTACACTTGAAACTGTGTATGGAGTCAGCCTCCACCACATCACTTCCTAATGCATTCCATTTGTCCACCACTCTGACACTAAAAAAGTTCTTTCTAATATCTCTGTGGCTCATTTGGGCACTCAGTTTCCACCTGTGTCCCCTTGTGCGTGTTCCCCTTGTGTTAAATAGACTGTCTTTATCTACCCTATCAATTCCCTTCAGAATCTTGAATGTGGTGATCATGTCCCCCCTAACTCTTCTGTCTTCCAGCGAAGTGAGGTTTAATTCCCGTAGTCTCTCCTCGTAGCTCATACCTCTCAGCTCGGGTACTAGTCTGGTGGCAAACCTTTGAACCTTTTCCAGTTTAGTCTTATCCTTGACTAGATATGGACTCCATGCTGGGGCTGCATACTCCAGGATTGGCCTGGCATATGTGGTATACAAAGTTCTGAATGATTCTTTATACAAGTTTCTGAATGCCGTTCGTATGTTGGCCAGCCTGGCATATGCCGCTGATGTTATCCGCTTGATATGTGCTGCAGGAGACAGGTCTGGCGTGATATCAACCCCCAAGTCTTTTTCCTTCTCTGACTCCTGAAGAATTTCCTCTCCCAGATGATACCTTGTATCTGGCCTCCTGCTCCCTACACCTATCTTCATTACATTACATTTGGTTGGGTTAAACTCTAACAACCATTTGTTCGACCATTCCTTCAGCTTGTCTAGGTCTTCTTGAAGCCTCAAACAGTCCTCTTCTGTTTTAATCCTTCTCATAATTTTAGCATCGTCTGCAAACATTGAGAGAAATGAATCGATACCCTCTGGGAGATCATTTACATATATCAGAAACAAGATAGGACCGAGTACAGAGCCCTGTGGGACTCCACTGGTGACTTCACGCCAATCGGAGGTCTCACTCCTCACCGTAACTCTCTGCTTCCTATTGCTTAGATACTCCCTTATCCACTGGAGCACCTTACCAGCTACACCTGCCTGTCTCTCCAGCTTATGTACCAGCCTCTTATGCGGTACTGTGCCAAAGGCTTTCCGACAATCCAAGAAAATGCAGTCCGCCCAGCCCTCTCTTTCTTGCTTAATCTTTGTCACCTGATCATATAATTCTATCAAGCCTGTAAGGCAAGATTTACCCTCCCTGAACCCATGTTGGCGATTTGTCACGAAGTCCCTTCTTCTTGTGTGTGTGTGTGTGTGTGTGTGTGTGTGTGTGTGTGTGTGTGTGTGTGTGTGTGTGTGTGTGTGTGTGTGTGTGTGTGTGTGTGTGTGTGTGTGTGTGTGTGTGTGTGTGTGTGTGTGTGTGTGTGTGTGTGTGTGTGTGTGTGTGTGTGTGTGTGTGTATTTGTGTGTGTGTGTGTGTGTGTGTGTGTGTGTGTGTGTGTGTGTGTGTGTGTGTGTGTGTGTGTGTGTGTGTGTGTGTGTGTGTGTGTGTGTGTGTGTGTGTGTGTGTGTGTGTGTTTGTGTGTGTGTACTCACCTAGTTGTACTCACCTAGTTGTGTTTGCGGGGGTTGAGCTCTGGCTCTTTGGTCCCGCCTCTCAACCGTCAATCAACAGGTGTACAGATTCCTGAGCCTATCGGGCTCTGTCATATCTACACTTGAAACTGTGTATGGAGTCAGCCTCCACCACATCACTTCCTAATGCATTCCATTTGTCAACCACTTTGACACTAAAAAAGTTCTTTCTAATATCTCTGTGGCTCATTTGGGCACTCAGTTTCCACCTGTGTCCCCTAGTACGTGTGCCCCTTGTGTTAAATAGACTGTCTTTATCTACCCTATCAATCCCCTTCAGAATCTTGAATGTGGTGATCATGTCCCCCCTAACTCTTCTGTCTTCCAGCGAAGTGAGGTTTAATTCCCGTAGTCTCTCCTCGTAGCTCATACCTCTCAGCTCGGGTACTAGTCTGGTGGCAAACCTTTGAACCTTTTCCAGTTTAGTCTTATCCTTGACTAGATATGGACTCCATGCTGGGGCTGCATACTCCAGGATTGGCCTGACATATGTGGTATACAAAGTTCTGAATGATTCTTTACACAAGTTTCTGAATGCCGTTCGTATGTTGGCCAGCCTGGCATATGCCGCTGATGTTATCCGCTTGATATGTGCTGCAGGAGACAGGTCTGGCGTGATATGTGTGTGTGTGTGTGTACTCACCTATATGTGCTTGCAGGATCGAGCATTGACTCTTGGATCCCGCCTTTCCAGCTATCGGTTGTTTACAGCAATGACTCCTGTCCCATTTCCCTATCATACCTAGTTTTAAAAGTATGAATAGTATTTGCTTCCACAACCTGTTCCCCAAGTGCATTCCATTTTTCCACTACTCTCACGCTAAAAGAAAACTTCCTAACATCTCTGTGACTCATCTGAGTTTCCAGTTTCCACCCATGTCCCCTCGTTCTGTTATTATTACGTGTGAACATTTCATCTATTTCCACTTTGTCAATTCCCCTGAGTATTTTATATGTCCCTATCATATCTCCTCTCTCCCTTCTTTTCTCTAGTGTCGTAAGGTTCAGTTCCTTCAGCCGCTCCTCATATCCCATCCCTCATAACTCTGGGACAAGCCTCGTCGCAAACCTCTGAACCTTCTCCAGTTTCTTTATGTGTTTCTTCAGGTGGGGGCTCCATGATGGCGCGGCATACTCTAAGACGGGTCTCACGTAGGCAGTGTAAAGCGCCCTAAAAGCCTCCTCATTTAGGTTTCTGAATGAAGTTCTAATTTTCGCCAGTGTAGAGTACTCTGCTGTCGTTATCCTATTTATATGTGCCTCAGGAGTTAGATTAGGTGTCACATCCACTCCCAGGTCTCTTTCTCGAATCGTTACAGGTAGGCTGTTCCCCTTCATTGTGTACTGTCCCTTTGGTCTCCTGTCACCTGATCCCATTTCCATAACTTTACATTTACTGGTGTTAAACTCCAGTAGCCATTTCCCTGACCATCTCTGCAGCCTGTTTAAGTCCTCTTGGAGGATCCTACAATCCTCGTCTGTCACAACTCTTCTCATTAATTTTGCGTCATCCGCAAACATTGACATGTATGATTCCACTCCTGTAAACATATCATTTACGTAAATTAGAAAGAGGATTGGTCCCAGCACCGATCCTTGAGGTACTCCACTAGTTACTGTTCGCCAGTCCGACTTCTCGCCCCTTACCATTACCCTCTGGCTCCTTCCTGTTAGGTAGTTCTTCACCCATACTAGGGCCTTTCCGCTTACTCCTGCCTGCCTCTTAAGTTTGTATAGCAGTCTCATGTGCGGTACCGTATCAAAGGCCTTTTGGCAGTCAAGAAATATGCAGTCTGCTCAGCCTTCTCTGTCCTGCCTTATCCTTGTTACTTTATCATAGAATTCTGAAAGGTTTGTTAGGCATGATTTCCCTGTCCAGAACCCATGTTGGTGCTTGTTTACAAACCCAATTCTCTCCAGGTGCTCAACAAGTCTCAGCCTAATTATTAATTAGCCTAATAATGTGTGTGTGTGTGTGTGTGTGTGTGTGTGTGTGTGTGTGTGTGTGTGTGTGTGTGTGTGTGTGTGTGTGTGTGTGTGTGTGTGTGTGTGTGTGTGTGTGTACTCACCTAGTTGTACTCACCTAGTTGTGTTTGCGGGGGTTGAGCTCTGGCTCTTTGGTCCCGCCTCTCAACCGTCAATCAACAGGTGTACAGATTCCTGAGCCTATCGGGCTCTGTCATATCTACACTTGAAACTGTGTATGGAGCCAGCCTCCACCACATCACCCCCTAATGCATTCCATTTGTCAACCACTCTGACACTAAAAAAGTTCTTTCTAATATCTCTGTGGCTCATTTGGGCACTCAGTTTCCACCTGTGTCCCCTTGTGCGTGTTCCCCTTGTGTTAAATAGACTGTCTTTATCTACCCTATCAATCCCCTTCAGAATCTTGAATGTGGTGATCATGTCCCCCCTAACTCTTCTGTCTTCCAGCGAAGTGAGGTTTAATTCCCGTAGTCTCTCCTCGTAGCTCATACCCCTCAGCTCGGGTACTAGTCTGGTGGCAAAACTTTGAACCTTTTCCAGTTTAGTCTTATCCTTGATTAGATATGGACTCCATGCTGGGGCTGCATACTCCAGGATTGGCCTGACATATGTGGTATACAAAGTTCTGAATGATTCTTTACACAAGTTTCTGAATGCCGTTCGTATGTTGGCCAGCCTGGCATATACCGCTGATGTTATCCGCTTGATATGTGCTGCAGGAGACAGGTCTGGCGTGATATCAACCCCCAAGTCTTTTTCCTTCTCTGACTCCTGAAGAATTTCCTCTCCCAGATAATACCTTGTATCTGGCCTCCTGCTCCCTACACCTATCTTCATTACATTACATTTGGTTGGGTTAAACTCTAACAACCATTTGTTCGACCATTCCTTCAGCTTGTCTAGGTCTTCTTGAAGCCTCAAACAGTCCTCTTCTGTTTTAATCCTTCTCATAATTTTAGCATCGTCCGCAAACATTGAGAGAAATGAATCGATACCCTCCGGGAGATCATTTACATATATCAGAAACAAGATAGGACCGAGTACAGAGCCCTGTGGGACTCCACTGGTGACTTCATGCCAATCGGAGGTCTCACCCCTCACCGTAACTCTCTGCTTCCTATTGCTTAGATACTCCCTTATCCACTGGAGCACCTTACCAGCTACACCTGCCTGTCTCTCCAGCTTATGTACCAGCCTCTTATGCGGTACTGTGTCAAAGGCTTTCCGACAATCCAAGAAAATGCAGTCCGCCCAGCCCTCTCTTTCTTGCTTAATCTGTGTCACCTGATAGTAGAATTCTATCAAGCCTGTAAGGCAAGATTTACCCTCCCTGAATCCATGTTGGCGATTTGTCACGAAGTCCCTTCTCTCCAGATGTGTTACCAGGTTTTTTCTCACGATCTTCTCCATCACCTTGCATGGTATACAAGTCAAGGACACTGGCCTGTAGTTCAGTGCCTCTTGTCTGTCGCCCTTTTTGTATATTGGGACCACATTCGCCGTCTTCCATATTTCTGGTAGGTCTCCCGTCTCTAGTGACTTACTATACACTATGGAGAGTGGCAAGCAAAGTGCCTCTGCACACTCTTTCAGTACCCATGGTGAGATCCCATCTGGACCAACAGCCTTTCTAACATCCAGATCCAGCAGGTGTCTCTTGACCTCCTCTCTCGTAATTTCGAACTCCTCCAAGGCCGCCTGGTTTACCTCCCTTTCTCCTAGCACAGTGACCTCACCCTGTTCTATTGTGAAGACCTCCTGGAACCTCTTGTTGAGTTCCTCACACACCTCTCTGTCATTCTCTGTATACCTGTCCTCGCCTGTTCTAAGTTTCAGTACCTGTTCTTTTACTGTTGTTTTCCTTCTGATGTGACTGTGGAGTAGCTTTGGTTCAGTCTTGGCTTTGTTTGCTATATCATTTTCAAAATTTTTCTCTGCTTCTCTTCTCACCCTGACGTACTCATTCCTGGTTCTCTGGTATCTCTCTCTGCTTTCTGGTGTTCTGTTATTCCGGAAGTTCCTCCACGCCTTTTTGTTCAGTTTCTTTGCTTCGATACATGCCCTATTATACCATGGATTCTTCTGTTGCTTCTCGGATTTTTCCCTTTGGGCCGGGATGAACCTGTTTACTGCCTCCTGACACTTTTGGGTAACATAGTCCATCATACCCTGTACAGACTTGTCTCTGAAGTTTGTGTCCCAAGGTATTTCACTTAGGAAACTTCTCATCTGTTCATAATTCCCCTTTCGGTATGCCAGCCTTTTGATTCCTAGTTCTTTTTTGGGGGAGATAAGTCCTAGCTCTACCAAGTACTCAAAGTTCAATACACTGTGGTCACTCATTCCCAAGGGCGCTTCCATCTTAACTTCCCTTATATCCCATTCATTTAGGGTAAATATCAAATCAAGCATTGCTGGTTCATCTTCTCCTCTCATTCTTGTTGGTTCTTTGGTGTGCTGGCTTAGAAAGTTTCTTGTTGCCACGTCCAGCAGCTTAGCTCTCCATGTTTCTGGTCCTCCATGCGGGTCTCTGTTCTTCCAATCTATCTTCCCATGGTTGAAGTCTCCCATAATTAGTAATCCATATCCATTCCTGCTAGCAACAGAAGCTGCTCTTTCTATTATGTTAATGGTGGCCATGTTGTTTCTATCATATTCCTGTCTAGGTCTTCTGTCATTTGGTGGTGGATTATATATGACTGCGACTATAATTTTTTTCCCTCCATTTGTTACAGTACCTGCTATGTAGTCACTGAAACCTTCACAGCCCTGAATATCCATCTCCTCAAAATCCCAGCCTTTTCTTACCAGCAGAGCTACACCACCCCCACCTCTTCCTTCCCTCTCTTTCCTCATAACATAATAGTCCTGTGGGAACACTGCATTTGTTATCGTTTTCGTGATCTTTGTTTCTGCGAGGGCTATTATGTCTGGGTTTTCCTCTAGTACCAGTTCTCCAAGCTCATTTGCTTTATTTGTAATTCCATCTATGTTAGTGTACATCGCTTTGAGGCTCACTTTCTTCTGTCCCTTCTCAAATCGCCTCCTTGGTGAGTGTTCTGCTGGTGGGGGAGGCTGTTCCATGGTTGTGAGGACCTGTGAGGTGGATAACAGGGTCTCAGAGGATACTGGGATGAGGGGCGGGGGATCCAGTGAAGGGGGAGGGACAGGGAGGGTATGGGGTGAAAGGGGAGGGAGGACGGGAAGGAAAGGGGGGGAGGGAGGACTCGGGAGGAGGGGAGGGGTAGAAGGGTGGGGATGTGTGTGTGTGTGTGTTTGTGTGTGTGTGTTTGTGTGTGTGTGTGTGTGTGTGTGTGTGTGTGTGTGTGTGTGTGTGTGTGTGTGTGTGTGTGTGTGTGTGTGTGTGTGTGTGTGTGTGTGTGTGTGTGTGTGTGTGTGTGTGTGTGTTTGTGTGTGTGTGTTTGTGTGTGTGTGTACTCACCTAATTGTACTCACCTAATTGTGCTTGCGGGGGTTGAGCTCTGGCTCTTTGGTCCCGCCTCTCAACCGTCAATCAACTGGTGTACAGATTCCTGAGCCTATTGGGCTCTATCATATCTACACTTGAAACTGTGTATGGAGTCAGCCTCCACCACATCACTTCCTAATGCATTCCATTTACTAACTACTCTGACACTGAAAAAGTTCTTTCTAACGTCTCTGTGGCTCATTTGGGTACTCAGCTTCCACCTGTGTCCCCTTGTTCGCGTCCCACCAGTGTTGAATAGTTCATCCTTGTTTACCCGGTCGATTCCCCTGAGGATTTTGTAGGTTGTGATCATGTCCCCCCTTACTCTTCTGTCTTCCAGTGTCGTGAGGTGCATTTCCCGCAGCCTTTCCTCATAACTCATGCCTCTTAGTTCTGGGACTAGTCTAGTAGCATACCTTTGGACTTTTTCCAGCTTCGTCTTGTGCTTGACAAGGTACGGGCTCCATGCTGGGGCCGCATATTCCAGGATTGGTCTTACATATGTGGTGTACAAGATTCTGAATGATTCCTTACACAGGTTCCTGAACGCCGTTCTGATGTTAGCCAGCCTCGCATATGCCGCAGACGTTATTCTCTTTATGTGGGCTTCAGGAGACAGGTTTGGTGTGATATCAACTCCTAGATCTTTCTCTCTGTCTGTTTCATTAAGTACTTCATCTCCTATTCTGTATCCTGTGCCTGGCCTCCTGTTTCCACTTCCTAGTTTCATTACTTTGCATTTACTCGGGTTGAACTTCAACAGCCATTTGTTGGACCATTCACTCAGTCTATCCAGGTCATCTTGTAGCCTCCTACTATCATCCTCTGTTTCAATCCTCCTCATAATTTTTGCATCGTCGGCAAACATTGAGAGGAACGAATCTATACCCTCTGGGAGATCATTTACATATACCAGAAACAGTATAGGTCCAAGGACTGACCCCTGCGGGACTCCACTTGTGACGTCTCGCCAATCTGAGACCTCACCCCTCACACAGACTCGTTGTCTCCTGTTGCTTAGGTATTCCTCTATCCACCGGAGTACCTTCCCTCTCACTCCAGCCTGCATCTCCAACTTTCGCACTAGCCTCTTGTGTGGCACTGTATCAAAGGCTTTCTGACAATCCAAAAATATGCAGTCTGCCCACCCTTCTCTTTGTGTGTGTGTGTGTGTGTGTGTGTGTGTGTGTGTGTGTGTGTGTGTGTGTGTGTGTGTGTGTGTGTGTGTGTGTGTGTGTGTGTGTGTGTGTGTGGTTGTGTGTGTGTGTGTGTGTGTGTGTGTGTGTGTGTGTGTGTGTGTGTGTGTGTGTGTGTGTGTGTGTGTGTTTGTGTGTGTTTGTGTGTGTGTGTGTGTGTGTGTGTGTGTGTGTGTGTGTGTGTGTGTGTGTGTGTGTGTGTGTGTGTGTGTGTGTCTGTGTGTGTGTGTGCGTGCGTACGTGCCTGTGTGTGTGTGTGTGTGTGTGTGTGTGTGTGTGTGTGTGTGTGTGTGTGTGTGTGTGTGTGTGTGTGTGTGTGTGTGTGTGTGTGTGTGTGTGTGTGTGTGTGTGTGTGTGTGTGTGTGTGTGTGTGTGTGTGTGTGTGTGTGTGTGTGTGTGTGTGTGTGTGTGTGTGAAAAAAAGTTAGTAGTTAGCAACAGTTGATTGATTGACAGTTGAGAGGCGGGCCAAAAGAGCAGAGCTCAACTCCTGCAAGCACAACTAGGTGAATACACACACACACACATACACACAAGTCATGGTTGGAAAAAGTTAAGTTAGAAGGATGTGGAGGCCAAAACCATCAATAGTTTCAGAGCATAATATGACAAAGAGTACTGGGAAGACGGGACACCACGAGCGTAGCTCTCATCCTGTAACTACACTTAGGTAATTATTCGTTGTTGGCATGTGAACTTGGTGTCGTAACTAAGGTAATTACACTTAGGTAATTACACACACACACACACACAACTTTCCAGCATGTCTATCAACTCGCATTTAGCTCTGTCGAGAAGATAAGTGTTCACTTTCAGCAGAAACTCATTAACCATGCTTAACTCGAACAGTAGTTAGTAAATAAATATAAAAAAGGTCCCAATCTGGGAACAAATCACAACACGTGTAGAGAAAACCTGGACAAATCTCTTCTTCTTCCCGGGGGAGTATTCTTCTGAAGGGAGACTACCAAGGAACAACAACAACAATGCAAGTGTCAGATGTTCTTGGACCACAGAAACATTTATCGATCACATTCGTCACAAATAAACAGTTTTGGAAATGCTGGGTGAGGCCAATTTCGATTATTGCCAAGCTGTTGATGGACTCTATCTAACATTTTCCATGCATGGTGATTTAACAATTAAAGCCCATTTCTGGCTAACACAGTACAATTGGGATCGAGGAACAACAATTTGTGCCACATGGTAGAGGGATACATGTTGAGGATACGGTCAACATCGAGCCCTTTGCATGGGTCATTATCTTCCTCTGAAGAATCGTCACTTGGGAATCTATATTCCTTATCCAGTAAACGTTTATATAATAGACGAGCGCGACTCTCTGATACAATATCAAAATCATCTGCAGAATCGCTGCCGGAGTGCTGGTCACATTTAGTTCTTATGTCTTTAATGTCTACTCCTCCATACTGAAGAGTGTATACCCGTTCTAAAGCTCTTTAATGCTAGACATCGAATATTTGTTGAAATATGTTATTTGGTATGACCCATTCAGTTTTCTCCCTTAGCCATTTAGACCACCACTTTCCTTCTCCAGGCTCCTCCTTCACATTTTTCTTGCTCTCAAGAATGGGTGGACACATTTCTCCTTGCACCTACTCTTCCCCTTCTCCTCTCTCAAGTATGACTGGACAGGATGTCTGCATACTTTGTGGTGCTGTAGTAGTTTTATCTGTGGTTGATGTGGAATATTTCTGTTCCTTGGTATACAGATTTTTAGTCTTTGTCTCTTGCATTGTATCAAAGGCAGAATGATCGGGATTTGAAGACTATTTCTCAAATACATTCTGATAAATTTGTTGAAATGCAAGTTCTTCGAGTTATTTTTCATAGTCATAAAATGGTTACATTGTGCCAAACTCAACTAGACGGCAGGGAGAGAATCTTGGTGGACGATTCCGATAGGAGATGTCACCCTCATAGTCGTCACCCTTGGTGTCGGAACCCCTAGACTCGTCACCTTTAGGGTCGTCCTCAGCCTCACTCACACCGTGGCTGGACTCCCATGACTCGATGTCACCTTCACTTCCACTACAACTGGTTTCCAATGAAAATAACTTCAGCGTGTCAGCTATGTCACTGTCATCCAAAGAAGACTCTCCATTAAGCATGTTTTGAGATCTTTTCCTACAACCAGAAAATATTTCGGGGTTTTCCTGGTCAGAAGCAGAGTCCGATCCATCATAATCCTCATCTTATGCATATACAATATCCTCGGGTTAAAACAATAGAGGGTCAACATCAAAGTATATTCCTCCTGGTTAACCATCAATCTTGGGGTCTATCTCGGTGTCTCCTTCATAACCTCGATCATCGTAATGTTTACAGTGACCTTCAGTGATACTCTCATCATCTGCTTCCTTGCCGGAATCTTCGTTCAATTTGTAAGAAGCCCTTTATATAGCTTTGTAAATAGCTTTACCAATAGCTTTACAGACGTCAGCTTTATTGGTTAGTTTACTGGAAAATGTTTGGGTACCATTCTAACTGGCTTTGCATATGGCAGCGAGGAACTTCTTGAAGAATTATTTCTAGTCATCTTTATGGTCAATGTCATTGTTAATTTAATTTCCAGAGCTATCGTCAGCTCTATAACTCTCTTTTCGGATAATTTAATAGAACATTTATCCGAGTGATTTAGAGTCAGTTTTAAGGTCAGAATTAACCTAAGTCTTCACGCGAGAACTCTGACCAAAATTAGTGTTAATCGTTTTCTAACGTTAAACATGGTTTTCAGATTTTCTTTAGTATCTAGCATTCCGGACTGCTTCGAATATAATTTAATATGTTGGTTTATGGATACATTTATAAACAGTGTTGAAGTCAGATCCAACCATATTGGTTTTATCGTGAGCATCAATGCTGACTTCGTCATCACCGTCAATGCCTGCAACATCATTAGCTCTAATGAAAGCTGAATAATGAGACTGACGATTAGTTCTACATGAGGCTATTGTCTCCCCATCATCGCTGGACTTACTATCAGAGTCTGAACTCTCTACAGATGCAGAATCTGTAGCAAATGATTATGACTTGGAGTCCGTTTTGTGATAAATTTTGTGGCTATAATTTCTGGCGGTTTTCTAATCAGTTCCTTCAGTCTCTAAATCAGGTTGGTTGTTCAGTGGCCGGAGAGGTGGGAAGCGGTGCCTCTGGCGGGATTTGCGGGGAGCCTCATACCCACCCTTTCGCCTGACTTTCTGCCCAGTTCTGTGGTAAACATTGTTGATACTTACATCGTCAGAATCAAAACCATACTCATCACCTGCATCATATTTTTATCCTGCACTATCAACAACGTCTCGTCCAGCACCATCAACGTCTCGTCCTGCACCATCAACGTCTCGTCCTGTACCATCAACAACGCCTCGTCCTGTACCATCAACAACGTCTCGTCCTGCACCATCAACAACGTCTCGTCCTGCACCACCAACAACGTCTCGTCCTGCACCACCAACAACGTCTCGTCCTGCATCATCAACAACGTCTCGTCCTGCACCACCAACAACGTCTCGTCCTGCACCATCAACAACGTCTCGTCCTGCACCATCAACAACGTCTCGTCCTGCACCACCAACAACGTCTCGTCCTGCACCACCAACAACGCCTCGTCCTGCATCATCAACAACGTCTCGTCCTGCACCATCAACAACGTCTCGTCCTGCACCATCAACAACGTCTCGTCCTGCACCATCAACAACGTCTCGTCCTGCACCATCAACAACGTCTCGTCCTGCACCATCAACAACGTCTCGTCCTGCACCACCAACAACGTCTCGTCCTGCACCATCAACAACGTCTCGTCCTGCACCATCAACAACGTCTCGTCCTGCACCATCAACAACGTCTCGTCCTGTACCATCAACAACGTCTCGTCCTGTACCATCAACAACGTCTCGTCCTGCACCACCAACAACGTCTCGTCCTGCACCATCAACAACGCCTCGTCCTGCATCATCAACAACGCCTCGTCCTGCATCATCAACAACGCCTCGTCCTGCATCATCAACAACGCCTCGTCCTGCATCATCAACAACGCCTCGTCCTGTACCATCAACAACGTCTCGTCCTGCACCATCAACAACGCCTCGTCCTGTACCATCAACAACGTCTCGTCCTGCACCATCAACAACGCCTCGTCCTGTACCATCAACAACGTCTCGTCCTGTACCATCAACAACGTCTCGTCCTGCATCATCAACAACGTCTCGTCCTGTACCATCACCATGGGACATAAGATGTAATTTTTCCTGCTCGTTTTCCCCACATGAGGACTCGATGGGGGAAAACGAGGCTCTCTCGCCTGTGGAGTCTGAACTCAGAATGTCGTCTACTGGCGATGCCTGTTAATTATTAATTCGCCATTTATATATTTGCCTCAGCCATTTCTTCTTGTTCTCAAATTCCTCTTCTTTGACATTTGGCTTTTATCTCGTTTATGTTGTTCGCTGGTGACTGTGGCGAGGACAGTCTCCCAGGAGGCAGAGAGCGGCCCAGTGCAGCCTGTCCCGTTCCTGCCTCGTTGGTAACTGAAACTTCTTTCTTGATGTATTGTTATTTATGTCTTGGGGACTACGAACCCACGTGATAAATCTTTCGGGATATTTAGGGAGTAATGGTTTTTCCTTTACTTCCTCCTTTTAAGCTTCCTCATCTTCCTCATCTCCCTCATCATTGACTTCCTTATCTTCCTCATCATTGTCTTCCTCGTCTCCCTCGTCATTGTCTTCCTCGTCATTTTCTTCCTCATCTCCCTCATCATTGACTTCCTCATCTTCATTATCATTGTCTTCCTCATCTCCTTCATCATTGTCTTCCTCATCTCCCTCATCATTGTCTTTTTCATCTTCCTAATCTTGGAAGGAGTGGCCCCTTTTCCTGCACCTCCTGTCATTATCGTCTTTATCCTCCTCCTTATCGACTTCGTCGTCCTCCTCATCATCATTATCTTCATTCTCGTTCTCCTCGTCCTCATCTACCTTATCCTCCTCGTCTACCTCATCCTTCTAGTCTACCTCATCCTCCTAGTCTACCTCATCCTCCTAGTCTACCTCATCCTCCTCGCACCCATTCACCTCATCCACTGTATCTTCCTCGTCCTGCGTTTCGTCATCATAAGGATGACTGAACCTTCTCCTGCTTTTCCTGTTATATTCGTCCTCTTAACCCTCCTCGTCCTCGTCCCTGTCCTTGTCCTCGTCCTCGTCCACGTTATTGTCCTTGTCCTTGTCCTCGTCCTCTTCATCTTCATCATCCTCCATGTCATAGTCAGAGGATAAGTTGGACCTTTTCCTCCCCTTCCTGTCATCATAGTCAGTGTCTTCATCAGAGGATTGGAAGGGCCTTTTCCTTCCCTTCCTGTCATCATAGTCAGTGTCTTCATCAGAGGATTGGAAGGGCCTTTTCCTTCCCTTCCTGTCATCATAGTCAGTGTCTTCATCAGAGGATTGGAAGGGCCTTTTCCTTCCCTTTCTGTCATCATAGTCAGTGTCTTCATCAGAGGATTGGAAGGGCCTTTTCCTTCCCTTTCTGTCATCATAGTTAGTGTCTTCATCAGAGGATTGGAAGGGCCTTTTCCTTCCCTTCCTGTCATCATGGTCAGTGTCTTCATCAGAGGATTGGAAGAACCTTTCCCTCCTCTTCATGTCATTTTGGTTAGTGTCTTCATCAGAGGATTGGAAGAACCTTTCCCTCCTCTTCATGTCATTTTGGTTAGTGTCTTCATCAGAGGATTGGAAGAACCTTTCCCTCCTCTTCATGTCATTTTGGTTAGTGTCTTCATCAGAGGATTGGAAGAACCTTTCCCTCCTCTTCATGTCATTTTGGTTAGTGTCTTCTTCAGAGGATAGGGATGACCTTTTCCTCCTCTTCGTGTCATTTTGGTGAGTATCTTCATCAGAGGATAAAGAGGATCTTTTTCTTCCCTTTCTCCCGTTATCCATATTGTTCTGTTTTATACCAAATCTTATTTTATTCCTGGTTTTATTAAAGCGAAATTAATGAAAAGCTAAAAAAACATTAATCTTATCCTGTTCATAGTCTACATACACTAATTAGTAAATATGGAATATAAACAATTTTCCAACACACACACACACACACACACACACACACACACACACACACACACACACACACACACACACACACACACACACACACACACACTGAAGGCTGTTCTGATGTTAGCCAGCCTCACGTATGCTGCAGATGTAATTCTTTTGTCTCCTGATGTGGGCTTCAAGAGACAGGTTTGGTGTGATATCAACTCCTAGATCTTTCTCTCTGTCTGTTTCATGAATTACTTTATCTCCTATTATGTATCCTGTGTCTGGTCTCCTGTATCCACCGCCTAGTTTCATTGCTTTGCATTTATTCGGGTTAAACTTTAGCAGCTATTTGTTGGACCATTCATTCAGTCTGTCTAGGTCATCTTGTAGCCTCCTACTATCATCCTCTGTTTTAATCCTCCTCATAATTTTTGCATCATCAGCAAACTGTGAGAGGAACGATTCTATACCCTCTGGGAGATCGTTGACATATATCAGAAACAGTATAGGTCCAAGGACTGACCCCTGCATGACTCCACTGGTGACGTCCCGCCAGTCTGAGACCTCGCCCCTCACAGTGACTCGCTGTTATCTGTTGCTTAGGTACTCCCTTATCCAATGGAGTACCTTCGTTTTCACTCCTGCTTGCATTTCCAGCTTTTTCCCTAGTCTCTTGTGTGGTACTGTGTCAAAAGCTTTCTGGCAATCCAAAAATATGCAGTCTGCCCACCCCTCTCTTTCTTGCCTGATTTTTGTTGCCTGGTCGTAGAATTCAATTAATCCTGTGAGGCAGGACTTGCCATCCCTGAGTCCATGTTGATGCTGTGTTACAAGGTTCTTTCGCTCCAGATGTTCCACTAGTTTTTTTCGCACAATCTTCTCCATCAGCTTGCATGGTATGCAAGTTAGGGACACTGGCCTGTAGTTCAGTGCCTCCTGTCTGTCCCCCTTCTTGTATATCGGGACTACACTAGCCGCTTTCCAAATTCTTGGCAGTTCCCCTGTTGGCAGTGATTCGTTATACACTATGGAGAGTGACAGGCACAGTGCTTCTGCTCCTTCCATAAGTTTCCGAGGAGAGATTCCATCTGGGTCTATGGCCTTTGTCACATCCAACTCTAGTAAAAGCTTCCTTACTTCCCTATTGGTAATCTCAAACTCTTCTAGTGGATCATGGTTAATTACTGTACCCTATCTTATCTCTGGAACTTCTCCTTGCTCTAAAGTTAAGACCTTCTGGAATTTCTTATTCAGTTTCCCGCACACTTCCTTGTCGTTTGTAGTGAATCCGTCTGCCCCCATCCTTAATTTCATTACCTGCTCCTTTACTTATTTTTTTCTCCTGATTTAACTGTGCAGGAATTTAGGTTGAGTCTTTGCGTTGCTTGCGATGTCATTTTCGTATTGCCCTTCTGCCTCTCTTCTCAACCTGACATATTCAATCCTGGCACTCTGGTATCTTTCTCTGCTCTCCAGTGTCCTGTTATTTTTATGGTTTCTCCATGCCCTTTTACTTTGTTGCTTAGCTAGTCTACATCTCTGATTAAACTATGGGTTTCTCATCTTCATTTCATTGTTTTCCTTTTGGACCGGGACAAACTTGTTTGCTGCCTCCTTACACTTCTGCGTGATGTAGTCCATCATGACTTGGGCCGTCTTACCCCTGAGCTCTGTTTCCCATGTTATATCTGCTAGGAATTTTCATATATCCTCATAGTTTCCCTTTCGGAATGCCAGCCTTTTGTTTTCAGTACCCCTCCTCGAGTTCAATAACCCTTCTTTAAACAGGTACTCAAACGCCAATACACTGTGGTCGCTCATTCCTACTGGGGCCTCAAAACCGATTTCTCTTATGTCGGAGTCGTTCAGAGTCACATCCAACTCTGTCAGGTTCAACAGCCTTTCTCACATCGGGATCCAACAGATACCTCCTAACTTCATCTCAGGTAATTTCGAACCCTTCCAAACTGCCTGGTTTGTTCCCACTCTTAGTTCATGTACCTCTTATCTTTATACTTTCTACGAATGTAATTACTATGCTATGTATCCTCACAATCCCAATGTACCTTCTTGTATATATATAAATAAAATAATATGTAAATACTGAGAAGACTTCCTGGAATCTCTTGTTAAGTTATTCTCACACCTTAATGGTATGTGAGAATAGTAGGGAAGATGGTCTTTCTCTGTGTACCTATCCTCACCCGTTCTCAGTTTCATCACCTGTTCTTTCACTATTGTTTTCCTACTGATGTGACTGTGGAGCATTTTGGGTGAGACGGTGGAGAATGATAGACAAGATATTGAAATGTATGGAAGGTTGTGAATAATAGGGAAGGTGGTGAACGGTAGGGAAGGTGGTGAATGGTAGGGAAGGTGATGAATGGTATGGAAGGTTTTGAAAGGTAAGGAAGGCAGTTAATGACAGAGAAGGTGGAGAATGGTAAGGAAGATGGTGAATGGAATGGAAGTTGGTGAAGGGTAGGGAAGGTTGTAAATGGTAAGGAAGATTTTTTTTTATATCATATTATTTTCTACCACAGACGTGGCCACACATTTACAATGCTAATCAGCATCTATACATTTTCTTCTGTCCTCCATAGACAGAGTTAGAGATCTGTTAAATATATAGTTCAGGGATTTATTGAACAATCAACCACAGAAGGTGATTCGGTGCTTTTAAAATGTTAAGTCACTTAACAAAGTCAAAAATGTTAAAATGTGACATTAAGTCACTGCACATTCTCTCATGTGTACTATACATATACAAAACGCTAAATTGTAATGCCAATCCTGATCTCAAAAGCTTCATAGAAGGTTGTAACAGAACCCATGAGCACCACACCAGAAATAAATACAGTTTTGATATTCCTAGAGTACGACTTAATCAAACCAGAAATGCTCTACAAATCAAGGGGCCCAGAATGTGGAATGACCTTCCCAACCATGTTAAAGACAGTACCTCTCTCAACCAGTTTAAGATAAAAACTAAACACTACCTAATAAATTCCCTGTAACCTACCTCACTCCTCTATTGTCAACCCATGTCCGTTATTTTCTTTTTTTTTAATCAACACTGTTTGTCAACCTATTGTATTTGTGCTGCTTTTTCAGTCATGTTCCCCCTTTTTTTTATCTTTATTTGTATTTGTTCTCAACACTTTTTATTCTTTATGCTCAATTAGTATTAAGTTCTAGATATTAATGTTTTTCTTGCCCGAAACGCTTTGCGTAATAGTGGCTTTAGGCATTGTATGTACTAGCTCTATCTATATATCAATCCATTAATGTAACATCACTTGTATGTATATACCTTACCTGAATAAACATCTGAATCTGAATCTGAATCTTAAGCTTACCTACATACGTAGATACACAGATTTACGTATGCCCTACATAAAGTGTTCGAAGTGTCATTAATGTGCATTTACAAAGGTGAAGTGTAATTCTGATCAGCTTCCATATGTACTTTATACACATACATATACATACACACACACATATACGTACATATACATATATACATACATATATACACACACATGTATTCACATACATTTGTCTCTTTTACTCTGACGGGGTGAGATAGCTGATAGAGAAACTAGTGTGCAATTAAGCACTTAACCACTGAAGGTGATTAAGGGAAGATAATTGGTATGAAAGGTTGTGAATGGTAGGGAAGGTGGTGAATGGTAGGGCAGATGGTGAATGGTAGGGAAGGTGGTGAATATGAAGGGAAGATGGTGAATGGTAGGGAAGGTGGTGAATGGTAGGGCAGATGGTGAATGGTATGGAAGGTGGTGAATGGTAGGGAAGGTGGTGAATGGTAGGGAAGGTGGTGAATGGTAGGGAAGGTGGTGAATGGTAGGGAAGGTGGTGAATGGTAGGGAAGGTGGTGAATGGTAGGGAAGGTGGTGAATGGTAGGGAAGATGGTGAATGGTAGGGAAGATGGTGAATGGTAGGGAAGGCGGTGAATGGTAGGGAAGGTAGTGAATAGTAGGGATGAACGTGAATGGTTATGAAGGTGATGAATGATAGGGAAGATGGTGAATGGTAGGGAAGATGGTGAATGATAGGGAAGATGGTGAATGATATTGGAGGTGGTAACTGGTTGTAAAATATTTGTCTGGAGTAAAGTTCTCTTGGCACACACCGACAGTTAACCCCCCACGTTGGGAAGCCAAATGTATAAGTATGCTTCGGTAGTCCCTGCAAACACACAGGCACCACGCTGGGAAGCATGAGGTGGAGTTAGTGATCCAGAATGTGAGAGTGTACTCCTTATCCCTTATACACACCTTTGCCCCACCTTGGGCATCAGATGTTGGATGATACACTCTCATAAACACTCGGTTGACTCTGAGCGTCAGATGTGTAATGACCAATTTTACCACACCAGGCCAGCACCGCGCTGGGCGCCAGATTGTGAGATATTACTGGTCAATACACTTGAGAAGGCGTGACCAAAACGCCAAGGATCTAGTACTTCAAGTGGAGATGAAGGCCAGTGCGGTCTCCACTTCCACAAGCAATACCAGACCCCCCCCCCCTACCCGCTCACTTTGGTCGTTCACTGCTACTTGCTGAACACCACACGTTCACTAACGCCCACAAGCTTTTGACACTTAAGGGAAATTTCACTCTTGATTGTTCCTCAGATGAATGGACAATCACTTCCTCTATCAGACGCACACGTGATACTGAGTCTTAATACTGAAATAAAATACGAGCACAAGCGAAATACCGTTTAGTCCTTAAAGAGGTTTATTCAACAGTTTCTTCCTGAAAGTTGCACGTGACTCCTCACTAAGCAATCTCCACTCTGCTAACCCAAGTGGACGACACAGATGGTCCTGGCGTCTCCGCGGCTGTCGTTAGTGCCGTAAATCCTTCTATAATATTAAACCAGATCCAGCTGCACTGCGGAGGTTTATCAAGGATCCGGCTCTAGGATTGTTTCGCGGATACAGAAAGTACTGTAGTTCTAGACTTAGGAATGACCGGCTTGTCCTGAGCTCAAAGGCATAGGGTGGTCCTCCTCTGGTGTCTGAAGTCCGTATGATTCTCCTGAGCGCCTCGTGAGCCCTCGTGAATGCTGTGACGTCATCCACTGTAGCCCAGTTGTAGTAAAAGTGATATTATATTATTGTACCCTGATGGATGCTCGCTTGACTTTCGTTTGGATGCTCGCTTGACTTTCGTTTGGATGCTCGCTTGACTGTTTTGTTGTTGTCAGATCAACTGTGTCGTGCCTGTGTACAGGTTAGTTTAATGTTAACTTCTAGTTTAATTTCTATTTGTTCTGGCGTTAGTCATGTGCAGTTTGCTTATTATTATATATAGCTTAAGCACTGTTAGTCTTTATACGTATAGTATATTATATGGCTTGTGTTATTGCAAGATGTAACTGTACTGTAATTATTTGTTCAATAAAGCCATATGTCTGGCAATGCTTCTCCTTTACCTCACCAATCAAAATGCCTTAGGCCTTCCCGGGCTTTCATACTTGGCTGGGATTGGTTTAGGCACCTGTTCGCTCTCTTGGTGTGGCGTCTGGTGCCACCAACTTCCACGACAATGCCCCATTGTTTCCGAGAATTTTTTTTTGTGGTTGCAAGACTACCGGTTTAGGTTTGGGGAGACCTGCTTTCACCTGCCACTACCATTTCACTCGTACAATTTTCCCACTGGGTTGTAGGTACCCTCCAACTGTTAAATAGCTCTGCATTATTCATTGCCATACATCCTGACTACTTAGGTCACATCCAGTGACACCTTTTGTCTCCTCTCGATGAGACGAATCCATTGATACCCATCTTGATAAACTTCGGATACCTAATAACGAAGTTATATATTGCGAGCATTAAGATAGGGCGCTGAGAGGTCCATCTCTCAAATTAGTAGAAAAGTGGTGTCTTGTATGGAAGGTGGTGAATGGTAAGAAAACTGGTGAATGATAGGGTAGGTGGTGAATGTTAGGGAAGGTGGTGAATGTTAGGGAAGGTGGTGAATGATAGGGTAGGTGGTGAATGTTAGGGAAGGTGGTGAATGATAGGGATGGTGTGAATGAGAGGGTAGGTGGTGAATGATAGGGTAGGTGGTAAATGGTAGGGTAGGTGGTGAATGATAGGGTAGGTGGTGAATGGTAGGGAATTTGGTGAATTGTAAGGATGGTGGGGAGTAGTGGGGAAGCTGGTGAAGGGAATTAAGGATGGTGGTGAAATGTAGTGAAGGTGTTTATCGAGTTCTCTCTTTGTGAGGGGAATAGATTTTCCCAGCTGTCTTAATGTGTGCACAGTGAGTGCACAACGACAGTTGACACTCTTACTAGTGCACAGAGGTTGTGCACTAAGTCGAATTCTGTTAATACAAGACTCAGCTACGTCTTGTTGGATATCATTGGGTAACTCATGTCAACAGGAAGCTATTGCTATCACGAGGGCCGTCGTTTTCTTAACCATTTAGCAATTACTGCAAGGAGAAAAAGTACAACAACTAGTAACTCCAAAGAGTCAAGTGGCACTCTGGAGTGTCGCGGTCAGGAAGGAGCCAACTAGATCAACCGTCCCTTGTGTAACTAGGCCTCTCCTCTCCTCAGTCCCTGCTGCCTGACTGCTTTGTTCCATATATCATGTATGGTAAGGTAAGGTGATGTATGGTAAGGCAGGTGGTGAAGGGCAGGGAAGGTAGGGAATGACGGGGAAGATGGTGAAGGGTGAGGGAGGTGGTGAATGATAGTTAAGGTTGTGAATGGTCGGGAAAGTTCTGAGTGGTAAAGAAGGTGTTTAATGGTAGGGAAGGTTGTGAAAGGTAATGAAAACGATGAATGACAGGGATGGTGGTGAATTGTAGGGAAGGTAGTCAATGGTATGGAAGGTGGTGAATGATACAGAAGTTAGTAAAAGGTAGGAAAGGGGTGAAGGGCAAGGAAGGTGGTGAATGGTAGAGAAGGTTGTGAATGGTGGGGAAGGTAGTGACGGGTAGGGAACGTGGTGAATGATATGAAATGTGTGAATGATAGGAAAGGTGGTGAATGATATGAAAGGTGAGGAAATTTAGGGAAGGTGGTGAATGATAGGGAAGGTGGTAAATGTTCGGGAAGGTCGTGAATGGTAGTGAAGGTGGTGAATTGTTTGGAAAGTGGTGAAGGGTAGGGAAGGTGGTGAATGGTAAGGACGTTCGTAAAAGGTAGGGGAGGATGTGAATGATAAGATAGTTAATGGTAGAGAATGTGTTAAAGCGAAGGGATGGTGGAGAATGGAAAGGAAGGTGATTCTTACTAGTACCATCTGGTAGGAAGGTAAGTGATCACACTTACTTTTTTGTTTGCAAATGTTTTAAAAACATGACTGAAATGCATTTAAGCAATTCAATCAACACAAGACCTATTCAAGGCAAATGTTATATGCCATTGCCAATTGGGATGGCCCTGTTCTGAAGCAAAATATGAACATTTTACCAAGCAATCAAACCACACAAATATTAACTTAATATTTTCTACCTAGCATTGAATGTAATGAAACCCTTATGTCTGGTGGAGCCTCATTGGGTCCATGAAGTTATCTTCGCTGAGATTGTTCCATACTAAAAGGTTCCATCAATCAAGTCTGGTGCCCTTGAGGAGATACCAACTTTAATCTACAAAAAAGCCTCCAGATCTTTAGCCCCTGCTATTGCTTTGCTCTTCAACAAGTCACTTGAACTCCAAACCTTTCCAGATATTCTAAAAAAAGCGAGAGTAACGCCTGTCCACAAATGTGGTGATCTCACAGATGTTAACAACTACAGACCTATATCAATCCTGCCAAACTTGTCAAAAAATTTTTGAAAAACTAATCTATAAGCAGCTTTACTCATATCTAGCCAAACTCAATATACTTAGCCCTTGCCAATATGGCTTCAGGCCCAAAAAAAGCACTAACGATGCACTTATTAGTATGCTTAACTCGATTCATACAGCTCTTGATAAAAATGAGTTCCCTGTTGGGTTATTTGTGGACCTGCGTAAAGCTTTCGATACTGTCAACCACCAAAACCATCTTCTTAAATTACATCATTATGGTGTCAGAGGACACTCCCTACAATACCTCAAATCCTACCTTACTGACAGGCTCCAATGTGTTTCTGTGAATAATACAATTTCTCCCACCCTACCCATCAACATTGGTGTTCCCCAGGGCAGCATACTTGGCCCTCTCCTCTTTCTCATCTACATTAATGACCTTCCAAATGCCTCCCAACACCTCAAACCAATTCTATTTGCTGACGACACAACCTTCATTTACTCCAGTCCTGACCCCCTTGCTCTAAATGCCACAGTAAATACTGAGCTAAATAAAGTCCATCTGTGGCTAACTGCCAACAAACTCACCCACATTGACAAAACATTGACAAAAACATTAACATTGACAAAACTTTCTATATTCTGTTTGGCAATAAATCCTCTAATCAAATAAATCTCAAAATAAACAATACCCAAATTTGTAACAAATTAGATGGCAAATTCCTTGGCATTCTCATTGACCACAAGCTGAATTTCCAGGGACACATTCTAAACATATCAAAGAAAGTTTCAAAAACTGTGGGCATTCTTTCTAAGATCAGATATTATGTACCACGCCCTGCCCTGGTGACTCTCTAATACTCCCTTATCTATCCATATCTCAACTATGGTATTTGTGCTTGGGGCTCTACTACCCAAAATCACTTACGTCCTCTAATTACTCAACACAAAGCTGCTATTAGGACAATATCCAATTCTGGCCCCAGGCATCACTCGGTACACCTACTCAAATCTCTGAATATGTTAGACATTAAGTCACTGCACATTCTCTCATGTGTATTATACATATATAAAACGCTAAACTATAATGCCAATCCTGATCTCAAAAGCTTCATAGAAGGTTGTAACAGAACCCATGAGCACCACACCAGAAATAAATACAGTTTTGATATTCCTAGAGTACGACTTAATCAAACTAGAAATGCTCTACAAATCAAGGGGCCCAGAATGTGGAATGACCTTCCCAACCATGTTAAAGACTGTACCTCTCTCAACCAGTTTAAGTTAAAAACGAAGCTATACCTAATAAATTCCCTGTAACCTACCTTACCCCTCTGTTGTCAACCCATGTCTGTTTTTTTTTTTTTTTTTTTTTTTTTTCAAATCAACGCTGTTTGAATGTAATTTTCTGTAATAATTTGTAATTGTATTTGTGCTGCTTTTTCAACAATGTTCCCCCCTCTTTTACCTCTATTTTTATTTGTTCTCAACACATTTTATTCTTTTTACCCATTAGTTTTAAGCTTTAGTCATTAATGTTTTTTCCTGCCCGAAACGCTTTGCGTAATAGTGGCTTTAGGCATTGTATGTACTAGCTCTATCTATAAAGCCAACAAACTTTGTAAAATCTCTTTATGTATGTACCTTACCTAAATAAAAATTATTATTATTATTATTATTATTATTATTATTATTATTATTATTAATCACACAAGTTACGTTTGGCCAACCAAGTTCTGCATCAGGACCCTCAGATTTGGTCCCTGCCTCTCAGCTGAGAGGCAGGACCAAAGAGCCGAAGCTCAACCCCCACAAACAGAACTAGGCGAGTACAACTAAGTGAGTAGAGGCACAGGGAGTGACAATTTACCACCCCATTTGGGGAAAGCATCAAGAAAGTCACAATATTTCAGGAAATTAAGGAAAACAGAGGAGCCGTCACTGACACACAAAAGCCAGAGAGCACACCTTCCCACTCTCCCGTCCACATCAGAGCAAGTGCGACAAGTACAGGACCCCAGAGATCCTTCAAAAGGTGAGGGAATATACCGGGAAGCACACAGCATCCGCCTCTTCGATAACCCTGAATTGGAGAGGAGGATGCAAGGAGAGTGCGCGTGGTCAAATCCACGCGCACTCTCTGTCCCTGTCAATGTCAAATCCCTGTCAAATGTTACACTCACACTTTGTGTAAAAGCCTGGTTTGTGCCTCGGAGAGGCTACGGGATCCAGTTAGTTCAGTAGACCTTCGGTTTCAACCCTTTTAACCCTGTCGTAGCTCAGTCGATTAAGGCAGTGTCTGGGATGTTCCCGAACGCAGGTTCGAATCCTCGTCACGGCCCTTGCGGATTTGTTCATTTGATGCATCACGTAAGTGTGATCTCTGTGTGTGAGAGTGCGCGTGGTCTTCAGGATATGGGACTCGCCAAGAGCGACCTTGAGATTTGCTCTGTGAAAGCCCTGACCTGGACATATTTCATCTACAGAACATGGCCTAAGACCACATCAAGGGGCAGACCACTTTAGTCCCAGGATCACCGTGCACAGGGTGCATAAGGGTCAATATAGTCTTGTTTAGGTGAACCGCGGCCATGATAGCTAGCAGCTAACTATCTAAGCAGAGTCGTCATCTGGAGTACCACTTCTCCAAATGGTTTCTCACAGAAGGGTGGATGACCTGGCCGGAGCTCACGAGTGAGTAAGGCGGCGGCCGGAGAGACCCCCGATGCGCATACATGATAATCCTTCCGCTCCGGGGCCTTGTTAGGAGCTTCCACTATGAATAGTTTTTCCATGTATGCTGCTGTCAAGTCACCAATCCTACCGCTAAGCAGCTTGTTGTTTTGCCTTGACCTTTAGTTCTTTTCTAATGATATATTGTGCACCTATGCACATAGGGGAGCCGGTCGGCCGAGCGGACAGTGTGAGAGTTTTGTGAGTTGGAATAAATAAAATTGGTATAAGGAATTGAGCTCGGAAAATTTATAAGAATTTTCTTTATTCTTTAACCTTTATTCCTGTCGCGATATTCAGTTAGGTCGCCTGAGGAAGGACTTGCTTAGTTAACACACCAGTGTAGCAAGCAGCTCATTCCTCACTTTGGCACCATGTATGAACAATTGACTAGGCACGAGCAAACGCCGAGACCCCAATGAAAATTGAAATCCCCTCCACTAGGCCGTCGACTTTCGCTATTCGCCGAAGCGAATCTAACGAGTAGGTCACGGGCTCTCACAACAATAATTTATTGTTGTGTGGTGCCGTATATTTGATCCAAAACTCAGAATCAGTCTCAATTTTATTAGTCGAGTGTGAAGAACACTTGCATAACAATAATAATGTGTGGGGGTGTAACGAAAAGACAGTGTTAAACATAACAACTTAATTTATTCAATAAAGTACTAACTACTACAACAAAAACAAAAGAAATATCAATGACGTTACTCGAAATCCTTCCTGTGACACTATCAATGAACTAACAGACACCAGCCCCTCGGACTGCATAATGAACTAACTCGAACATAAGCGTGACCACAGAGGAATCAACAAAAATCAAGAACTAACAGATCTGTAATCACAATTACAACAAATGACACAGTGGGTTCTGAAACACGTCTCCAGTAACTTCCTAACTGTTCTACGCCTCAGTGCAGTCTACACCTGCAATGGCGGTTGCAATGCAATCAAATCAGTAGTCTTTCAATGACAACAATAACTAATGGGTTCACTGGCAACTCCAGCACCCTTCCTCAAATTAATCCTTACGTTAACACTCCGTCCCACGGACTATCAACAATCAATAACAATTTGATTTACGTTAATCACAAAATAGCATTTACGTTAATTTAATAAAATAACCTTTACGTTAATTTAATAACTCTTACAACTGTCACTAGTAACGCGGAAATTACACAACACTCTACCCGTCGAGCATTCAGTGAGAAAATCCCATTAATCCCTGTACTACCAGACAGCTGATTAATCTCTTTACTAGTTACGTTAATTTACGTTAATCGGTTACTAGTCAGTCAGCGATGGTAAACTCTGATTTACAATGTCCAAAGTGCTAAGAGAACGGTAATCACTCGTGATTACCTTTAGAGTAATTAATTACTATCCTCAAGATCAATAATTAAACAATTCAATACGCAACCTTTCACACTGGCTCAGCAATTTACATTAAGGTATGAATTCCGTCTAAGCCTTCCATACTCAGACCAATTCAGGTGGCTAATAACAGTAATTAGCACCACGTTTACGTTATTCTAAAATAACGTTACTCCTCCCACGAGTCAATCAAGTGCTGGTACTTTCGGGCAGATAAATAACGACGTTACGTTAATGGAACAATGTAGCCTTCGTGTGAGTCGATCAAACAAGGATCGAGGTTAATTACTTTGACTTCCTGAAACACGTCAATTACCCGGCCCACTGACCGTTAATTACAACAGACAATACTCTAATTCTTATCTAGCTGATGGCTAGGCTCCTTGAGACTACCGTATAATAATCTACTATATAATCAAATCAATCAACAAAAAACATGAATATGAAAAGAAATTTAGGATTGGCCTGGTTACAAAGGAAGTAGTTAAGAGGTACTCATCAGTGCTTACCAGTATCATAAGAAAAGCTAAACTTTCATATTATGAGACTAGAATCAAAGAAGCAAAAGGCAACATGAAAAGCACATGGAAACCCATCTCTAATATCCTAGGAACTAAACAACACTCCCACAACCAGATAACACTCTCTAAGGATGGCCTTACACCGTCATCTGATTTAGAAATGGCGAATGAATTTAATAGCTTCTTTTCATCGGTTGGTGCTAACCTTGCAAGTAAAATCCCACAGACTCAGACACATATCAACACATATCTCTCAGGCAGCTATCTAAACTCTCTTCTCCTCTCACCAGTCAGCCCGACAGATGTTGTGTCCATCATACACTCACTAAAAACCAAAGCTGGGAACATCAGTGAAATCCCATCCATTGTATACAAGAGCGCCTCCCATGCCCCTGCGCCACCTATAGCTCTGCTGTTCAACAAATCCCTTGAGTGTCATACCTTCCCTGATATCCTTAAAAAAGCAAGAGTAACGCCACTTCATAAAGGAGGTAATCCGGCAGACATAAACAATTATAGGCCAATATCAAACCTACCCATACTATCAAAAATATTTGAAAAAATTATCTACAAACAGCTCTACTCCTATCTCGTAAAATTCGACATTCTTAGCCCCTGTCAGTTTGGCTTCCGCTCCCAAAAGAGTACCAACGATGCAATCATTAGTCTTCTTGATATAATTTACTCAGCCCCTGACAAAAATGAGTTTCCGATTGGACTCTTCATTGACCTGAGAAAGGCCTTTGATACTGTTAATCACTTACGTAAACTCATCGTAAACTCCTCTTACGTAAACTCCATCATTATGGAATCCGAGGCCATACACTGGACTATATCCAATCCTATCTTAGTGATAGACACCAATGTGTAGCCATCAATAATATAATCTCTCCCATTCTACCAATAACCGTTGAAGTGCCACAGGGCAGCATTTTAGGACCTATCCTATTTCTTATATACATCAATGATCTGCCTAATGTCTCTAACATTCTGAAACCTATTTTGTTTTCTGATGATACTACCCTCATCTACTCTAACCCCAACCCACATACACTAAATAATAATAATAAATAAATAAATGTTTATTTAGGTAAGGTACATACATACAAGAGATTTTACAAAGTTTGTTGGATTAATAGATAGAGCTAGTACATACAATGCCTAAAGCCACATTCCGGCTTTCGTTGGACGTAGAATCGCTGTTTACCAACGTACCTGTGGACGAGACAATCGGGATGATAGCCGACAGAGTGTATCGTGATCCAGCCTGTACTCCTCTTGACATACCCGAAAATATCCCAAGGAAACTACTCCAAGCTTGTACTAAAGAGGCACCCTTCTTGAGCCCGGATGGGCACATGTATAAGCAAGTAGATGGGGTCGCCATGGGTTCTCCCCTAGGTGTCCTGTTTGCAAACTTCTACATGGGTACCATCGAGCAAAAAGTCTTAGTCGACAGGAACTTGAAACCGGCCATATACTGCAGGTATGTTGACGACATTTTTACACAGGTACCTGATGTCAGACATCTGCAGGAGCTGAAGGAGGCATTTGAGCAGAGTTCCGTGCTTCGTTTCACTTACGAGATGGAAAAGGATGGGAAGCTGCCCTTTCTAGATGTAACAGTCATGGAAAAGAACGGAGGTTTCCACACTGCAGTCTACACTAAGGAAACGAACATAGGAATGTGCCTAAATGCCAACAGCGACTGCCCAGACAGGTACAAGAGGAGTGTTGTTAACGCATATGTCGACCGTGCTCTAAGCCACAGCTCAGAATGGAAGCAAGTCGACGAAGAACTCTGTAGGGTAAGGCAGGTCCTAGTCAACAACGGCTTCTCCAATGGTTTCGTCGAAGACATCATAAGAAGGAAAGTGAAACGCCATGCAACCTCTGAAGAGACAACTAACACAACACCTATACCCCCTATTAGACTATTTTACAGGAACTTCTTTTCCACAGCTCATAAAACAGAGGAAAGGGTCCTAAAAGATATTGTTAATAGAAACGTTATCCCTACAGACAAAAATCAGAGGATACAACTGACGATTTACTATAAAACCAGAAAAACGGCCAGCTTACTCATGAGAAACTCTCCAGACACAAAGCAGAACGCTTTAAAAGAGACCAACGTCGTCTATGCCTTCAAATGCCCACTTGGGGACTGTAAGCTCCAAAAAACCCAGTATATAGGCAAGACAACAACATCTCTTTCTAGGCGTTTAACGATGCATAAACAACAGGGCTCCATTAAGGAACATATAATCTCTTCCCACAACCAAACCATCGCCAGAGAAATCCTAGTAAACAACACAGAAATCATCGATAGATACAGCGATAGCAGGCGGCTTGACGTTTGCGAGGCACTACACATTAAGAAGTCAACACCAGCAATCAACAGCCAATTAATGCACAACTATATTCTACCCACCTCAAGACTCCGCTCCAATATAGAAGCATCAAGAAATATGGACCAATAGGCTTTCTACAATTACTTCCATTTCAATACCCATTGTTTCGTGTTCTGTCTTGTGTTGATGAAATTAATACCCTATTAATGCCACCTCTTGTTCTGTCTTGTGTTGATGAAATTAATATCCTATTAATGCCACCTCTTGTTCTGTCTTGTGTTGATGAAATTAATACCCTATTAATGCCACCTCACCCCATCCATCTCACACAAATGTAGATATAAACAAAATCGGAGATGTTTAAGTTCTATTCAGTTGTGTATTTGTAAACTAAAGTCTTTGAAAATGTAATAAGTTTTACGAAATGCGCTCGTGTCGCGTCAGACTAGAAATAAAAATGAATTTTGGAGAATTGATCTTTGAAATACCTCCAACAGTGAAAAGAAATGTACGAAAGATTGAGAAAATTCGTGTTAGAATTAGTAATCTTACTTTTTCGGTCATATTTAATAATATATATATATATATATATATATATATATATATATATATATATATATATATATATATATATATATATATATATATATATATATATATATATATATATATATGCGGAAAATCCACAGAGAAATTGTCTCTGATTTTTGAGAAACTTAATATAAATTTGGTGTTCACTAATAGTACGATCAAATCCAATTTAATAAAAAACTCCCCTGATACAGCAGGTTGTGTGTATTCGATTCCCTGCAATGATTGTGATTCTGTGTACCTTGGACAAACAGGAAAGTCCTTACAATTGCGGTTGTCACAACATGCTTATAGTATTAGAACTGCCCAAACGTCTAATGCATTGTATCTACATACGAGTTTATGCGATCACAATATTAACTGGAATGGGGCAAAAAGCATTACCAATTGTGGCGATTTCGTGGAACGGAATTTGATTGAGTCTGCTCTAATCAGTCAGTGTCCAAATCTTCTTAATGTTAGTACTGGAATGTACAAACTTGATCCATTTTTAAGTTATAATATTGCACAACAGTTTAAGAAACAACTCTGATAGAGAGGCTTACAATGTCTCATTATAATTGTATATTCATATATTGTGTGTTCATGAGGCTTTTCTTTAATCTTTCATCCTTATTCTCTGACCGCTTAATCCTCTTTGACCATTCTAAGCTAAGCTATACCTGTTTTTGGTTACTTACACCTGACCAACCCTAGGGATGGGTTGGTCAGGTGTCGGCCTATATATCCTCCCCCTTCTCCCTTCTCCTTAGTCAATCTGGTGTTGACAAAGGCTTTAACAAAGCCGAAACGTTCACCTCATTTCATATATCTCTGTGGATTTTCCGCATAAAATGATCAGTGTTTTGTGATCGTCAATTGCATATATATATATATATATATATATATATATATATATATATATATATATATATATATATATATATATATATATATATATATATATATATATATATATATATATATATATATATATATATATATATATATATTACAAAGCAACATTAAAAAAACTTGGAGCACAATTTCACAAATATTGGGATCAAAGAAGATTTTAAATAACAAACCAACACTCCTTTCCAATAACGTTGGTCAGCTTTCAGCCTCTGATTCTGCTATTGAGTTCAATAGGTTCTTCTCTTCCATTGGGTCATCCCTTGCAAATGATATTCCATCTTCCTGTACTGATGTTAAGGACTATCTTACAGGTAACTATCCACAGTCTCTGTACCTAAAGCCTACTAGTTCCACTGTTGTCAATGAAATAATCCTTTCCCTTAAAACCAAGTCTAGTGCCCTCGAGGAGATACCAACTTTAATTTACAAAAAAGCCTCCAGATCTCTAGCCCCTGCTATTGCATTGCTCTTCAACAAGTCACTTGAACTCCAAACCTTTCCTGACATTCTAAAAAAAGCAAGAGTAACCCCTGTCTACAAATGTGGTGATCTCACTGATGTTAACAACTACAGACCTATATCAATCCTGCCTAACTTGTCAAAAATATTCGAAAAGCTAATCTACAAGCAGCTTTACTCTTTTCTAGCCAAACACAATATACTTAGCTCTTGTCAATATGGCTTCAGACCCAAAAAAAGCACTAACGATGCACTTATTAGTATGATTAACTTAATTCACGCAGCTCTTGATAAAAAGGAGTTTCCTGTTGGGTTATTTGTGGACCTGCGTAAGGCTTTTGACACTGTCAACCATCAAAACCTTCTTCTTAAATTACATCATTATGGAGTCAGAGGACACTCCCTGCAATACCTCAAATCTTATCTTACTGACAGGCTCCAGTATGTTTCTGTGAATAATACAATTTCTCCCACCCTACCCATCAACATTGGTGTTCCTCAGGGCAGCATACTTGGCCCTCTCCTCTTTCTCATCTACATTAATGACCTTCCAAATGCCTCCCAACACCTCAAACCAATTCTATTTGCTGACGACACAACCTTCATTTACTCCAGTCCTGACCCCCTTGCTCTAAATGCCACAGTAAATACTGAGCTAGAGAAAGTCCATCTTTGGCTAACTGCCAACAAACTCACCCTTAACATTGACAAAACGTTTTATATTCTGTTTGGCAATAAATCCTCTAATCAGATAAATCTCAAAATAAACAATACCCAAATTTGTAACAAATTAGATGGCAAATTCCTTGGCGTTCTCATCGACCACAAGCTGAATTTCCAGGGTCACATTCTAAATATATCAAAAAAAGTTTCAAAAACTGTTGGCATTCTTTCTAAGATCAGATATTATGTACCCCGCCCTGCCCTGGTTACTCTCTATTACTCCCTCATCTATCCATACCTCAACTATGGTATTTGTGCTTGGGGTTCTACTACCCAAAATCATTTACGTCCTCTTATTACCCAACACAAAGCTGCTATTAGGACAATATCCAACTCTGGCCCCAGACAGCACTCGGTACCCTTACTCAAATCTCTGAATATGTTAGATATTAAGTCACTGCACATTCTCTCTTGTGTATTATACATATATAAAACGCTGAACTGTAATGCCAATCCTGACCTCAAAAGCTTCATTGAAGGTTGTAACAGAACCCATGAGCACCACACCAGGAATAAATACAGTTTTGATATTCCTAGAGTACGACTTAATCAAACTAGAAATGCTCTACAAATCAAGGGACCCAGAATGTGGAATGACCTTCCCAACCATGTTAAAGACTGTACCTCTCTCAACCAGTTTAAGATAAAAACTAAACAATACCTAATAAATTCCCTGTAACCCATCTCACTCCTTTATTGTCAACCCATGTCTGTTATTTTATTTTATTATTATTATTATTATTTTTTTTTAATCAACACTGTTTGTCAACCTATTGTATTTGTGCTGCTTTTTCAGTCATGTTCCCCCTTTTTTTTATCTTTATTTGTATTTGTTTTCAACACTTTTTATTCTTTATGCTCAATTAGTATTAAGTTCTAGATATTAATGTTTTTCTTGCCCGAAACGCATTGCGTAATAGTGGCTTTAGGCATTGTATGTACTAGCTCTATCTATATATCAATCCATTAATGTAACATCACTTGTATGTATGTACCTTACCTGAATAAGCATATTTATTTATTTATTATTTATATATATATATATATATATATATATATATATATATATATATATATATATATATATATATATATATATATATATATATATATATGTATATGTATATATATGTATTGTGACTGTAAAGCGTTGGTGTTCGGCTGTTTCAAAAGCTGGGGGCAGGGCCTCGTCACATCACAAAAAAAAAGAGAAAAGTTTGTCCTTTCGTCTGTGGTAAGGTAATGGGAAGACACACAAAACACAAGTATATAAACAATGAAATTTCAATTACTCTAGAAAACAAGACATGAATAAAGGCAATCTCATAAAATGTAGGACAAGTCAACAAACAAAATAACATGAATAATCACTGGCAAATGAAAAGTTACTCTAAGACCAGAATGCAAAAATATTGATAGCAATATAAATTAAATAATGGGTGCTGGAATACTGGCTTCAAGCTGCCACCTCCCTTAGTACACGAAAGCCAAGGCTTAGTCTACTAGCGAGAGATGTCACCTCCAAGGAGCACAAAGATATTCTGACGAGTCTGGCGTGCTGCTGCCCAGACGACGACTCGTGGTGGTGGCAGAGTGCAGGTGCGACGAGACACCAGGCAATCAGCAACAGGCAGGCAGAGGATGAGCAGTTTGCTGGTTACGGCGGGCTGTAGCAGGTGTCGGGGTGTGCAGGGTACGATTTGCTTCCTGGGCAAAACGTTTGGCGATACTGGTGGACGTATCTTGTATGTTACAACGTAATGATGTAGGGAAGAGCAGGCTCAATCTCTCTTGAAAGAGATTATCGTCACAACTCTCCCCCGAAGCCTGCGGTTCTGGAAGAAGTTACGTCTTCATGTGGTGGAGTGATAGTTGGAGTTGCTTCTACTTCATAGACTCTGGAGAGGGCGTCGGCTATGATGTTGTCAGAACCCTTGATATAGCGGATCTCCAGGTTGAAATCTTGCAGATATAAAGCCCATCGTAGAAGACGCTGGTTATAGAATTGGGCTTGATGTAAGAAGCGGAGAGGATTGTGGTCTGAGAAGATGGTGGTAGGCCTGGCACCTTGTAGGTATGGAGCAAAGTGCTGAAGATTCAGGACGATGGAGAGTAGCTCCTTTTCAATAGTGCTGTAGTTCCTCTGGTGGGGTTTCAACTTGTAGCTGTAGTAGCTGACAGGTAGAACCTCCTCGCCTCGTTGCTGCATCAGGACACCACCGATGCCGGTACCACTGGCGTCGACATGAAGGACGAAAGGCTTGGTGATATCTGGCGAGGCGAGAATGGGATTAGAACAGAGGAATTTGAGTTGTTCGAAAGCAACGGTTTGCTACATGGTCCAATTATACCGTTGCTTGGGACTGGTTAAAATGATTAATGGTGTGGCTACTGTACTAAAATTTCTCACAAACCTACGGTAGTAGGAGGCAAGACCACGGAAGCGCAGGAGCTGCTTCCTGGTGGTAGGCTGTGGATAATGCTGGATGGCTTGAGTGTGTGTGTCTAACAGAGCTAGGCTGCCACTCCCAATTACATGACCCAGATAACGCACTTTACCTTTGGCGAAGGTGGACTTGCCCAGGTTGATGGTGAGGCCGGCTGTCAGGAGCTTGGCGAACAGTCGTTGCAGCTGGAGCAGATGTTCGCTCCAGGTGTTGGATGCTACGACGATATCATCCAAATAGGCGTAGGTGTTATCCAAGCCCTGGATGATGCGGTTGACAGCTCTCTGAAAGGTGGCCGGGCATTACATAGTCCGAAAGGAAGGCGTTCATATCTGAAAAGTCCAAAGGGAGTGATAAAGGCAGATATTTCTTTGGTTCGCTCTGTTAGACACACTTGGTAATATCCCTTAAGCAAGTCCACTTGGGACAAGTACTGGGCATTACCAATGGCGTCAATGCTGACGACACAACCTTCATTTACTCCAATCCTGACCCCCTTGCTCTAAATGCCACAGTAAATACTGAGCTAAATAAAGTCCATCTTTGGCTAGCTGCCAACAAACCCACCCTTAACATTGACAAAACTTTCTATATTCTGTTTGGCAATAAATCCTCTAATCAAATAAATCTCAGAATAAACAATACCTAAATCTGTAACAAATTAGATGGCAAATTCCTTGGCGTTCTCATTGATCACAAGCTGAATTTCCAGGGACACATTCTAAATATATCAAAAAAGTTTCTAAAACTGTTGGCATTCTTTCTAAGATCAGATATTATGTACCACGCCCTGCCCTGGTGACTCTCTATTACTCCCTCATCTATCCATATCTCAACTATGGTATTTGTGCTTGGGGCTCTACTACCCAAATTCATTTACGTCCTCTAATTACTCAACACAAAGCTACTATTAGGACAATATCCAACACTGGCCCCAGACATCACTCGGTACACCTACTCAAATCTCTGAATATGTTAGACATTAAGTCACTGCACATTCTCTCATGTGTATTATACATATATAAAACGCTAAACTATAATGCCAATCCTGATCTCAAAAGCTTCATAGAAGGTTGTAACAGAACCCATGAGCACCACACCAGAAATAAATACAGTTTTGATATTCCTAGAGTACGACTTAATCAAACTAGAAATGCTCTACAAATTAAGGGGCCCAGAATGTGGAATGACCTTCCCAACCATGTTAAAGACTGTACCTCTCTCAACCAGTTTAAGATAAAAACGAAGCACTACCTAATAAATTCCCTGTAACCTACCTTACCCCTCTATTGTCATCCCATGTCTGTTTTTTTTTTAAACAACGCTGTTTGTCGACCTAATTGTATTTGTGCTGTTTTCTCATCCATGTTCCCCCCTTTCTATTCTTTTTTTTTTTATTTGTTCTCAACACATTTTATACTTTAAACTTAATCAGTATTAAGTTTTAGTCTTTAATGTTTTTTCCTGCACGAGACGCTTTGCGTAATAGTGGCTTTAGGCATTGTATCTACTAGCTCTATCTATAAATCCATCAACTTTGTATCTTACCTTGTATGCATGTACCTTACTTGAATAAAAAATTTAATTTAATTTAGTGTTACCCAATCTCCTAATCCTTATGTATTTAATCCAGACAACTTTAACATTGTGTTTATTGCTGTCTTCTTTTATGTGCTAGCCATATGCTGTATTGTGCCTGCTAAGTTTTGTTAAACTACCATTCAAGCTGTCATTGCAATCAATCTGAGCTACCTATGTGCTTTAATATACCTCCAATTTTTCTCTCATCTTTTATTTTTCTTCTTCTTATGTAACTGTTATCATTTTATAAATTTTGCAAGTATTTACCTACTTAAAAGTTTCTTAGATTAAGGACCTGCCCGAAGCGTTGTGCATACTAGGGGCTTTACAAGAATGTAATTACTATGCTATGTATCCTCACAATCCCAATGTACCTTCTTGCATATATATAAATATATAAATAAATAAATAAAAACATTAACAAACCACCTCTAGAGACAAGGGAGATAAGCTTTAGGCTACACAATGAAACTGCTATAGGCAATTTTATAGCTGCTGCTGCTAATATCAACTGGGAATCTGAATTAGGTAACATAGGGGACATCAACCTAGCAGTGCAATCATTTCTTCAAAAAACTCTCAGCCTTTATAACACCCACTGTCCTATGCTAACGAAACAAGTCACAACTAAAAGGCTAAACAATCCTTAGCTTACAAAGGGGATACTTAAATCCATTAATAAAATCATGACCTTTAGAAGAAATATAGGTTAGGAATCGTCTCCAAAGAATTCTCAAAGAATTACTCATCATTACTATCTAAAATAATTAGGAGAGCCAAAATTAAATACTACAAAGACAAATTTACCCACACAAAGGGCAATATTAAGAAAACATGGAGCACAATTTCTCAAATACTGGGATCAAAGAAGATTATGAATAACAAACCAATACTCCTGTCAAATAATGATGGTCTGCTTTCAGCCTCTGACACTGCTCTTGAGTTCAATAAGTTCTTCTCTTCCATTGGGTCATCCTTGTAAATGATATTCCATCGTCCAGTACTAATTACTTCAATAAGAACTAAAGCTACACATCAACATCGGTGTTCCTCAGGACAGCATACTTGGCCCTCTCCTCTTTCTCATCTACATTAATGACCTTCCAAATGAATCCCAACACCTCAAACCAATTCTATTTGCTGAAGACACAACCTTCATTTACTCCAGTCCTGACCCCCTTGCTCTAAATGCCACAGTGAATACTGAGCTAAATAAAGTCCATCTTTGGCTAACTGCCAACAAACTCACCCTTAACATTGACAAAACTTTCTATATTCTGTTTGACAATAAATCCTCTAATCAAATAAATCTCAGGACAAACAATACCCAAATTTGTAACAAAATAGATGGCAAATTGCTTGGCTTTCTCATTGACCACAAGCTGAATTTCTAGGGACACATTCTAAATATATCAAAAAAAGTTTCAAAAACTCTTGGCATTCTTTCTAAGATCAGATATTATGTACCTCGCCTGCCCTGGCAACGCTCTATTACACCCTCATCTATCCATATCTCAATTATGGTATTTGTGCTTGGGGTTCTACTACCCAAAATCATTTACGTCCTCTAATTACTCAACACAAAGCTGCTATTAGGACAATATCCAACTCTGGCCCCAGACATCACTCGGTACCCCTTCTCAAATTTCTGAATATGTTAGATATTAAGTTACTGCACATTCTCTCATGTGTATTATACATATATAAAACGCTGAACTGTAATGCCAATCCTGACCTCAAAAGCTTCATTGAAGGTTGTAACAGAACCCATGAGCACCACACCAGAAACAAATACAGTTTTGATATTCCAAGAGTACGACTTAATCAAACTAGAAATGCTCTACAAATCAAGGGACCCAGAATGTGGAATGACCTTCCTAATCATGTTAAAGACTGTACCTCTCTCAACCAGTTTAAGATAAAAACTAAGCACTACCTAATAAATTCCCTGTAACCTACCAATGGAGAGGTGTGGCGAGTGCTCGGGAGTACTGGGAAAGCGTAATGCAGGCATAACGTGTTGCATCTGTAATATAAGATTTCACCTCGGCTGCACAGAAGTATCTCCAGGATGCATAAAAAGGCAAGGAATTTACTGGGTTTGCAAAGATAACAGATTAATGTTAGAGAACATAACTAATCTGATGAAAAACATTCCCGAGTCACAGAGATTATCATTCACAGACAAGCTACCAGTGATATATGTGGACTGGGAAAAACAACATTGGATAACGACCAAAACTCAGGAACAGATAGTTTAGAGAACCGCAGCAGTAGTGTGGAGGAGGAGACCATTGTGGTACAAAATAACAGCAATATTGCAGAGTCAGGTAATATAAACGATGAGAGCAACAGTGAGACAGAGTTCATAAATGAAGGAATTGGGACGAAAGACGGAGATGGCTCCAATAAAGAGGTAGACAAGACAGACACAGATATAAATACCTTGAAAAACGCAAAACCGGAACACATTTGCAAATTCTACGCTAAAGGAATATGCAAATATGGAAAATTAGGAGCAAAATGCCATTTTCTGCATCCTCGAAAATGCAGGAACATGTTGGCGAGGGGTACATGCCGTTTTGGAACAGGGTGTAGATACTTCCACCCTAAATTATGTCAATTTTCAAATAGGGACAAAAAATGCTACAATCTTCAGTGTCCGGAATTCCACGTGAGAGGTACAGAGCGTTATAGACGGGAAGATCAATATGACACTACTGGAAATTTTTTAGAAGAAGGCAGAAACAGAGTAATAAATATAAGAGAGAGGAACAGTCAGATGGAACCACTACAGGATTACAGAGGGGAAGGGAGATACCCACAGGACTGGAATACAAACTATCAACAAGCACACAGGTGCTACACCACACAACACCCGTCCTACTACCAAAACTGGACGAATCACTTCCAAAACAACACACCCTGGACGCAAACACAGTGGCCTCCTTACCAGAGCCTCAGATATTAACACCAAGTAAGGCATCCAGCACTTCCACTAACACGATAACATCATTTATATTTGCCAACATCCAGGGTATAAAAACACACAAATCCAACAAAGTTCACTTTATTGATGGTCTCCTTCATGAGGCAAATGCAGTGTTTGCAGCCATAACAGAAACCCATACAAAGGACTACCTTGATGGTGAAATATGGATCTCAGAGTACAATCTTTTCAGATGTGATAGGAAACACCGGCTTCAGGGTGGGGTCAGTCTCTACATCAAAGACACACTCATCTGTACTGAGCTGCTAAACACCTCAAATGATATGGTGGAAGTGCTGATAATCAAAATAGAGATTCTAAATGTAGTTATTGTCCTTGTATATAAGTCACCGGAGGCAAACCCTCAGCAGTTTAAAGACCAACTAATGAAAATAGAACACTGCTTGGAAAACCTCACACATCCAGCTCCGAACATCATCCTGCTTGGGGACTTCAACCTACGGCACCTGAAATGGAAGCACCTGGCTAATACAGTAATATCAGAAAGAATACCAGGAAGTAGCCTAAATGAACAGGCACATGCAAATGACCTGCTACGGTTGTGTGACAGGTTTGCCTTAAACCAGCAATTAGTAGAACCAACTAGGAAGGAGAACACGCTGGACCTCATTTTCACTAATAATGATGAATTGATCAGGAACATAATGATTACAAATACCTGTTACTCAGATCACAACTTAATTGAAGTTATGACAACCATGGGGAGTAGACCTTCAAAACCAGTCCAGATTCCCGGTGGAGGAGATTTCAGCAAATTCAACTTCAATAATAAACAGATAAACTGGGAGCAAGTAAACCAGGACTTCACAGAAATAAACTGGGAAGAACAGCTAGAAGATGCAAACCTGAACCAGTGACTGGAAAAAATAAGCTCAGTAGCACTAGAAATATGTTCAAACCGCATACCCCTAAGAAAAAAGAGAAAGTGATGCAGATTGGAACGGGAACGTCGTTCCCTATATAGGCGAAGAAAACGAATCGCGGAACAACTTGAGAGTCGCACCCTATCTCAAGAACGGCGAAGAAGATTAGGTAAAGAAATAGAAACAATTGAACGCAAGCTACAAGAATCATACAAAACCCAGGAGAGGCAAAGAGAGCAAAAGGCCATCAGTGAAATAGAAAGAAATCCGAAATATTTTCTTCTCCTATGCAAGATCAAGATAAAAAACCACATCTAGTATCGAGCCCCTGCGAAAGGGAGATGGAACTTTCACCGATGACAACAAAGAAATGAGCGAGCTACTGAGGAAGCAGTACGACTCTGTTTTCAGCGAGCCATTAAACGCACTAAAGATTGATAACCCAAATGAATTTTTCATGGATATGATACCAACATCAAATCATATATCAGACGTCACCCTATCCCCACTGGATTTTGAAGAAGCCATAAACAGTATGCCTATGCACTTTGCACCAGGCCCGGATTCTTGGAACTCCATATTCATCAAGAACTGTAAAAAACCATTATCGCAGGCCCTCCACATTCTGTGGAGACAAAGCCTAGACACTGGCGTTATTCCTGATATACTAAAAACAGCAGAGATAGCACCACTTCATAAAGGAGGAAATAAGGCAGAGGCAAAAAATTACAGACCGATAGCACTAACATCGCACATTATAAAAAATTTTGAGAGAGTGCTAAGAAGTAAGATCACAAAATACATGGAATCACAGCATCTCCATAACCCCGGACAACATGGTTTCAGAACAGGGCGCTCTTGCCTGTCGCAGTTGCTGGACCACTATGATATGGCATTAGATGCTATGGAAGATTCCTGATATACTAAAAACAGCAGAGATAGCACCACTTCATAAAGGAGGAAATAAGGCAGAGGCAAAAAATTACAGACCGATAGCACTAACATCGCACATTATATAGCTTCTTTCTCAGACAACCTAAGGAATCTTATTATAAACAACAATCTCAACAAAAACCACATCATTCTGGGAGGAGACTTTAATATTGACCTGGGTCAACAAAATTGCTCTCAAGTTGACTATTTCCTTAACAGCATGAACTCCTGTATGCTAATCCCCACAATCACCAAACCTACCCGAGTCACTCAAACATCAGCCACTACCTTGGACCACATATGGACAAACATAACAGCTCCCCTTGTATCTGGTATAATCTACGACAGAACAACTGACCACTATCCTACCTTTCTCATAGCGAACATGGACATAACACCACCAAAAAGCAAGAAACTTTCATTTAGGCTACACAGTGAATCAGCTTTAGACAATCTTACAGAGGCACTTCACAATATTAACTAGGATTGAGAATTCAATAATACCCATGATATAAATTCTTTAGCTAACCTCTTCCTCTCTAAAACTCTAAGCCTCTACAACCTTCATTGTCCCCTTCTTACCAAGCAAGTAACTGACAAAAGATTAAACAATCCATGGCTCACAAGTGGCATTCTCAACTCAATCAACAAGAAACATGAATATGAAAAGAAAGTTAGGATTGGCCTAGTTTCAAAGGAAGTAACTAAAAGGTACTCATCAATGCTTACCAGTATCATAAGAAAGGCAAAACTTGCATATTATGTGAATAGATTCAATGAAGCAAAAGGCAACATGAAGAGCACTTGGAAAACTATCTCTAGTATCCTAGGAACTAAACAACACTCACATAACCAAATAAAACACTACAAGGATGGGGATATACCGTCAACTGATTTAGAAATGGCAAATGAATTTAATAGTTTCTTTTCATCGGTTGGTGCTAATCTTGCCAGTAAAATCCCACAGACTCAGACACATATTAACACATATCTCTCAGGCAGCTATCCAAACTCTCTTCTCCTTTCACCAATCAGCCCGGCAGATGTTGTGTCCATCATACAGCATACTCAGGGGAGCATACTTGGCCCTCTCCTCTTTCTCATCTACATTAATGACCTTCCAAATGCCTCCCAACACCTCAAACCAATTCTATTTGCTGACGACACAACCTTCATTTACTCCAGTCCTGACCCTCTTGCTCTAAATGCCACAGTAAATACTGAGCTAAATAAAGTCCATCTTTGGCTAACTGCCAACAAACTCACCCTTAACATTGACAAAACCTTCTATATTCTGTTTGGCAATAAATCCTCTAGTCTTATAAATCTCAAAATAAACAATACCCAAATTTGTAACAAATTAGATGGCAAATTCCTTGGCATTCTCATTGACCACAAGCTGAATTTCCAGGGACACATTCTAAATATATCTAAAAAAGTTTCAAAAACTGTGGGCATTCTTTCTAAGATCAGATATTATGTACCACGCCCTGCCCTGGTGACTCTCTATTACTCCCTTATCTATCCTTATCTCAACTATGGTATTTGTGCTTGGGGTTCTACTACCCAAAATCACTTACGTCCTCTAATTACCCAACACAAAGCCGCTATTAGAACAATATCCAACTCTGGCCCCAGACATCACTCGGTACCCCTACTCAAATCTCTTAATATGTTAGATATTAAGTCTCTGCACATTCTCTCATGTGTATTATACATATATAAAACGCTAAACTATAATGCCAATCCTGATCTTAAAAGCTTCATAGTAGGTTGTAACAGAACCCATGAGCACCACACCAGAAATAAATACAGTTTTGATATTCCTAGAGTACGTCTTAATCAAACTAGAAATGCTCTGCAAATCAAGGGGCCCAGAATGTGGAATGACCTTCCCAACCATGTTAAAGACTGTACCTCTCTCAACCAGTTTAAGATAAAAACTAAACACTACCTAATAAATTCCCTGTAATCTACCTCACTCCTCTATTGTCAACCCATGTCTGTTATTTTCTTTTTTTTTTTTTTTTCTTTTTTAATCAACACTGTTTGTCAACCTATTGTATTTGTGCTGCTTGTTCAGTCATGTTTCCCCCTTTTTTTTATCTTTATTTGTATTTGTTCTCAACATCTTTTATTCTTTATGCTCAATTAGTATTAAGTTCTAGATATTAATGTTTTCTTGCCCGAAACGCATTGCGTAATAGTGGCTTTAGGCATTGTATGTACTAGATCTATCTATATATCAATCCATTAATGTAACATCACTTGTATGTATATACCTTACCTGAATAAACATCTGAATCTGAATCTGAATCTGAATACACTCTCTAAAAACCAAGGCAGGGAACACCAGTGAAATTCCGTCCATTGTGTACAAGAGAGCCTCCCATGCCCTTGCCCCACCCATAGCACTACTGTTCAACAAATCTATAGAGTGTCACACCTTCCCTGATATCCTCAAAAAAGCAAGAGTAACGCCAGTCCATAAAGGAGGCAATCCGGCGGACATAAACAATTATAGACCAATATCAAATCTACCCATTCTATCAAAAATATTTGAAAAAATTATTTACAAACAGCTCTATTCCTACCTCGTAAAATTCGACATACTCAGCCCCTGCCAGTTTGGCTTCCGGTCCCAAAAGAGCACCAACGATGCAATCATTAGTCTCCTTGAAGTTATCTACTCAGCCCTTGACAAAAATGAGTTTCCGATTGGACTCTTCATTGACCTAAGAAAAGCCTTTGATACTGTTAATCACAACTACCTCTTACTTAAACTCCAGCATTATGGAATCCGAGGCCTTGCCCTTGACTACATCCGATCCTATCTTAGTGACAGACACCAATATGTAACCATCAATGATACAACTTCTTCCACTCTACCAATTACCGTTGGAGTGCCACAGGGCAGCATCTTAGGACCTCTTCTATTTCTTATATATATAAACGATCTGCCTAATGTCTCTAATATTCTCAAACCTATATTGTTTGCTGACGATACTACCCTTATCTATTCAAACCTCAACCCACATACACTAAATAATGTTGTGAATAATGAATTAAAAAAAGTCCACTTATGGATGTCAACGAACAAACTAACATTAAACATCGAAAAGACTTACTACATCTTATTTGGAAGCAAATCATCAAATGCAATTCAGCTACAGATAGACAACATTAACATCAGTAATAAAAATGATGGCAAGTTTCTTGGCCTATTCCTAGACAAGAGACTCAACTTCAGCACCCACATTCAACACATAACTAAGAAAGTCTCTAAGACAGTTGGTATACTCTCCAAAATCAGATATTATGTTCCTAACTCTGCTCTCCTCTCACTATATTATGCACTAATCTACCCCTATCTTAATTATGGTATCTGTGCATGGGGGTCTACCACTGCAAACCACCTTAAGCCCATCATCACCCAGCAAAAATCTGCTATCAGAATAATAACTAACTCTGCTTTCAGACAACACTCAGCTCCCTTGTTTAAATCCCTAAACTTGCTAAATATTAACTCCCTCCACACATTCTCTTGTGTCAACTACATTTACAAAACCCTGTTCTTAAATGCAAACCATGCTCTGAAACTCTCCCTGGACAGATGTAATAGGACCCATTATCACCACACCAGAAATAAATATCTCTTTGATATCCCCAGGGTCAAACTTAATCTGTGTAAACACTCTATGCAAATTAAGGGACCTAGTCTATAGAACTCACTCCCTAGTGAATTGAAAAACTGTAAAACTTTTGCCTTATTTAAAAGCAAAACCAAAAAGTACCTAACTTCATCTTCTTAGTTTCCTACACTGAGCTTTAAATTTGCTCTGTACCTAGTGTTACCCAATCTCCTAATTTTTATGTAATATCAAACAACCTTATCATTGTGTTCATTGCTGTCTTCTTTTATGTGCTAGCCATATGCTGTATTGTGACTACCAATTTTTGTCAACTACCATTCAAGCTGTCATTACAATCAATCTTATATTGTTTCTGCTGTATTGTGCCTACCTATTTTTTGTCAACTACCATTCAAGCTGTCATTGCAATCAATCTTAGCTACCTATGTGCTTTAATATACTGTACCTACAATTTTCTCTCATCTTTTTTTTTTCATTTCATGTAATCTGTTATCATTTTTTTGTCTATAAATTTTGCAAGTATTTACCTCCTTAAAATTTTCTTAGATTAAGGACCTGCCCGAAACGCTGCCCGTGCTAGTGGCTTTACAAGACTGTAATTACCATATTTGTATCCTCACATTCCTTATGTACATTCTTGTATATGCATAAATAAATAAATAAATAAATAAATAAATAAATAAATAAATAAATTTATTATAAATAAATAAATATAAAAAATTTTGAGAGAGTGCTAAGAAGTAAGATCACAAAATACATGGAATCACAGCATCTCCATAACCCCGGACAACATGGTTTCAGAACAGGGCGCTCTTGCCTGTCGCAGTTGCTGGACGACTATGATATGACATTAGATGCTATGGAAGACAAACAAAACGCTGATGTAATTTACACAGATTTCGCAAAAGCTTTTGATAAATGTGACCATGGCGTTATTGCACATAAAATGCGTTCAAAAGGAATTACCGGAAAAATAGGCAGATGGATCTACAATTTCCTGACCAACAGAACCCAATGTGTAATAGTCAACAAAATAAAATCCAGCCCATCAACCGTGAAGAGCTCGGTCCCCCAGGGTACTGTGCTTGCTCCAGTACTTTTTCTCATCCTCATATCGGACATAGACAAGAACACAACCTATAGCACTGTATCATCCTTTGCAGATGACACTAGGATCTTCATGAGAGTAGGCAACACAGAGGACACTGCAAACCTCCAGTCAGATGTAGATCAGGTCTTTCTATAGGCTACAGAAAATAATATGGTGTTTAACGAAGATAAGTTCCAACTCATGCGCTATGGAAAAAATGAAAATATAAAAACGGAAACCACGTACAAAACTCAGGCAAATCATAACATAGAACGTAAAGGCAATGTAAAGGATCTGGGTGTACTCATGTCGGAAGACCTTACCTTTAAAGAACACAATAAAGTAGCCGTCACAACTGCAAGAAAAATGACAGGTTGGATAACAAGAACTTTTCACACTAGAGATGCTATACCGATGATGACACTTTTCAAAACGCTTGTGCTCTCTAGAGTGGAGTACTGCTGCACAATGACAGCCCCTTTCAAAGCTGGAGAAATTGCTGACCTGGAGAGCGTGCAGAGATCCTTTACTGCTAGAATTCACTCAGTAAAACACCTAAACTATTGGGACCGACTAAAGAGCCTAAATCTGTACTCCCTTGAGCGCAGGCGGGAGAGATACATAATAATTTACACGTGGAAAATATTAGAGGGGCTGGTCCCAAACCTGCACACAGAAATAACATCACATGAGACCAGAAGACATGGCAGGATGTGCAGAATACCCCCGTTGAAAAGCGGAGGTGCAACAGGTACTCTGAGAGAGAACTCTATCAACATCAGAGGCCCGAGACTGTTCAACACGCTTCCGCTACACATAAGGGGCATAACTGGCCGACCCCTCACAGTGTTTAAGAGAGAACTGGATAAGCACCTCCAAAGGATACCTGATCAACCAGGCTGTGACTCATACGTCAGGCTGCGAGCAGCCGCGTCCAACAGCCTGGTTGATCTGTCCAGCAACCAGGAGGCCTGGTCGACGACCGGGCCGCGGGGACGTTAAGCCCCGGAAGCACCTCAAGGTAACCTTAAGGTCAAGGTAAGGTACCTTGCCCCTATATTGTCAACCCATGTCTGTTTTTTTAAACAACGCTGTTTGTCGACCTAATTGTATTTATGCTGCTTTTTCTGCCATGTTCCCCCCTCTTTTATTTTAATTTTTATTTTTAATTGTTCTCAACACATTTTATACTTTTATCTCAATTAGTATTAAGTTTTAGTTTTTAATGTTTTTCCTGCCCGAAACGCTTCGCGTAGTAGTGGCTTTAGGCATTGTATGTACTAACTCTATCTATAAATCTATCAATTTGTGTAAAACCTCTTGTATGTATGTACCTTACCTGAATAAACATTTATTTATTTATATATTTATTTATTTATTTATTTATTTGTTTATTTATTTAATATTCAGGACTATCTTACAGGTAACTATCCACAGTCTCTGTACCTAATGCCTACTAATTCCACTGATGTTACTGACATAATCCTTTCCCTTAAAACCAAGTCTAGTGCCATTGAGGAGATACCAACTCTTATTTACAAAAAAAACTCCAGATTTTTAGCTCTTGCTATTGCATTGCTCTTCAACAAGTCACTTGAACTCCAAACCTTTCCAGATATTCTAAAAAAGAAAGCGAGAGTAACCCCTGTCCACAAATGTGGTGATCTCACTGACGTTAACAACTTCAGACCCATATCAATTCTGCCAAACTTGTCAAAAATATTTGAAAAACTAATCTACAAGCAGCTTTACTCTTATCTAGCCAAACTCAATATACTTAGCTCTTGTCAATATGGCTTTAGACCCCAAAAAACACTAACGTTGCACTTATTAGTATGATTAACTTGATACATACAGCTCTTGATAAAAATGAGTTCCCTGTTGGGTTATCTGTAGACCTGCGTAAGGCTTTTGACGCTGTTAACCACCAAAGCCTTCTTCTTAAATTAAAACATTATGGAGTCAGAGGTCACTCCCTGCAGTACATTAAGTCTTACCTTACTGACAGGCTTCAGTATGTTTCTGTGAATAATTCAATTTCTTCCACCCTACCCATCAACATTGGTGTTCCCCAGGGCAGCATACTTGGCCTTCTCCTCTCTCTCATCTACATTAATGACCTAGCTTCCAAATGCCTCCCAACACCTCAAACCAATTCTATTTGCTGACGACACGACCTTCATTTACTCCAGTCCTGACCCCCTTGCTCTAAATGCCACAGTAAATACTGAGCTAAATAAAGTCCATCACTGGCTAACTCCCAACAAACTCACCCTCAATATTGACAAAACTTTCTATATTTTGTTTGGCAATAAATCCTCTAATCAAATAAATCTCAGGATTAACAATACCCAAATTTGCATCAAAGTAGATGACAAATTCCTTGGCGTTCTCATTGACCGCAAGCTGAATTTCCACAGACACATTCTAAATATATCAAAAAAAGTTTCAAAAACTGTTGGCATTCTTTTGTAGCGAGTAGATTATCCCAATAATATACTCGCTCCAAATGCATTGTTAATATTCCTGTCAACCTTTGGAGATGAATGAGGTGAGGCGTTGCCCGGGCAACACGGTGAGGCGTTGCCCGGGCAACACGGTGAGGTGTTGCCCGAGCATATAAGCAGCAGAATAGCAAACATTAACTATGCCGCACCTGCACTCACAAATCTATCACACCAACAGTGGAAAAAGCTTGAAGGTGCCCAAAACAATGCTATGAGAGCTGCACTGGGAGCCCCCATGTGGACCAGGCTTGAAACTCTTAGACTGGAGACGGGTTTGCCCTCTCTACAAGAAAGAATATCACAAAGGACAGCTACAATTATCAGTAAGATAATTATTTCTTCTGATCCAATCCCAGAACGGCAGGCCTTGGTGGTTGGACTAGGCCAAAACAATGGAAACTCTTGGGTTGCAAGAGCAGGAAAAGTCCTAAACAGACTACATTTAAAAAACATGATTCTTGATAGAGAGGGTGATCATCCACACCCAAATTACACTCCTTCCGCGCCGTGGGAAGAGCCTACTTTCAAAATAGTAATAGAAAGTCTCCCAATGAAAAAGGCTGCCTATGATCCGACAATCCTAAGGCGCATAATAGAAGAGCAAATGTATAGCATAGCAGTAGCAGGAGCCACCCACATCTTCACAGAAGGATCGGTGGACACAGAAAATGAGAGTGCTGGCGCTGCTCTTTGCACGACCAGCGTTCAGGCATATTGGAGACTGGGAGGACTAGTATCATCAACCCAAACTGAGCTGTTTGCCATACAACAGGCATTCGCATATGTGATTGCACAAAACACTCAAAATGCAATCATACACACAGACTCAAAAGCTGCACTTCAAATACTAGGACAAAAACAGTGGAAAGATAATGTGGAAATAATTACCACTATTTTGTATCTTGGAGCAGTCGCTAAAGGCAAAGGACTCAATATAACTTTAAACTGGATCCCATCCCATATTGGAATCCCATTAAATGAAAAAGCTGATGAAATTGCTAAATTGGCAACTCGTCATCCAGTGATACATAAAACAATTCAACCCAGCCTAGAGAACATAAAAAAACATCATCACCAAAAAACTCTCACATCTCAACAAAGCCTACCTACACCAGAGAATAGCTGAAGGTTCGCCATCTGCAACATGGTATCTTCAGGCAACCAAATTAGAAAGGTTAAATATCCCAAAAGGAATCCACAGGGAAATAGCAGTTAGGCTATATAGACTACGTCTAGGTTACAGATGCAACTGGGAGATTGGTGAACCCCGACAGAGAGAGTGCATCTTCTGCCAAACTGTCACAGAAAAGCCATTACTTCACTATCTTCTGGAATGTGAAGCAACCAATGACCTTAGAAGAGCTTTAAGAGTTCCTGAATCATGCAGTGGCCACCCTGAAGCCATCAACACAGCCACTCTCCTGGTCAACAAAGGTGTCCAGCAGCTGGACACCTTCATAAAGACTGTGAAGCAGTATCCTCCCCCGCGATAACAGCTTGATGGTTAAATGCAACCTCAGAATACTGAGAAAAAAAAATTGTACCACTTACGGGCTATTCATGCCCGTGCCACCTCTTGGGTGGCTTAATCTTTATCAATCAATCAAACATTAACTAGTCTACTTTCAAGTGTGGTCTAGAGCAGACACTTGCGAGATACTGTACCGACTCTCAGTGCGCTCAACTCACACCAAAGTATCACCTGTGTACTCTATTTCCTGTTCATCTTGTTCTCTCTAATACTTTGGCGAAACTGGCCGTACACTGAATGACAGACTTAAAGAACACAAGAGAAGTGTTAAGTCTGCAGACACTAACAATGCTCTCTTCTGCCATGTGAGGGATTCTAATCATCCCATTGATTGGTCTTCCTCCAAAATAATCTTTTCTGCCTCTACTCTACACAGACGCCGTCTTGTAGAATCGGCTCTTATACACAATGTACCCAACATGAACTTGAGTCCTGGCTTTGTTGCTGTGGACTCTTCCCTTTCACAGTATATACTCAAATGCTCTAATCTTTCTAACAAACGTGACTTAACATAAGCTTACCCCTTCTATTTATCTTTCTTTTCATTTTTCTTTCTCTCCTCTCCCTTTTTCTGTGCATTGTCTTCTCCTACGCTCCCTTGCTATCCTCTTCTTATTCCTATTACTATCTCCTTCGGTAGTTATAATAGGAGCTGCCTCGTATGGGCCAATATGCCTTCTGCAGTTCTCATTATTACTACTATCCCCTACACCTTACTTTCCTCCTCAGCTCTCTCTTGCCTATTTATTGCCTGTCCCTACCTGTCCTCATCACAATCGACTTGAGAATGGTCCAGGACGGACCGAAACGTCGTCGTCCCTTCAACTTCTAGTGTGTGGTCTGGTCAACAATATCACCTGTGTACTTCTGTATATTCGACCAAATATATATATATAGTATCTTAGTGTCTGTGTTTATTGTCACCATACTTTACGTAACAATAGAAACGTTACACTTTCTGTAAGATCAGATGTTATCTACCTCGCCTTGCCCTGGTGACACTCTATTATTCTCTCATCTATCCATATCTCAACTAAGGTATTTATGCTTGGGGCTCTACTACCAAAAATCATTTACGTCCTCTAATTACTCAACACAAAGCTGCTATTAGGACAATATCTCACTCTGGCCCCAGACATCACTCGGTACCCTTTCACAAATCTCTGAATAATAATAATAATAATAATAATAATAATTTTTATTTAGGTAAGGTACATACATACAATAAATTTTTACAAAGATTGGTTGACTTATAGGAAGAGCTAGTACATACAATGCCTAAAGCCACTATTACGCAAAGCGTTTCGGGCATGATAAACTTAAATGACAAGCTTAATACTAATTGAGCATAATGAGTAGAATGAAAACAAGAAATGAAAACATAGATGAAAAAGCAGCACAAATACAATTATGTCAACAAACAGCGCTCTTAAAAAAAACAGACATTGGTTGACAATAGAAGGGTAAGGTAGGTTACAGGGAATTTATTAGGTATAGCTTCGTTTTTGACTTAAACTGGTTGAGAGAGGTACAGTCTTTAACATGGTTGGGAAGGTCATTCCACATTCTGGGCCCCTTGATTTGTAGAGCATTTCTAATTTGATTAAGTCGTACTCTAGGAATATCAAAACTGTATTTATTTCTGGTGTGGTGCTCATGGGTTCTGTTACATCCTTCTATGAAACTTTTGAGATCAGGATTAGCATTATAGTGTAGCTTTTTATATATGTATAATACACATGAGAGAATGTGCAGTGACTTAATGTCTAACATATTCAGAGATTTGAGTAGGGGTACCGAGTGATGCCTGGGGCCAGAGTTGGATATTGTCCTAATAGCAGCTTTGTGTTGAGTAATTAGAGGACGTAAGTGATTTTGGGTAGTAGAGCCCCAAGCACAAATACCATAGTTGAGATATGAATAGATAAGGGAGTAATAGAGAGTCACCAGGGCAGAGCGTGGTACATAATATCTGATCTTAGAAAGAATGCCCACAGTTTTTTAAACTTTTTTTGATATATTTAGAATGTGTCCCTGGAAATTCAGCTTGGGGTCAATGAGAATGCCAAGGAATTTGCCATCTAATTTGTTACAAATTTGGGTATTGTTTATTTTGAGATTTATTTGATTAGAGGATTTATTGCCAAACAGAATATAGAAAGTTTTGTCAATGTTAAGGGTGAGTTTGTTGGCAGTTAGCCAAAGATGGACTTTATTTAGCTCAGTATTTACTGTGGCATTAGAGCAAGGGGGTCAGGACTGGAGTAAATGAAGGTTGTGTCGTCAGCAAATAGAATTGGTTTGAGGTGTTGGGAGGCATTTGGAAGGTCATTAATGTAGATGAGAAAGAGGAGAGGGCCAAGTATGCTGCCCTGAGGAACACCAATGTTGATGGGTAGGATGGGAGAAATTGAATTATTCACAGAAACATACTGGAGCCTGTCAGTAAGGTAAGATTTGAAGTATTGCAGGGAGTGTCCTCTGACTCCATAATGATGTAATTTATGAAGAAGGTTTTGGTGGTTGACAGTATCAAAAGCTTTACGCAGGTCCACAAATAACCCAACAGGGAACTCATTTTTATCAAGAGCTGTATGAATCGAGTTAAGCATACTAATAAGTGCATCGTTAGTGCTTTTTTGGGTCTGAAGCCATATTGGCAAGGGCTAAGTATATTGAGCTTGGCTAGATATGAGTAAAGCTGCTTATAGATTAGTTTTTCAAAAATTTTTGACAAGTTTGGCAGGATTGATATAGGTCTGTAGTTGTTAACATCTGTGAGATCACCACATTTGTGGACAGGCGTTACTCTCGCTTTTTTTAGAATATCTGGAAAGGTTTGGAGTTCAAGTGACTTGTTGAAGAGCAAAGCAATAGCAAGGGCTAAAGATCTGGAGGCTTTTTTGTAGATTAAAGTTGGTATCTCCTCAAGGGCACCAGACTTGGTTTTAAGGGAAAGGATTATCTCATTGACGTCAGCGGAATTAATAGGCTTTAGGTACAGAGACTGTGGATAGTTACCTGTAAGATAGTCCTTAATGTCAGTACTGGAAGATGGAATATCATTTGCAAGGGATGAACCAATGGAAGAGAAGAACCTATTGAACTCAATAGCAGAATCAGAGGCTGAAAGCTGACCATCGTTATTAGACAGGAGAGTCGGTTTGTTATTTAAAGACTTCTTTGATCCCAATATTTGTGAAATTGTTCTCCAAGTTTGTTTAATGTTGCTCTTTATTTTGGTAAATTTATCTTCGTAGTATTTAGTTTTGGCTCGTCTAATTATCTTAGATAGCAATAATGAGTAATTCTTTGAGAATTCTTTGGAGACGATTCCTAACCTATACTTCTTCTCAAGGTCATGTTTTTTATTAATAGATTTAAGTATCCCCTTTGTAAGCCAGGGATTGTTGAGCCTTTTGGTTTGACTTGGGACATGGGATTGTCAACCCATGTCTGTTATTTTATTTTATTATTATTATTATTTTTTTTTTTTTTTTTTTTTTTAATCAACACTGTTTGTCAACCTATTGTATTTGTGCTGCTTTTTCAGTCATGTTCCCCCTTTTTTTATCTTTATTTGTATTTGTTTTCAACACTTTATTCTTTATGCTCAATTAGTATTAAGTTCTAGATATTAATGTTTTTCTTGCCCGAAACGCATTGCGTAATAGTGGCTTTAGGCATTGTATGTACTAGCTCTATCTATATATCAATCCATTAATGTAACATCACTTGTATGTATGTACCTTACCTGAATAAACATATTTATTTATATTTATTTATTATATTTATTTACTTGTTTTGTAAGCATAGGACAGTGGGTATTATAAAGGCTAAGAGTTTTTTGAAGAAAAGATTGCACTGCAAGGTTGATGTCCTCTAGGTTACCTAACTCGGACTCCCAGTTGACATTATCAGCAGCAGTTATAAAATTGTCTATAGCAGTTTCATTGTGCAGTCTAAAACGTATCTCTCTTGACTCAAGAGGTGGTTTGCTAATGTTAGTTAAGAGAAATGTGGGGTAGTGGTCTGTAGTGCTATCGGTGATTATACCTGAAGTAAGCGGAGAGGTTATGTTAGTCCAGATGTGATCTAGAGTCGTGGCATTGCTATCAGTGATTCTAGTAGGTCTAGTGATTAAGGGTATGAGGAAGCAGGAATTCATACAGTTGAGGAAGCTAACAGCAGTAGGGTGTTCTGGCTCACAGAGGTCAATATTAAAGTCCCCTGCGATAATTAGGTGGTTTTTGTTCAGTCTGTTATCAAGTATTAGATTTCTAAGGTTTGAGTTGAATTCGGACACATCAGTGTTAGGAATTCTATAAACTGCACCCACAGACAGAACAGACTCGGCACCTTTGACTTTGAAGCTGGCGAAGATATACTCCCCATAGCAGTCTCTAGTTCTAATTTCTTTTAAGCATGTTAGTTCTTGGTGATAGTAAAGAGCAGTGCCACCACCTCTCTGAAGTTGACGACAGTTGTGAATTGCTGAGTAGTATCCTCTTTCAACCATGTTTCAGTAAGTATAATAAAAGAGAATTTGTTGTCAATAGTTTCAATCAAGGCACTAACATCATCGAAGTGTTTACCTAGGGATCTAACGTTCAAATTGATTACAGAGATATTGTGACTATGAGTTAATACATTGTTTACATCATGTGCTGCAAAATATCTGCAATTTAGATCATTAAAGTGATGATTGTCATAGATAGTGGATAAGAGGTTAAGTTCTGGGTCTATACTTGACTGCATAAAAAAAGCTGATTGCAGGAAAAACAAGGAAAGAAAGGCAAATTACAAGGTAGAAATAAGCTATAAAAAAGGGAAAAAATATGTACACAATACTGTACAAAACAAACACAAAATGAATAAAAAAAAAAAGTTAGCTTACAAGGGGCTTACAGGGGTACAATGGAGTAAGGGAGTATGGCTAGTCTAGGCAACCTAGGTAATAAATGAGATTAAAGAAAAAACATATAAACATGGACTATACAAAACACAAGATATAGAAATACAAAACAAAAATATAAACAAGACTAAGCAATACACAAACAAATTGAGCAAAAATGAAAAATGAGGTAGATTGCTTACAAGTACTCTCTGGTACACTGTAAGTAACAATTTGCAATTTGAGATGCAGGCAAAGCCAGGGGTACAATGGAGTAATTAGGGAGCATGGCGAGGCTAGGCAACCTAGGTAATAAATGAAATCAAAGAAAAGTTGAATAATAAACATAGGCAAATTTAAGCTAATGACTATTAACTATAAATAATTCAGTTATGACTGTATAAATGGGTTAAATGTATGACTGTATAAATATGTTAGATATTAATAATTATCACTTTCCTCCCACGCGGACACAAAATTGGGACAACTATTTTTCTCTCGAATCTCAGCGAGCGACATATTTTTATGTCTGATGAACAAATAGTTCTATAAAATTCAATTTGTATTTATTTTTATCGACTTGGGGATAGTATGAACATGTTTGCCATAATATTTTCGTTTTCTCTAATATCCACATAGCCTGTTTGAGAGAACGAAATTGTCTTGTATATTCGTGGTGAAACTATTGTATTGTTGACACGCTGAAGTTTCTTTATTTAGTTCCGATCTAACGCATTCTAGTGTGACATTTTTTACATATGGTCTTCTAGAACATTCTATTGCGAACACATTGGTACAAAAATGAAATACATACATAGAAAATTAAGGTCAGGACAGTGAAAAGAATATTCACTTTTCAATACTGGTTTCGCCGATGTGGAGTAACAGGTAACACGTCGCCCATTTCTCACACTCTTGTGGGTGAGCCGCGATCATGATTCTACATTTATATGCATATGTCCGTGTAGATAATTTTATTGCGATCTCAGAGATACCAAATTTAACGCTGTAGGATAAATGTGGAGTTGACAACCCTGAAAAGAATAGAAACATTTCGTCGCTGTTTGGAGCTCACGGCTCGTGATCGACGTAGTTCTTTATTTGGTGGTGGTTTAACTCATGCTTTGGTGACATTTTATACATATGTTCTTCTAGAAAACATTCTATTGCGAACACATTGGTACAAAAATGAAATATGTACATCGAAAATTAAGGTCAGGACAGTGAAAAGAGTATACACTTTTCCGTGTTGCCGTTCGATCCCCCGAAACGCCAAGAGTACTTTGCACTAGTTTAAAAAAAAAATCAAATGCCCGGAGTCAAACTTGCAAAACCGCGGTTTAAGTTCAAAGCATGCAGAGCAGGAATTAGTCATCTTCTTCACTTCTTCCACAGAATAAGGCAAATTTCGACATCGGATAAAATGAGCCATACGAGACACTCCAGGGTGACAGATTGTCATGTAATTCCTTTAATTCATCCACACTGGTGGCACCACATACACGTGAGAATGCATCAGCTGGTATGTTAAATTTTTAAATTTTGCCCCGAGGGGCGAGTTTATTGGGCAGCGCCACTCATCTTGTGAGTGAACATACCGCCATAGCAGCAGGTACAACACTCCCCAATAGGAAGAAAACCCGCTGGGTTGTTCATCCTGTCACTTGTACCCAGACACAGCTGGGACTTGCTTAACTGTCTCAAGTGAACAGCTCCTCAAACAAGAAGATTAACATTTATCAACCCTTAAAAGCTTACGTTATCTTGCGGGTGCAAAATGGGGAAATCTTTTAAGAACAGTATCAATATTTGACAAATAGTGTTTTCCTAACTCAAACAATGTGGGGTTTATTATTCTACAGTTATTCCTAATGTCTCTCAGGTGTTCACATTCACGTAGATAGTGGTCAAGGCGGTGTCCATCACTCTCACCACAGATTCTGCAACTTCGCTGATCAACTGTTGTTTCCAATCCATATCTCCAAGGATATTTGTATCCAAGACGGATTCTTGCTATTACTGATTCCCTCCCTCGTCCTCCTCCTCTTCGGCCATAACGATTGGGATTGCCAGCTGCAACCATGTTGTACCATCGTATAAATAAATAAATAAATATGTTTATTCAGGTAAGGTACATACATACAAGTGATGTTACATTCACTGGTTTGTGCTTCTATCCTCCTTTCCTCAGTTACCTTGTCACGGTGATGTTGCCTGACAATACCTCTAATTTGTAGTAGAGTCTTGGGTATGAAGTATTCAGTATGGTCTCCTTCAACGCCTTCAGCAGCCAGCACATCTGCTCGTTCATTCCCACATATTCCAACATGGGAGGGGATCCACAGAAACTTGATGACTCTTCCCTGATTGGTAAGTACTCTCACAGCTCTCTTAATTTCAGCGACTATTGCAAGATTTTCTGCCTGATTTTTACTTAGGCTTTGCAGTGCTGCTTTTGAATCGGTGCAAATCACTGCACCATTAGTGTTCCGTTCAAGAAACCTTAACGCCATAACAATGGCAGTTAGCTCTGCTTGCGTTGAAGAGGCATAGTTCTCAATACGTGCTTTTTCTTCATTTCTGCGTTGGAAAGTATTATCCTTGATTACCGTGTATGCTGCACCAGCCCTGCCATTGACAGGATTAGATGACCCGTCAGTGTAGATTTGATCTAGTTCATCTCCGGCTTCTTTATAAATGTCCTCGAGGTACTTGTGCCTCATTTCTTGTGGTATCATGTTGGATTTTTTCGTTGCCATTTCATTGATGATGATCTTGCATGAGTCATCCTCCCAAGGAGGTAACATCTCTACAGGCAGGAGCTCACGGGCTTGCTCAAGCAGGTGAAGCTCTTCGAGGTAGCAGACTGATCTGTGATGCCATTTTTTGCTTCTCCTGTTTCCCCCTGAAAGTAGCACAGAGCTCAGTTTTTTCTTAGCAATATCATTGTAATGGGGATCTCTGGCTATCCTAATTGCAAGCTTAGCATTCAGCTCCTGAATTCTGCTTTTAACACTGGGAAGGGACAACTCCTCTCGTAGATTAGACGTTTTGGCAGTCCTTGAAACTCCAAGAATGATTGTCATGGCTTCATTTTGAATGCTTTCAAGCCTTTTCATATCGCTTTGGGAGTAGGTGCACAGAACTGGTGCGGCATAGTCTATGACGGAGCGCACATAGGCTGTGTACATCATTTTAAGCACGGCAATAGAGGCTCCATGTCCATTCCAGGTCATAGCTTTGTCGTTTGTCGGGAGCGCTAAAGTGTTGGTCCCTGCATATCCTCTCATGAGTATTTTATATATATAAAACGCTGAACTGTAATGTCAGTCCTGACCTCAAAAGCTTCCTAGAAGGTTGTAACAGATCCCATGAGCACCACACCAGAAACCAATACCTATTTGATATTCCAAGAGTACGACTTAGTCAAACTAGAAATGCTTTACAAATCAAGGGACCCAGAATGTGGAATGACCTTCCCAATTATGTTAAAGACTGTACCTCTACCAACCAGTTTAAGATAAAAACTATAAGTACTACCTAATTAACTCAATGTAACCTACCTCACCCCCAAAATGTCAGTCCATGTCTTCTATTTTAAACAATGCTCTTTTGTTGACCTAATTGTATTTTTGCTTTTTTTTCTGCCATGTTCCCCCCCCTCCTTTTCCAATCTTTTCTTATTTTTTCTCAACACAATTTATACTTTAATCTCAATTAGTATTAAGTTTTAGTCTTAATGTTTTTCCTGCCCGAAACGCTTTGCGTAATAGTGGCTTTAGGCATTGTATGTACTAGCTCTATCTATAAATCTATCAACTTTTGTTTCTTACCTTGTATGTATGTACTTTACCTGAATAAAAATTTGTATTTGTATTTAAATGCAAATCCTGCTCTGAAACTCTCCCTGGACAGATGTAATAGGACCCATTATCACCACACCAGAAATAAATATCTCTTTGATATCCCCAGAGTCAAACTTAATCTGTGTATACACTCTATGCAAATAAAAGGACCCAGTCTATGGAACTCACTCCCTATTTTGAATTGGAAAGCTGTTCAACTTTTGCGTCATTCAAAAATAATACTAAAAAGTACCTAATTTCATCTTCATAGTTTTTTACATTTTGCTTTAAAATTGCACTGTATCTATTGTTACCCCAATCTCCCAATCTTTACGTACCCAATCCGAACATCTTTACCATTGTGATCATTGCTGTCTTCTTATATGTGCTGCCAATCTGCTGTATGGTGTCTATTAATCTTGTTTAAATTACCAATCAAGCTGTCAATGTAATCAATCAGAGCTTTAATATACCAATGTGCAACCCATTGATGATGTGACGACTTATACGGAATTTTGTAATTAGCTCATCAAGATTGTAACTTGTTTAGCTAAATGAATTGTGGGCTTCAGTCCCTGAGCCCATTATGTGCCTCTGTAACCCTTTCCACTACCGCTCACAAGATGGGTATGGGGTGCATAATAAATTAACTAAACTAATAATAGTAATAATAATGATAATAATATTTTATTTAGGAAAAGTACATACATAGATGCAGAGTTACAAACATTCTGATTGATTTACAGAAAGAGCTAGTACATACATCACTTTACATCACTAGTACAATCAGCACTTTAATGATCAAAATTACAGGTATTATACAGCACATGATGTAAACAATGTTTAAGCATGTAATCACAATGTTTCTGGAATTAACTTGAATGTTAGATCTCTAAGCAAACACTTTGATGATGTTAATGCCCTGACTCAAACAGTTAACAACAAATTCTCTTTTATTGTGTTTACTGAAACGTGGTTGAAAGAGGATACTAATCAACTCTTCAACATACATAACTACTCAGCTATTCACAACTGTCGTCCTGTACAAAGATGTGGTGGTACTTCTCTTTACTACCACCAAGAACTGACTTGCTTAAAAGTAATTAAAACTAGAGACCCTTGTGGAGAGTATATATTTGCCTGTTTCAGAGTCAAGGGTAGAGAGGCTGTCCTGCCTTTCGGAGCAGTCTACAGAATTCCTAACACTGATGTGGCTGAATTTAACTCTAATCTTAGAAATCTAATACTAGAGAACAGACTGAACAAAAACCATCTAATTATCGAAGAGGACTTTAATATTGACCTCTGCGAGCCTGAAAACCCTACTGCTGCTAGCTTCCTCAACTGTATGAATTCCTGCTTCCTCATACCCTTAATCACTAGACCTACTAGAATCACTGATAGCACTGCCACAGCTCTTGATCACATCTTTACCAACATAACCTCTCTGCTTACTTCAGGAATAATCATCGATAGCACTACAGACCATTACCCAACATTTCTCCTAACTAACATTAACAAGCCACCTCTAGAGACACGGGAGATAAGCTTTACGCTGCACAATGAAACTGCTATAGGCAATATTATAACTGCTGCTGCTAATGTCAACTGGGAGTCCGAGTTAGGTAACATAGGGGACATCAACCTAGCAGTGCAATCATTTCTTCAAAAAAATCTCTTTATAACACCCACTGTCCTATGCTAACGAAACAAGTCACAACTAAAAGGCTAAACAATCCTTGGCTTACAAAGGGGATACTTAAATCTATTAATAAAAAAACATGACCTTCAGAAGAAATATAGGATAGGTATCGTCTCCAAAGAACTTTCAAAGAATTACTCATCATTACTATCTAAAATAATTAGAAGAGCCAAAATTAAATACTACGAAGATAAATTTACTCAAACAAAGGGCAACATTAAGAAAACATGGAGCACAATTTCACATATATTGGGATCAAAAAAATTTTTAAATAACAAACCAAAAATCCTGTCCAAAAACGATGGTCTGCTTTCAGCCTCTGATACTTCTATTGAATTCAATAGGTTCTTCTCATCCATTGGGTCATCCCTTGCTTATGATATTCAATCTTCCAGTACTGATGTTCAGGACTATCTTACAGGTAACTACCCACAGTCTCCGTACCTAACGCCCGCTAATTCCACTGATGTAAATGAGGTAATCCTTTCCCTTAAAACCAAGTCTACTGCCCTTGCGGAGATACCAACTCTAATCTACAAAAAAGCCTCCAGATCTTTAACCCCTGCCATTGCATGGCTCTATAACAAGTCACTTGAACTAAAAACTTTTCCAGATATTCTCAAAAAAGCGGGAGTAACCCAGTCCATAAATGTGGTGATCTCACTGATGTCAACAACTTCAGACCTAGGTCAATCCTGCCAAACATGTCAAAAATATTTGAAACTAATATATAAGCAGCTTTACTCTTATCTAGCCAAACACAATATACTAAGCTCTTGTCAATATGGCTTCAGACCCCCAAAAACGCATTAACGATGCATTTATTGGTATGATTAACTTGATACATGCAGCTCTTGATAAAAATGAGTTCCCTGTTGGGTTATTTGTGGACCTGCGTAAGGCTTTTGACACTGTCAACCACCAAAACCTTCTTAAATTACATCATTATGGAGTCAGAGGACACTCCCTGCAATACCTTCAGTCCTACCTTACTGACAGGCTCCAGTATGTTTTTGTGAATAATTCAATTTCTCCCACCCTACCCATCAACATTGGTGTTCCTCAGGGTAGCATACTTGGCCCTCTCCTCTTTCTCATCTACATTAATGACCTTCATATGCCTCTCAACACCTCAAACCACTCTTATTTGCTGATGACACAACTTTCATTTTCTCTAGTCCTGACTCTCTTGCTTTAAATGTCACTATGAATACTGAACTAAATAAAGTCAATCTTTGGCTAACTGCTAACAAACTCACCCTTAACATTGACAAAACTTTCTATATTTTATTTGGTAATAAATCCTCAAATGAAATTAATTTAAGAATAAACAATATACAAATCAGTAGTAAAGTTCATGGTAAATTCCTTGGTGTCCTCATCGATAACAAGCTGAATTTCCAGGGACACATTCAAAATATAGCAAAAAAAAAAAGCTTCTACAACTGTTGGCATTCTTTCTACAATCAGATATTATGTTCCTCGCCCTGCCCTGGTGACGCTCTATTACTCTCTCATCTATCCTTATCTCAACTATGGTATTTGTGCTTGGGGTTCTGTAATCAACTTGAACGTTAGATCTCTAAGCAAACACTTCAATGATGTTAGTGCCTTGATTGAAACTATTGACAACAAATTATCTTTTAGTATACTTACTGAAACATGGTTAAAAGAGGATACTGCTCAACTCTTTAACATACCTAAGTACTCAGCAATTCACAACTGTCGACCAATTCAGAGAGGTGGTGGTACTGCTCTTTACTACCACCAAGAACTAACATGCTTAAAAGTAATTAGAACTAGAGACTGCTGTGGGGAGTATATCTTCGCCAGCTTCAGAGTCAAGGGTGCCGAGTCTGTCCTATCTGTGGGTGCAGTCTATAGAATTTCTAACACAGATGTGTCCGAATTCAACTTAAACCTTAGAAATCTAATACTAGATAACAGACTGAACAAAAACCATCTGATTATCGCAGGGGACTTTAATATTGACCTCTGCGAGCCTGAACACCCTACTGCTGCCAGCTTCCTCAACTGTATGAATTCCTGCTTCCTCATACCCTTAATCACTAGACCTACTAGAATCACTGATAGTACTGCTACGACTCTAGATCACATCTGGACCAACATAACCTCTCCGCTTACTTCAGGTATAATCACCGATAGCACTACAGACCATTACCCCACATTTCTCCTAACTAACATTAACAAACCACCTCTAGAGTCAAGGGAGTTAAGCTTTAGGCTGCATAATGAAAATGCTAAAGACAATTTTATAGCTGCTGCTGCTAATGCCAACTAGGAGTCCGAGTTAGGTAACATAGGGGACATCAACCTAGCAGTGCAATCTTTTCTTCAAAAAACTCTCAGCCTTTATAACACCCACTGTCCTATGCTAACGAAACAAGTCACAACCAAAAGGCTAAACAATCCTTGGCTTACAAAGGGAATACTTACATCCATTAATAAAAAAACATGACCTTGAGAAGAAGTATAGGTTAGGAACCGTCTCCAAAGAATTTTCAAAGAATTACTCGTTATTGCTATCTAAAAAAATTAGATGAGCTGAAACTAAATACTTCGAAGATAAATTTACCCAAACAAAGGGCAACATTAAAAAAAAACATAGAGCAAAACTTCACAAATATTGGGATCAAAGAAGATTTTAAATAACAAACCAACACTCCTGTCCAATAACGATGGTCAACTTTCAGCCTCTGATTCTGCTATTGTGTTCAATAGGTTCTTCTCTTCCATTGGGTCATCCCTTGCAAATGATATTCCATCTTCCAGTACTGATGTTCAGGACTATCTTACAGGTAACTATCCACAGTCTCTGTACCTAAAGCCTACAAATTCCACTCATGTCAATGAGATAATCCTTTCCCTTAAAACCAAGTCTTGTGCCCTTGAGGAGATACCAACTTTAATTTACAAAAAAGCCTCCAGATCTTTAGCCTCTGCTATTGCATTGCTCTTCAACAAGTCACTTGAACTCCAAACCTTTCCAGATATTCTACAAAAAAGCGAGAGTAACCCCTGTCCACAAATGTGGTGATCTCACAGATGTTAACAACTACAGACCTATATCAATCCTGCCTAACTTGTCAAAAATATTTGAAAAACTAATCTACAAGCAGCTTTACTCTTATCTAGCTAAATACAATATACTTAGCTCTTGCAAATATGGCTTCAGACCCAAAAAAAGCACTAACGATGCACTTATTTGTATGATTAACTTGATACATGCAGCCCTTAATAAAAATGAGTTCCCTGTTGGGTTATTTGTGGACCTGCGTAAAACTTTTGACACTGTCAACCACCAAAACCTTCTTCTTAAATTACATCATTATGGAGTCAGAGGTCACTCCCTGCAATACTTCAAATCTTACCTTACTGACAGGCTCCAGTATGTTTCTGTGAATAATTCAATTTCTCCCACCCTTCCCATCAACATTGGTGTTCCTCAGGGCAGCATACTTGGCCCTCTCCTCTTTCTCATCTACATTAATGACCTTCCAAATGCCTCACAACACCTCAAACTAATTCTATTTGCTGACGACACAACCTTCATTTACTCCAGTCCTGACCCCCTTGCTCTAAATGTCTCAGTGAATACTGAGCTAAATAAAGTCCATCTTTGGCTAACTGCCAACACACTCACCCTTAACATTGACAAAACTTTCTATATACTGTTTGGCAATAAATCCACAGGGACACATTCTAAATATATCAAAAAAAGTTTCAAAAACTGTTGACATTCTTTCTAAGTTCAGATATGTACCTCTCCCTGCCCTGGTGACGTTCCTGGTTCTGGGATAATGTCACCTACTGTGAGACCACCATCCACAGGTGGACCCCACAGTCAATTGGTAGTGGGGGATAAGGAACTGGATCAAAATGAGACAGATCGCATCCTCAGCCTCCCTACCACCTCGCCCTTGGGTTGCTCCACTGTTCAAGCAGTGGTTGCCCTTCGTGACCGGTTGCAGGAACACCAGCAGCAGTCACAGCAGCAAACGGAGCGGCTGCAAGAACAACTCCAACATGAAAAAATATCCACCAGCGATATTTCGATGATGGTCACGTGTATGAGGGGACTTGTAAGCAATGACTGCCAACCTTCCCCTTCCACCCCTGAACCCTCCAAACATGTGTTCGCTTGCCTATCAGGGGAAACTTCTAGTGATCTTGAAATCTTGTGTAGTGGAGTCCTTCCACGCAAGTTAACTGCCAAAGTTGTGCTAAAGTATGTTCAAAACGACTCTATAGCTGGAAATGACCGACAAATTGTACTAGACCATTGGAGGCAAATGTGTGACATTGGTAATAAACTAAGAAATGTTCCTGGACTTATATCGTAGTGCAATAGATAATATATATCTAGATAATATATATTAAGTGAACTAATAATATCAATATATAATGCTGACTTTAAATGCACAATTAACTAAGTTATCCGTCCTTAGCTGGAACATTGCATCCCTCAAAAAAAGGTTCTCAGATTTACATCACAAAGTAACAACTGAACACATCGATATTGTATGTCTCCAGGAGTGCAGAGTTCCCGCAAGATCCTCACCCCCGAAATTGCCCTCATTTGTTTCTTACAACTTCAGATCCAGTAACTCTTGCATTCTATACATCAAACAATCCCTACCCCTTCAACTTCTGCCAGAAAAACAAACTGCCGGTCAACAGTATCATGGAGTGAGGATCTATGTGGGCAACTCTGTTCTCAATGTATTTAATCTATATGCTCCAGCAGGAAAGTTAAATTATATTGATCTTCCGGCCTGCGCTCAAGCAGAGCCAACCATCATTCTTGGTGACTACAATGCTAGACACAAGGACATTGGTGGCTCTCGTTTTAGTAACGGTAACGGGAATCAACTGCTGTCGCTACTAAATAGTCACCAAGATGTGCAGATTGTGGGTGACCTTGAACCCACGCATATTTGTGGAGGCATTCTAGACCTCTGTTAGTTTCAACGTCTCTCACGTCTGGTGCACATCATCTATTGTAACAGATTTGTTGTCAGATCATCACCCTAGATTAACTACTCAATGTATAGGAAATACCATCCTGCCCGGTGGGACTTTCAAACGCAAACGGGTCAGTGTTCCTCCTGCTCGACGTGAAGACTTTGTTGCTCATGTGTCAGAGTGGTACAGCACTTATGATCCCTCCACAGTCCAGACATTTAACGACGGTCTAGTACAGAGCATTCAGATGTTTGCTGACCCTTTAGGTCGGCCCCCTGCACCATCCAATAGTCGGAACGATATGAAAGGTAATAAACGCCATGCCTATTACAATGACCCCAAACTGCGTACTTTGAAACGCACTGCCAGACGAGTTGGGCTTGCATATAGGGAAACACGTACGCCAGCAATGCTCAAGCTCTTTCAGAAAGCCCTAGCCAAGGCGAGGGAGCGCATGACAGAGCTCAGGCAAGATAACTGGGAAACTTTTGTTAACAGTCTCAACTCTCACACCCCCCTCAGCCAGGCATGGAAGGATATTAAAAGAATTAAAGGCGATAAGATCGGCCAAGTAGCACACCCTCACCCTCTACACAGAGCAAACGAGTTAGTCGATGCTTGGGCAACCACCTCTAGCTTCAATAATCTTCCCCCAGACATACAGTTCAGATTAAATGCTGGTTACGGAGATCGAGAAAGGCTTGTTGACTTCATGTTCCACAAGGAAGATGAATGCAACGTGCCATTTACTGAGTTTGAATTACTCGCGGCCCTAAACAAAGGCAAAGCCACATCCCCCGGTGAAGGTGGTATCACTTATGACATATTGCGTCTGCTCCCTTTAGTACCAGGGAATCCCCTGCTTGAGCTGTATAATATGAGATATGTTACTGGGGAACTTCCTATCTCTTGGACCAACAGTATAATCACTCCAATTCCCAAGCCAAATCAAGAGAATGCTTTCCGCCCAATTTCCCTTACTAGCTGCATTTGCAAAACATTCGAGAGAATGGTCCTAAACCGTCTCCTCCATAGAATAAGAACCATGCTATCCCCCAGATATATGGCTTCATGCATGGAAGGAGTGTGCATCATTGCATCACCACCTTTCTTACCCTGCACACTGAAAAGTCATATACCACCTTCCTAGATCTTAAGTCTGCCTTTGGTATTGCAAATAGACATGTTATCTTGAGTGAGCTTGCAAGAATGAATATTGGTGGTCGGCTTCTTTGTTGGATCAGGGGTTACTTATCCAACAGGAAGTCATCTGTATTTTTCCAGGGGCATAGGAGTGTAACAAGAGACTTTGAACTAGGCACCCCGCAGGGTGGTGTCCTCAGTCCTACCTTATTTAATATCTTAATAAACACGCTGTTAAACTCTATACCGAGCAAACCCAACGTCCACATCATTAGCTATGCTGATGATATAATGATACACACCACTGGGTATGCTAACACGCAGAACACTCTTAACTCTGTATTAGACTCATGTCAGGACCTAGGTTTAATTATCTCAGCAGAGAAAACAAAGATACACAATCGGCGCCCACCCAGGCAGGGAGGAGCTGTTCGCAAGATGCAACTGTCTGATGGCTCCCAGCTTGACTATGTAAACAGATTCAAATACCTTGGCCTTGAGGTGCCACTGTATGGTCCTGTTGTATTCAGACTCTGTCGTCAGTATAAAGAGAGGCTCCGAGCTCTCAAGACTGTTGCAGGTTATCACTCAGGCTACGGTGCCAATGTCAGAATTGTCAAAATGATGTACCTTGCATACATCAGATCTTTATTTATTTATTTATTTATTTATTTATTTATGCATATACAAGAATGTACATAAGGAATGTGAGGATACAGTTATGGTAATTACAGTCTTGTAAAGCCACTAGCACGCGCAGCGTTTCGGGCAGGTCCTTAATCTAAGAAAATTTTAAGGAGGTAAATACTTGCAAAATTTATAGACAAAAAAATGATAACAGATTACATGGAATGAAAAAAAAAAAAAGATGAGAGAAAATTATAGGTACAGTATATTAAAGCACATAGGTAGCTATGATTGATTGCAATGACAGCTTAAAATGGTAGTTGACAACAAATTGGTAGGCACAATACAGCAGAAACAATATAAGATTGATTGCAATGACAGCTTGAATGGTAGTTGACAAAAATTGGTAGTCACAATACAGCATATGGCTAGCACATAAAAGAAGACAGCAATGAACACAATGATAAGGTTGTTTGATATTACATAAAAATTAGGAGATTGGGTACCACTAGGTACAGAGCAAATTTAAAGCTCAGTGTAGGAAACTAAATAGATGAAGTTAGGTACTTTTTGGTTTTGCTTTTAAATAAGGCAAAAGTTTTACAGTTTTTCAATTCACTAGGGAGTGAGTTCCATAGACTAGGTCCCTTAATTTGCATAGAGTGTTTACACAGATTAAGTTTGACCCTGGGGATATCAAAGAGATATTTATTTCTGGTGTGGTGATAATGGGTCCTATTACATCTGTCCAGGGAGAGTTTCAGAGCATGGTTTGCATTTAAGAACAGGGTTTTGTAAATGTAGTTGACACAAGAGAATGTGTGGAGGGAGTTAATATTTAGCAAGATTAGAGATTTAAACAAGGGAGCTGAGTGTTGTCTGAAAGCAGAGTTAGTTATTATTCTGATAGCAGATTTTTGCTGTGTGATGATGGGCTTAAGGTGGTTTGCAGTGGTAGACCCCCATGCACAGATACCATAATTAAGATAGGGGTAGATTAGTGCATAATATAGTGAGAGGAGAGCAGAGTTAGGAACATAATATCTGATTTTGGAGAGTATACCAACTGTCTTAGAGACTTTCTTAGTTATGTGTTGAATGTGGGTGCTGAAATTGAGTCTCTTGTCTAGGAATAGGCCAAGAAACTTGCCATCATTTTTATTACTGATGTTAATGTTGTCTATCTGTAGCTGAATTGCATTTGATGATTTGCTTCCAAATAAGATGTAGTAGGTCTTTTCGATGTTTAATGTTAGTTTGTTCGTTGACATCCATAAGTGGACTTTTTTTAATTCATTATTCACAACATTATTTAGTGTATGTGGGTTGAGGTTTGAGTAGATAAGGGTAGTATCGTCAGCAAACAATATAGGTTTGAGAATATTAGAGACATTAGGCAGATCGTTTATATATATAAGAAATAGAAGAGGTCCTAAGATGCTGCCCTGTGGCACTCCAACGGTAATTGGTAGAGTGGAAGAAGTTGTATCATTGATGGTTACATATTGGTGTCTGTCACTAAGATAGGATCGGATGTAGTCAAGGGCAAGGCCTCGGATTCCATAATGCTGGAGTTTAAATAAGAGGTAGTTGTGATTAACAGTATCAAAGGCTTTTCTTAGGTCAATGAAGAGTCCAATCGGAAACTCATTTTTGTCAAGGGCTGAGTAGATAATGTCAAGGAGACTAATGATTGCATCATTGGTACTCTTTTGGGACCGGAAGCCAAACTGGCAGGGGCTGAGTATGTCGAATTTTACGAGGTAGGAATAGAGCTGTTTGTAAATAATTTTTTCAAATATTTTTGATAGAATGGGTAGATTTGATATTGGTCTATAATTGTTTATGTCCGCCGGATTGCCTCCTTTATGGACTGGCGTTACTCTTGCTTTTTTGAGGATATCAGGGAAGGTGTGATACTCTATAGATTTGTTGAACAGTAGTGCTATGGGTGGGGCAAGGGCATGGGAGGCTCTCTTGTACACAATGGACGGAATTTCACTGGTGTTCCCTGCCTTGGTTTTTAGAGAGTGTATGATGGACACAACATCTGCCGGGCTGATTGGTGAAAGGAGAAGAGAGTTTGGATAGCTGCCTGAGAGATATGTGTTAATATGTGTCTGAGTCTGTGGGATTTTACTGGCAAGATTAGCACCAACCGATGAAAAGAAACTATTAAATTCATTTGCCATTTCTAAATCAGTTGACGGTATATCCCCATCCTTGTAGAGTTTTATTTGGTTATGTGAGTGTTGTTTAGTTCCTAGGATACTAGAGATAGTTTTCCAAGTGTTTTTCATGTTACCTTTTGCTTCATTGAATCTATTCACATAATATGCAAGTTTTGCCTTTCTTATGATACTGGTAAGCATTGATGAGTACCTTTTAGCTACTTCCCTTGAAACTAGGCCAATCCTAACTTTCTTTTCATATTCATGTTTCTTGTTGATTGAGTTGAGAATGCCATTTGTGAGCCATGGATTGTTTAATCTTTTGTCAGTTATTTGCTTTGTAAGAAGGGGACAATGAAGGTTGTAGAGGCTTAGAGTTTTGGAGAGGAAGAGGTTAGCTAATGAATTTATATCATGGGTATTATTGAATTCAGAATCCCAGTTAATATTGTGAAGTGCCTCTGTAAGATTGTCTAAAGCTGATTCACTGTGTAGCCTAAATGAAAATTTCTTGCTTTTTGGTGGTGTTATGTCCATGTTCGCTATGAGAAAGGTAGGATAGTGGTCAGTTGTTCTGTCGTAGATTATACCAGATACAAGGGGAGCTGTTATGTTTGTCCATATGTGGTCCAAGGTAGTGGCTGATGTTTGAGTGACTCGGGTAGGTTTGGTGATAGTGGGGATTAGCATACAGGAGTTCATGCTGTTAAGGAAATAGTCAACTTGAGAGCAGTTTTGTTGACCCAGGTCAATATTAAAGTCTCCTCCCAGAATTATGTGGTTTTTGTTGAGATTGTTGTTTATAATAAGATTCCTTAGGTTGTCTGAGAAAGAAGCTATGTTAGTATTAGGAAAGTTTAGTGGATTATGCTGCACCTCTGCTTGTTTTGATGCCTGATAGAAAACTTGGAGGGCTTGAAAAATTGCAGAACGAAGCCTTGAGGATAATCCTTGGGTGCCTTCGTACCACAAAGATACTTAATATGAGAAAGGAACTTAATATTCTGAGCGTTGTTGATCGTGTTACTGAAATTAACTGTCAAATTGGTATAAAAATGCTTAGGCTAACTCATCCTAATCCTTGCACAGAAGCCCTCCAGAATTTCTTTATTTAAGATCAGCATTGTTCCAAATGGATAACAAAAACTGGAACTCAACTCAGAATGTATGGGGTTCATGATTTGTACCAAGAGAAACAACAACGGCACTTTCCAGCACCGTGGGAGGTTACACCCTTTCCAGTTTTAATCCCTCCCTTTCCACCCAAGAAGCAAATTAGAGATCAGCCCAAGCTTCGTCTTGAGGCAAAGCTCAACGCCTTAAGCCATATTGATGCTCTGTCCACAGAGCATTCTCTTTCTCAAATCATATACACTGATGGTTCCCTACACCGCACCACGGGTGCAGCCGGACGTGCAGTTGTCCTGACAATGGGCGATGGCCTATACTTTGAGTGGGGAGTCCGTATAAACAATTGGGCCTCTACCCTTCAGACCGAACTATTTGCCTTGATCCTTGCACTGAAATGTGTACAAGTCTCCAAACTTGATACATTAATTGTAAGTGACTCCTTATCATCCTTAAATGCTCTCAACTCTTTAAGACATAACTGTAATATGCTCGTGTCCGAAGCTAGACACAAATACAACAGAATTATTAAGGATGGTAACAGAGTCCATTTCATGTGGTCTCCATCTCATGTTGGCCTCCGAATGCATGATAGAGCTGATAAGTTAGCCAAAGAATCTGCCTTTAAAGGAGCCTTTGAGTGTAACCTTGGATTGTCAATGGGCAATCTGAGAGCAGCAGTTCACCGAGAACTTCAACAAGATCTTGTAGATCTGAGGCAAAGTGAAACTGACACCAGTAATTCCATCTATCATCATACTATCATCCAAGAGGAGCCACACATCTATGGATCATCCAATAAAATCAGCAGACTTCTAGATGTTACTACTGCTCGGCTTAGACTCAGTTACAAGTATCTCTGGGAATTCTCATTATCTGCTGATGTAGACCTGACCAAATGTAAACTGTGTCAACAAAATTATTCGCACACCCTCCGTCACTATGTGATGGAGTGCGAAAAGATATGTGAATTTAGAGACAATTCTATAACCAATGTTCCAGCGATGTGTCAATATTTCATTCAAAATGATCTGCTACCAGAAATTTTAGCCAAATATCCCCAGTTTGCTAACTGTAGGTAGTAACTAAGTGATTGTAACCTATCCACCGCTTCCCACTGGATGGGGGGCGGTGTGCAGGACAAACATATAAATTTTGACACTAGCTCTCCACATATGTCAGTTGCTTAATTTAGAACCTGTACTTGAGGTCGATCTCGAACCCATTGTTGATGTGAAGACTTATATTGAATTTTGTAACTAGCTCATCAAGATTGTAACTTGCTTAACTAAATGAATTGTGGGGTTCAGTCCCTGAGCCCATTATGTGCCTCTGTGACCCTTTCCACTACCGCCCACAAGATGGGTATGGGGTGCATAATAAATGAACTAAACTAACTGGTGACGCTCTATTACTCTCTCATCTATCCTTATCTCAACTATGGTATTTGTGCTTAGGGTTCTACTACCCAAAATCATTTACGTCCTCTAATTACTCAACCCAAAGCTGCTTTTAGGACAACATAAAACTCTGGCCCCAGACATCACTCGGTACCCCTACTTAAATCTCTGAATATGTTAGATAATAAGTCACTGCACATCCTCTCATGTGTATTTTATATATATATATATATATATATACCTTTTTTTTTTTTTTTTTTTTTTTTTTTGAGATATATACAAGAGTTGTTACATTCTTGTAGAACCACTAGTACGCGTAGCGTTTCGGGCAAGTCCTTAATCCTATGGTCCCTGGAATACGATCCCCTGCCGCGAAGAATCGTTTTTTCATCCAAGTACACATTTTACTGTTGCGTTAAACAGAGGCTACAGTTAAGGAATTGCGCCCAGTAAATCCTCCCCGGCCAGGATACGAACCCATGACATAGCGCTCGCGGAACGCCAGGCGAGTGTCTTACCACTACACCACGGAGACTGCAAAGTTCTAGTGGAACTTGCCAGATTCTCCAACATGTGTTTGGCTGGCGGCATCCCTGAGGACATCAGGCCTGTCTTTTATGGAGCAGCACTCTGTGCTCTAAAGAAGAAGGATATATCCGGAAGAAGGATATATCCGGAAGAAGGATCCATAGAAGAAGGATCAGGCCCATTGCCGTTGGCAACACCCCCTCCGACGCCTCGTAGCTAAGGCTGCAGTCAGATCTATCAGCCAGGAAGCAGCCACCTTGCTGAAACCTCATCAGCTCGGGTTTGGGATCCCCCTAGGTTGTGAAGCTGCAGCACATGCAGCGCGGGCTTACATTGCTGATCTCCCGGACCAGAAGGCATTAGTAAAGCTTGACTTCAAAAATGCCTTCAATCAAGTCAGACGAGACGCTGTCCTCAGGGCTGTACACAACCATTTCAGTCCCCTTTACCCATTCATCCGATCGTGCTACAGTGGGGACTCTAAGCTTCTTTTTGGGGAGCATGAAATAAACTCCTGTGAAGGTGTCCAACAAGGTGACCCCTTAGCCCCCCTCCTTTTCTGCCTAGCTATCAAAGAGGTCACTGATAGTCTGACAAGCGAGCTAAACATCTGGTACCTGGATGATGGCACTCTAGCTGGAACTCCGGAAACTATTTTGGAGGATATAAGAAAAAATCAGGAGCAGGGAGCAGCCTTAGGCCTCATTCTCAATGCATCCAAATGTGAAATAATCTCCCGCAACCCAGACATCACTGGGCAAATACAAAATGTTCTTCCAGACATTCTCGTTGTCAAGCCACCGGACTGCACTCTCCTGGGTGCCCCCATTGGCCCACGAGCAATCGAGGAGGTCCTGGCTGCAAAAATCACTGACCTAAAGAGAATGCTGGACAGGATTGACAAGATTGATGCCCATGATGCTCTCTTTCTTCTCACAAGATGCCTGTCTCTCCCTAAGTTGACCTACTTTCTGAGATGTTCTCCATCCTACAGCAGCCCTAAGTTAAATGTGTACGACACCCTTCTGAGGTTCATGCTGGTGAAAGTCCTGAACCTGCCATTGGACGACTCTCAGTGGGAGCAAGCAACCCTTCCTGTAAGACTCGGCGGCCTTGGTGTCCGCACAGTCTCCCAAATTGCTCTAGCAGCCTTCCTTTCCTCCTCTCATGCATCGCACGACCTCGTCAGAGATATTTTACCTGCAACCCTGAGAGATTCAGCAGGAATACACGATCCTGCTTTCACTGAATGTTCAAATCAGTGGGATGTTCTTGCAGCCCCAGCAACCATTATAGAGCCAACAAAACAACACAAACAGTCCGGCTGGGACCACCCTCTAGTGGAAAAAGTAGCTGATGCCATGCTCAGCGTCGCAACATCAGACAAGGAGAAAGCCCGCCTCAGAGCAGTGCGTGCCCCCCATGCAGGAGACTTCCTCCTGGCAGTACCCATGTCAGCAATGGGCACGCACCTAGATCCAGAATCCCTTCCTGTAGCAGTGGCCCTCTGCCTTGGTGCCCCAATTCACACTGAATACAAGTGTATTTGCAACAGGGTGGAAGCAGACCAATATGGACTGCATGGGTTGCATTGCGGAAGCACAAAGGGCTGGCATGCAAGACACAACGAGGTCAATGACATCATCAAGACAAGCCGCGTCTCAGCTAGGTGCCCAGCGGAGAGAGAACCTCGCATCCTAGGGGTCCAAAACCCGGATTTTCCCGCACTTCGCCCTGATGGTATCACCATATACTCATGTAAGGAGGGTAGACAGTTGGTGTGGGACTACACATGTGTATCCACCCTGGCTGACACCTATGTACACTTCGGAGCTGATCAAGCAGGTGGGGCGGCCAACCACAGGGAAACAGCAAAATCACTCAAGTACAGGCGACTGGAAGGTCAATACCTCTTTGTTCCCATAGCGTCTGAGACGCATGGCCCCTGGGGCAAGAGTGCCTTGGGATTTCTCAAGGAATTGGGTTCCAAGCTCATTGACGTCACCGGGATCCCAAGGGGCTTCCAGTTTTTTGTTTCAGCATCTCAGTGTGGCGATCCAGAGGGGAAATGCTTGCTGCGTCCTCGGTTCCTGTCCAGAAGCGGAGGAGCTTCAAGAGATCCATAACCTTTAGGCATTTGTCTTGTATGTTTTGTAACCTTTAAATACACAATAAAGGAAAAAAAAAAGGGAAGGGGGTGGTAGGAGAAAAGCACACAGAAACTGTATTGGAGGGGACCTACATTCCCTCCAATGCGTTATGTGTGGTTTCCTCCGAGGCTATGGGTCCCCCTTCTTCCAGCCAGAGGTGGTACTCCCTTCCCTTATATATATATATATATATATATATATATATATATATATATATATATATATATATATATATATATATATATATATATATATATATATATATATTTATATATATATATATACATATATATATATATATATATATATATATATATATATATATATATATATATATATATATATATATATATATATATATATAAAACGCTGAACTGTAATGCCAATCCTGACCTCAAAAGCTTCATAGAAGGTTGTAACAGAACCCATGAGCACCACACCAGAAATAAATACAGTTTTGATATTCCAAGAGTACGACTTAATCAAACTAGAAATACTCTACAAATCAAGGGGCCCAGAATGTGGAATGACCTTCCCAACCATGTTAAAGACTGTACCTCTCTCAACCAGTTTAAGATAAAAACGAAGCTATACCTAATAAATTCCCTGTAACCTACCTTACCCCTCTATTGTCAACCAATGTCTGTTATTTTTTAAGCAACACTGTTTGTCGACCTAATTGTATTTGTGCTGTTTTTTCTGCCATGTTCCCCCCTTTTTTATTTTTATTTGTTCTCAACACTTTTTTACTTTAATCTCAATTAGTATTAAGTTTTAGTCTTTAATGTTTTTCCTGCCCGAAACGCTTTGCGTAATAGTGGCTTTAGGCATTGTATGTACTAGCTCTATCTATAAATTTATAAATTTTTGTATAATTTCTTGTATGTATGTACTTTACCTGAATAAACATTTGATTTTTTTTTATTTGAACTTAAAAGTAATTGAGCTTAAAGTATATATTGCATTGAAAGAAAAAAATAAAAGATAAAAAAGGGGGGAACAATTCAATTTTTTTCTTTATTATGCACCCTATACCCATCCCGTGGGCAGTGGTGTAAAGGATTATAGAGGCACATAATTGGTTCAGGAACTGAACCCTCTAGTTCGTTTAGCTAAGAAAATACCAATTTTTGACGCTAGTTACAAAATTATTAATGTTATATACACATGTACACACTCTCATACATACATGTACATATATATATACGTATACACATATACATTCACATACATATCTAATCACCCACACAAATACACACATCAATAATCTTTGTGTCACAAGTGATCAACAAGAGGCTCACAACAGTCACTATACAAGGCACTTTACATCTATAGTGAGTCACAGTTACTAGTCTTGCTCCACACCCACCCAACTGGGCGGCAGCTTTACAGTCATGTGCTCCACACCCACCCAACTGGGCGGCAGCTTTACAGTCATGTGCATGCATTACCTACAGTAAGCAAATTTTGGATACTTCGCTAAGATTTCGGGCAGCACATCATTATGAATGAAGTACTTACACATTTCTTGGACACTATTGATGGTGTTATCTCTAAATTCCGCGATTTTTTCACATTCCATTATATTTATGACGCAAAGTATGCGAATAGTTCTGCTGACAGAGTTTACATTTAGTCAAATCTACATCAGCAGATGTTACAAACTCCCAGAGGTACTTGTAGTCGAGCCTAAGCCTAGCAGTTGTAACATCTAGAAGTCTGCTAACATTATTGGATAACCCATAGACGTGCGGTTCTTCATGCATAATAGAATGATGATAGATGGAGTAACTGGTGTGAATTTCACTTTGTCTCAAGTCTCCGAAATTTAGTTGATGTTTCTGGGATATTGCTGCCCTCAGGCTGCTCAAAGGCAGTCCAAGTTGGTAATCAATTCCCTCTTTACGAGCAAAAGTCTTGGCTAACTCATCAGTTCTATCATGCATTCGGAGACCAATATGGGAAGGAATCCACAGGAGACAAACTCTGACTCCATCATTGATTATTTCACTATATCAGTGTCTAGTTTCAGAGATAAGCACGTCACAGTTATGCCTTGGGGAGCTGAAGGCAGTCAAGGATGACAAGGAGTCACTTACAATTAGCGTGTCAACTTTGGATTCATATACGCGCTCGAGTGCAAGGATTATGACAACCAATTCTGTTTGAAGAGTGTAGGTCCAGTTACTTAGATGCGCTCCACACTCATGGGAGATGGAACCATCTCTCCCTGTCACAACAACTGCACTTCCAGCTGCACCATAGGACTGATGCAAGGATCCATCAGTGTAAATAATCTGAGAAAGGGAGCGCTCTCTGACTAAAGCATCAATTTGGCTTAAGGCATTGTACTTTGCTTCTTGTTGAAGCAAGGACTGTTAATAAATATAAATATAAATATGTTTATTCAGGTAAGGTACATACATACAAGTGATGTTACATTAATGGATTGATATATAGATAGAGCTAGTACATACAATGCCTAAAGCCACTATTACGCAATGCGTTTCGGGCAAGAAAAACATTAATATCTAGAACTTAATACAAATTGAGCATAAAGAATAAAAAGTGTTGAAAACAAATACAAAAAAAGATAAAAAAAAGGGGGAACATGACTGAAAAAGCAGCACAAATACAATAGGTTGACAAACAGTGTTGATTAAAAAAAAAATAATAATAATAATAAAATAACAGACATGGGTTGACAATAAAGGAGTGAGGTGGGTTACAGGGAATTTATTAGGTATTGTTTAGTTTTTATCTTAAACTGGTTGAGAGAGGTACAGTCTTTAACATGGTTGGGAAGGTCATTCCACATTCTGGGTCCCTTGATTTGTAGAGCATTTCTAGTTTGATTAAGTCGTACTCTAGGAATATCAAAACTGTATTTATTCCTGGTGTGGTGCTCATGGGTTCTGTTACAACCTTCAATGAAGCTTTTGAGGTCAGGATTGGCATTACAGTTAGTAGTAGGGTGTAAGCGCTAGCGGCCCTTTTTTTTTTTGGGGGGAGAGGACCCCTGTGGAATGTAAGCGCCACAGGCAATTTTTTTTTTTGGGGAGAGGACCCTGTGGACTGTAAGCGCCACAGGCAATTTTTTTTTTTTTTTGTCAGTCACAGATTTTAAAAGTAAGGATTTCTTATGAGAAAAATAATTTCCGAGACTTAGAAGTTTGTTAAAGTCTTATCATAAAAATAATTTCCGAGACTTAGAAGTTTGTTAAGGCCTTATGGGAGAAATTCAAATTCATGTTTATGAGCCAGGGTTTTCAGGTAAATTTTGTCAGTCACAGATTTTTAGAAGTTGTTAAAGTTCTTATAATTAAAAATAATGTCATACGAGTACGGACTGTTTTGTGTGCATATCCATGTGTACTATTGTCAAGACCGACAGACACGTGAAGCTATGTGTGTTTATGTGTACCTGTAATTGAACCACACCCCCTCCCTCCCCCCTTACCTCGCAATCTGTCGCATCACCTGTGTTTACTTTAGACGTCAGCCAGACACGGCCTTCAGGTCACCTCTGTAATCGTATCTTATCTTCTCCATAATAATATCTGCACCGTCCCTCTCTCTCTCTCTCTCCTCCTATTTCCTTACAGCTATTTTCAGAGAATATTGTCTTAGATGTTTTGTTAAGGAAAACAGACAACTTATCCATAACATTTAGTTTTATATCCATTTACGGCTATTTCATCTGTAAAGACCAAAATTGAACAGAGCCCAGTTTTAAGCTCATATTTCATCAGAGTCCAGTTTATACCGAAAATTCGCCAGAGTCTACTTTGAGAGCAAAATTAGTCAGAGACAGTTTTAAGCTCATATTTCATCAGAGTCCAATTTATACCTAAAAATGAACAGAGTCTACTTTGAGAGCAAAATTCGTCAGAGACAGTTTTTCTAGCAAATTTCATCAGTGTCCTGTAATCTGTGAAAATTTGACAGAGTCCAGTTCTTGATCGAAATTCATCAGAGTCCAGTTTATACCGAAAATTCGCCAGAGTCTACTTTGTGCCAAAATATTCAGAGTCCAGTTCATGATCGAAATTAATCAGAGTCCAATTAAAGACCCAAATTTGACAGAGACCACATTTTCGCTACTAGCAGTCCAATCCCCCTGAAATTTTAAACAGTCATATTTCAGACGTAGTAAATAAGATCAAGTCAGTTACAGAGCTCCAGCTCTTGTCCCCCCTGTATTTGCATATTTTCTCTATATTCAGCTGTGTTCTTCACATTTTTTCCATGTTTTCTGTGTTCATTCCATGTTCTATAAATGTTCACAGCAAGCTCAGTTCAAATTTTTTCTGCCATTTTCCCCGTATGTTCACTATGTTCTTTGTCATATTTTCATGTGCATCATATGTTCTCTGTATAACTTTTTATACTCAATATTCATGTTCTCAATGTTCTTAGCTTGTTCTTCACACGTTCAGTGTTCATTCTTTGTATTCCCTATGTTCCTTATCATGTCTTCATATTCTCTATAAGTTCATATTCCCTGCTTGTTCACTCTATTCATCAACTTTTTCTTACATGTTTTCTGTGTTCACCGTATGTTCACTGTGTTCAATCCCTTACTTAACCTCATTTTTTTTATGTTCTTTGTTTCTTCCATTCACTAACTAGTTCTTTGTCAAATAATATTATACTGCATTACAGTTCCCTCAACAATTTTAGTCACCAAGTTTTATTTTCAAAACTATGTCAAAGTAATTCTCGTTGTCAACTTAATAGTTCTACCAACCCCGTTCTTAAACAAATCTACACTTTATTCAGTTCCAAATTTACAAAAGACAAACCTTTCTTGTAACTTCTTAACTAAAAATCTTTCGCCAATCAACTGAAACATAGTCACTTTCCTCATTTCTCAACTAACTTATTATCCAATCAACCAAAAATTGTCAAAGGAATCTTTCCAACACTGTTCATAACTAAACTTATTCCCTAGTCATCAGAAAATAACCGTGTTCTTCATGTTTCATTGTCATTTCATAACTAAAAAAATCTTTCACCAATCAACTAAAAACATAGTCACTTTCCTCATTTCTCAACTAACTTATTATCCAATCATCAGAAAAAAGTCATGTTCATCATGTTTTGGCTTTTGCTCAACTAAAAGTATTCATCGGTCAACTAAAAATAGTTACTTCATCATGTTTCCTTGTCATTTCTTAACTGAAATATCACTTCTCTCATCTGAAAATAGTCAGGATTAACCTCATTCAACACCGTTCTTAACTAAACAGCCTTTCGCTTAGCTAAAAATTGTCAAAGGAATCTTTTCAGCACTGTTCATAACTAACTTTATCCATAGTCAAGTAAGAAAATATAGTCAAAGATATCTATCATCGTCGTTCTTAACTGGCATTATACTTTGTGGAGCACTAAAATAGTCACTGTCGTCATATTTTGTCTTTTTCCTCAACTAAAAGAGTCAAATGTAACTTTTTCAACACTTTCGTAACTAAAATTATATGTCGCTAAGTAAGAAAAAATAGTCAAATGTAACTTTTTCAGCACTTTCGTAAAAATTATATGTCGTTAAGTAAGAAAAATAGTCAAAGGTGCTCTCCGTAACACCAAAGTTACTCTTCGAGATAACAAAAAGACGTTCTCAAACACTCAAAAATTTACTCGCATCCTCAAAGTTATTCTCAGAGTCATCAAAAAGTTAATCTCAGTTATCAAAATGCTATTCTCCAAGTAGCCTTTCATTCATCAGAGAACTTTCTAAGACATCTTCGTTCATTAAAGTTAATCTCAGAGGCATAAAAGTTATTCTCGGAGCTATCAAAAAGTTAATCTCTAAAACAACAAAAGTTAATCTCTGTCATCAAAGTTGATCTGCAAGATATCTTCGAGTCATCAAAGTTACTTTTCATTACATCAAAGACGCGTTCAAATACTACCCATGTTCTCAGAAGTCATTCTCAAAGTTATTCAAAGAGCTAACAAAAGTTATTCTCAGAGTCACCTTCGTTCTTCAGAGAAACTTTCCAAAACATCTTTGTTCATCAAAGTTATTCTCAGAGTTAACAAAGGTAATCTCTAACTCACTCTCAGTCATCAAAAGTTATTCCAAGAGACGTCAAAGTTAATCCAAGACATCATCTTTCATCAAAGATATTCTCTCTAAGCCATCAATGTTCTTCTCTAAGACATAAAAGTTATTCTCTATGTCATCAAAAAGTTATTCTCTGAGCTAACAAAATACTACTCATGTTCTCAAAGACATTCTCCAATTCATCAATGTTGTTTCAAAGACATCAAAGTTAATCTCAGAGTTATCCAAAGACATTCTCAAAGTCATCTAAAGTTATTCTCTAAGACATCAAAGTTATTCTAAGAGTTATCAAAAGTTATTCTCAGTCATGTTATGTTATTCTCTAACTCACTTCCATTCATCAAAGACATTCTCTAAGCCCTCAAAGTTATTCCCAGAGTCATCAAAAAGTTATTCTTCAAAACATAAAATTTGCTCTGTAAGATATCTTCGTTCATCAAACTTATTCTCAGAGATATCTAAAGTTATTCTCAGAACAATCAAAAGTTATTCTAAGACAACAAAGTCTTTCTCAGAGTCATCAAAGTTATTCTCAGAGTCACCTTTGTTATTCAAAGAAGCCTTCTGAGACATCCTCGTTCAACAAAAACTGTCCTCAGAGCCATCAAAAAGTTAAATACAGTCGTCAAAGTTATTCTCTAAGTATCTTTTCGTTCATCAGAGAAGCTTTCTAAGACATCTTTGTTCATCCAAGTTGTTCTCTAAGACATCAATCTTGTTCTCTAAGACATCAAAGATGTTCTCTAAATCATAAAAGTTAATCTCTAAGTTACCTTCGTTCGTCAGAGAAACTTTCCAAAACATCTTTGTTCATCAAACTTGTTTTCAAAGTCATCAAAAGTTAATCTAAGACATCTTTTTTCATCAAAGTTATTTTCAGAGACATCTAAAGTTATTATGTAAGACATAAAAGTTATTCTCAGAGTCATCAAATGTTATTCTCGAAGTCATCAAAGATATTTTCAGAGACATCTAAAGTTAATTTCTATGTTATAAAAGTTATTCTCAGAGACATCTAAAGTTAATCTTGGTCATCAAAGTTGTTCTCCAAGACATCAAAGATGTTCTCAAAATCATAAAAGTTATTCCCAGAGCTATCAAAGTTATTCTCAAAGTCATCAAAGTTATTCAAAGAGCTAACAAAAGTTATTCTCTAAGTAACCTTTCGTTCATCAGAGAAGCTTTCTAAGACATCTTCGTTCATCAATGTTGATCTCTAAGTCACCTTGGTTCATCAAAGAAACTCTCCTTCTTCCATCAAGTTATACTTTAAGACAACATTGTTGTTCTCTAAGACATCTTCAGGCATAAAATTTCTCTCCAAATGTAACTAGTTCAGCTTTTCATATCAAACTTACACTTCTGTTAAATATATTTTCTTAGTCGCTTTACCCTAAAACTGTTCTCTGAACTACACTGTTCAAACCCACGTAACCTATCCTCTCCACCCAATGTTACTTAGTTAACGTAACGTTCCTAAACCTAACTTTACCTATCCTAACATAACTTACCTTACCTTACCTATCTTACCTAACTTTACCTATCCTAACATAACTTACCTTACCTTACCTATCTTACCTAACTTTACCTATCTTACCTAACTTAACCTGCATAACCTAACTTTACCTATGTTACCTTACCTTACCTATCTTACCTAACTTTACCTATCTTACCTAACTTAACCTGCATAACCTAACTTTACCTATGTTACCTTACCTTACCTATCTTACCTAACCTAACTTTACCTATGTTACCTTACCTTACCTACCTTTCCTAACTTATCCTGCTTAACCTATCTTACCTATCTTACCTAACTTTACCTATCCTATCCTAACCTAACTTGTCTTACCTAACTTAATCTTACTTTCCCAAACTGATGTATCCTAACTTATCTAGTCCAACCAGACATGCTCTAACTTACATAAGTATTCCTTCTTGTCTTTTGTGTTTCGTCAATCATTGTCTCATATTCATTTACTCATTTCATTAGTTAATTTCTCAAATGGTCACTTTTGCATTTCAAGTGTTATTTGTTTAAGATTGGGTGTTTAATCATTTCAAAGGTTTTTCTTATATATGGGCATTTACTCATTTCAAGGGATAATTTCTCAAATGGACGTTTTGCATTTCAAGTGTTATTTGTTTAAGATTGGGTGTTTAATCATTTCAAAGGTTTTTCTTATATATGGGAACTTACTCGTTTCAAGGGCTAATTTCTCAAATGGTCATTTTTGCAGATCAAGGGTTATTTGTTAAAGTTCATCAAGTTGCCCATAAGTTGTATTTATTATGTTTGTTATCATATGTTCTTATTCCCCAACCCTTTAACCTAACCTCTTGTAATCTTAGTGTATTTAGTAGGTTCTATCTTATGTTCTTATTCCCCAACCCTTTAACCTAACCTTTCAGATGTAGTTTGTTGAATATATTATCCTTTTCCTAACCTTTCAGATGTAGTTTTTTTTCTCCTTTTTGTATATTTTTACCCAAACCCACCATCCCACTTAACCTTCTTTCCTTCTTTACTTTGTTTTCACATATAAGTTCATTCTTTATCATAGTAATAATAAAATTACAATAGTAAAGAATCAGATCTACTAAAACTTGAAATTGAAAAAAACAAGAGAGCAAGAGCATGAAAAGAGGAGAAAAGAGTAAGAGAGAGGGGGGCGGAAGAAAATGGGACCAAAGAAGAGAGAATGAGAGAGAGTGTGGGCATGGGAGCACTAAGACTTGAATTGAGAAAAAGAAAAACTAAGTGAATGAGAATGAGGGTGTGAGAATGGGAGCAATAAGACTTGAATTTGAGAAACAAGAGAGCATTTGAGCAAATGAGGGAGAGAGAGGGGGAGGAAGAGAGAGAATAAGGGAGAGAGATAGAAAAGGAGGGTTAGAAGGAGTAGGAGAATCAAAGTAAAGAAGGAAAGAAGGTTAAGTGGGATGGTGGGTTTGGGTAAAAATATACAAAAAGGAGAAAAAAAACTACATCTGAAAGGTTAGGAAAAGGATAATATATTCAACAAACTACATCTGAAAGGTTAGGTTAAAGGGTTGGGGAATAAGAACATAAGATAGAACCTACTAAATACACTAAGATTACAAGAGGTTAGGTTAAAGGGTTGGGGAATAAGAACATATGATAACAAACATAATAAATACAACTTATGGGCAACTTGATGAACTTTAACAAATAACCCTTGATCTGCAAAAATGACCATTTGAGAAATTAGCCCTTGAAACGAGTAAGTTCCCATATATAAGAAAAACCTTTGAAATGATTAAACACCCAATCTTAAACAAATAACACTTGAAATGCAAAACGTCCATTTGAGAAATTATCCCTTGAAATGAGTAAATGCCCATATATAAGAAAAACCTTTGAAATGATTAAACACCCAATCTTAAACAAATAACACTTGAAATGCAAAAGTGACCATTTGAGAAATTAACTAATGAAATGAGTAAATGAATATGAGACAATGATTGACGAAACACAAAAGACAAGAAGGAATACTTATGTAAGTTAGAGCATGTCTGGTTGGACTAGATAAGTTAGGATACATCAGTTTGGGAAAGTAAGATTAAGTTAGGTAAGACAAGTTAGGTTAGGATAGGATAGGTAAAGTTAGGTAAGATAGGGAAGGTAAGGTAAGTTATGTTAGGATAGGTAAAGTTAGGTTATGAAAGTTAAGTTAGGTAAGATAGGTAAAGTTAGGTAAGATAGGTAAGATAGGTTAAGCAGGATAAGGTTAGGTTAGGTTAGGTTAGGTAAGATAGGTAAGGTAGGTAAGGTAACATAGGTAAAGTTAGGTTATGCAGGTTAAGTTAGGTAAGATAGGTAAAGTCAGGTAAGATAGGTAAGGTAAGGTAACATAGGTAAAGTTAGGTTATGGAGGTTAAGTTAGGTAAGATAGGTAAAGTTAGGTAAGATAGGTAAGATAGGTTAAGCAGGATAAGTTAGGAAAGGTAGGTAAGGTAAGGTAACATAGGTAAAGTTAGGTTAGGTAAGATAGGTAAGGTAAGGTAACATAGGTAAAGTTAGGTTATGCAGGTTAAGTTAGGTAAGATAGGTAAAGTTAGGTAAGATAGGTAAGGTAAGGTAACATAGGTAAAGTTAGGTTATGCAGGTTAAGTTAGGTAAGATAGGTAAAGTTAGGTAAGATAGGTAAGGTAAGGTAAGTTATGTTAGGATAGGTAAAGTTAGGTAAGATAGGTAAGGTAAGGTAAGTTATGTTAGGATAGGTAAAGTTAGGTTTAGGAACGTTACGTTAACTAAGTAACATTGGGTGGAGAGGATAGGTTACGTGGGTTTGAACAGTGTAGTTCAGAGAACAGTTTTAGGGTAAAGCGACTAAGAAAATATATTTAACAGAAGTGTAAGTTTGATATGAAAAGCTGAACTAGTTACATTTGGAGAGAAATTTTATGCCTGAAGATGTCTTAGAGAACAACAATGTTGTCTTAAAGTATAACTTGATGGAAGAAGGAGAGTTTCTTTGATGAACCAAGGTGACTTAGAGATCAACATTGATGAACGAAGATGTCTTAGAAAGCTTCTCTGATGAACGAAAGGTTACTTAGAGAATAACTTTTGTTAGCTCTTTGAATAACTTTGATGACTTTGAGAATAACTTTGATAGCTCTGGGAATAACTTTTATGATTTTGAGAACATCTTTGATGTCTTGGAGAACAACTTTGATGACCAAGATTAACTTTAGATGTCTCTGAGAATAACTTTTATAACATAGAAATTAACTTTAGATGTCTCTGAAAATATCTTTGATGACTTCGAGAATAACATTTGATGACTCTGAGAATAACTTTTATGTCTTACATAATAACTTTAGATGTCTCTGAAAATAACTTTGATGAAAAAAGATGTCTTAGATTAACTTTTGATGACTTTGAAAACAAGTTTGATGAACAAAGATGTTTTGGAAAGTTTCTCTGACGAACGAAGGTAACTTAGAGATTAACTTTTATGATTTAGAGAACATCTTTGATGTCTTAGAGAACAAGATTGATGTCTTAGAGAACAACTTGGATGAACAAAGATGTCTTAGAAAGCTTCTCTGATGAACGAAAAGATACTTAGAGAATAACTTTGACGACTGTATTTAACTTTTTGATGGCTCTGAGGACAGTTTTTGTTGAACGAGGATGTCTCAGAAGGCTTCTTTGAATAACAAAGGTGACTCTGAGAATAACTTTGATGACTCTGAGAAAGACTTTGTTGTCTTAGAATAACTTTTGATTGTTCTGAGAATAACTTTAGATATCTCTGAGAATAAGTTTGATGAACGAAGATATCTTACAGAGCAAATTTTATGTTTTGAAGAATAACTTTTTGATGACTCTGGGAATAACTTTGAGGGCTTAGAGAATGTCTTTGATGAATGGAAGTGAGTTAGAGAATAACATAACATGACTGAGAATAACTTTTGATAACTCTTAGAATAACTTTGATGTCTTAGAGAATAACTTTAGATGACTTTGAGAATGTCTTTGGATAACTCTGAGATTAACTTTGATGTCTTTGAAACAACATTGATGAATTGGAGAATGTCTTTGAGAACATGAGTAGTATTTTGTTAGCTCAGAGAATAACTTTTTGATGACATAGAGAATAACTTTTATGTCTTAGAGAAGAACATTGATGGCTTAGAGAGAATATCTTTGATGAAAGATGATGTCTTGGATTAACTTTGACGTCTCTTGGAATAACTTTTGATGACTGAGAGTGAGTTAGAGATTACCTTTGTTAACTCTGAGAATAACTTTGATGAACAAAGATGTTTTGGAAAGTTTCTCTGAAGAACGAAGGTGACTCTGAGAATAACTTTTGTTAGCTCTTTGAATAACTTTGAGAATGACTTCTGAGAACATGGGTAGTATTTGAACGCGTCTTTGATGTAATGAAAAGTAACTTTGATGACTCGAAGATATCTTGCAGATCAACTTTGATGACAGAGATTAACTTTTGTTGTTTTAGAGATTAACTTTTTGATAGCTCCGAGAATAACTTTTATGCCTCTGAGATTAACTTTAATGAACGAAGATGTCTTAGAAAGTTCTCTGATGAATGAAAGGCTACTTGGAGAATAGCATTTTGATAACTGAGATTAACTTTTTGATGACTCTGAGAATAACTTTGAGGATGCGAGTAAATTTTTGAGTGTTTGAGAACGTCTTTTTGTTATCTCGAAGAGTAACTTTGGTGTTACGGAGAGCACCTTTGACTATTTTTCTTACTTAACGACATATAATTTTTACGAAAGTGCTGAAAAAGTTACATTTGACTATTTTTTCTTACTTAGCGACATATAATTTTAGTTACGAAAGTGTTGAAAAAGTTACATTTGACTCTTTTAGTTGAGGAAAAAGACAAAATATGACGACAGTGACTATTTTAGTGCTCCACAAAGTATAATGCCAGTTAAGAACGACGATGATAGATATCTTTGACTATATTTTCTTACTTGACTATGGATAAAGTTAGTTATGAACAGTGCTGAAAAGATTCCTTTGACAATTTTTAGCTAAGCGAAAGGCTGTTTAGTTAAGAACGGTGTTGAATGAGGTTAATCCTGACTATTTTCAGATGAGAGAAGTGATATTTCAGTTAAGAAATGACAAGGAAACATGATGAAGTAACTATTTTTAGTTGACCGATGAATACTTTTAGTTGAGCAAAAGCCAAAACATGATGAACATGACTTTTTTCTGATGATTGGATAATAAGTTAGTTGAGAAATGAGGAAAGTGACTATGTTTTTAGTTGATTGGTGAAAGATTTTTTTAGTTATGAAATGACAATGAAACATGAAGAACACGGTTATTTTCTGATGACTAGGGAATAAGTTTAGTTATGAACAGTGTTGGAAAGATTCCTTTGACAATTTTTGGTTGATTGGATAATAAGTTAGTTGAGAAATGAGGAAAGTGACTATGTTTCAGTTGATTGGCGAAAGATTTTTAGTTAAGAAGTTACAAGAAAGGTTTGTCTTTTGTAAATTTGGAACTGAATAAAGTGTAGATTTGTTTAAGAACGGGGTTGGTAGAACTATTAAGTTGACAACGAGAATTACTTTGACATAGTTTTGAAAATAAAACTTGGTGACTAAAATTGTTGAGGGAACTGTAATGCAGTATAATATTATTTGACAAAGAACTAGTTAGTGAATGGAAGAAACAAAGAACATAAAAAAAATGAGGTTAAGTAAGGGATTGAACACAGTGAACATACGGTGAACACAGAAAACATGTAAGAAAAAGTTGATGAATAGAGTGAACAAGCAGGGAATATGAACTTATAGAGAATATGAAGACATGATAAGGAACATAGGGAATACAAAGAATGAACACTGAACGTGTGAAGAACAAGCTAAGAACATTGAGAACATGAATATTGAGTATAAAAAGTTATACAGAGAACATATGATGCACATGAAAATATGACAAAGAACATAGTGAACATACGGGGAAAATGGCAGAAAAAATTTGAACTGAGCTTGCTGTGAACATTTATAGAACATGGAATGAACACAGAAAACATGGAAAAAATGTGAAGAACACAGCTGAATATAGAGAAAATATGCAAATACAGGGGGGACAAGAGCTGGAGCTCTGTAACTGACTTGATCTTATTTACTACGTCTGAAATATGACTGTTTAAAATTTCAGGGGGATTGGACTGCTAGTAGCGAAAATGTGGTCTCTGTCAAATTTGGGTCTTTAATTGGACTCTGATTAATTTCGATCATGAACTGGACTCTGAATATTTTGGCACAAAGTAGACTCTGGCGAATTTTCGGTATAAACTGGACTCTGATGAATTTCGATCAAGAACTGGACTCTGTCAAATTTTCACAGATTACAGGACACTGATGAAATTTGCTAGAAAAACTGTCTCTGACGAATTTTGCTCTCAAAGTAGACTCTGTTCATTTTTAGGTATAAATTGGACTCTGATGAAATATGAGCTTAAAACTGTCTCTGACTAATTTTGCTCTCAAAGTAGACTCTGGCGAATTTTCGGTATAAACTGGACTCTGATGAAATATGAGCTTAAAACTGGGCTCTGTTCAATTTTGGTCTTTACAGATGAAATAGCCGTAAATGGATATAAAACTAAATGTTATGGATAAGTTGTCTGTTTTCCTTAACAAAACATCTAAGACAATATTCTCTGAAAATAGCTGTAAGGAAATAGGAGGAGAGAGAGAGAGAGAGGGACGGTGCAGATATTATTATGGAGAAGATAAGATACGATTACAGAGGTGACCTGAAGGCCGTGTCTGGCTGACGTCTAAAGTAAACACAGGTGATGCGACAGATTGCGAGGTAAGGGGGGAGGGAGGGGGTGTGGTTCAATTACAGGTACACATAAACACACATAGCTTCACGTGTCTGTCGGTCTTGACAATAGTACACATGGATATGCACACAAAACAGTCCGTACTCGTATGACATTATTTTTAATTATAAGAACTTTAACAACTTCTAAAAATCTGTGACTGACAAAATTTACCTGAAAACCCTGGCTCATAAACATGAATTTGAATTTCTCCCATAAGGCCTTAACAAACTTCTAAGTCTCGGAAATTATTTTTATGATAAGACTTTAACAAACTTCTAAGTCTCGGAAATTATTTTTCTCATAAGAAATCCTTACTTTTAAAATCTGTGACTGACAAAAAAAAAAAAAAAATTGCCTGTGGCGCTTACAGTCCACAGGGGTCCTCTCCCCAAAAAAAAAAATTGCCTGTGGCGCTTACATTCCACAGGGGTCCTCTCCCCAAAAAAAAAAAAGGGCCGCTAGCGCTTACACCCTACTACTACAGTTCAGCGTTTTATATATGTATAATACACAAGAGAGAATGTGCAGTGACTTAATATCTAACATATTCAGAGATTTGAGTAAGGGTACCGAGTGATGTCTGGGGCCAGAGTTGGTTATTGTCCTAATAGCAGCTTTGTGTTGGGTAATGAGAGGACGTAAATGATTTTGGGTAGTAGAACCCCAAGCACAAATACCATAGTTGAGGTATGGATAGATGAGGGAGTAATAGAGAGTAACCAGGGCAGGGCGGGGTACATAATATCTGATCTTAGAAAGAATGCCAACAGTTTTTGAAACTTTTTTTGATATATTTAGAATGTGACCCTGGAAATTCAGCTTGTGGTCGATGAGAACGCCAAGGAATTTGCCATCTAATTTGTTACAAATTTGGGTATTGTTTATTTTGAGATTTATCTGATTAGAGGATTTATTGCCAAACAGAATATAAAACGTTTTGTCAATGTTAAGGGTGAGTTTGTTGGCAGTTAGCCAAAGATGGACTTTCTCTAGCTCAGTATTTACTGTGGCATTTAGAGCAAGGGGGTCAGGACTGGAGTAAATGAAGGTTGTGTCGTCAGCAAATAGAATTGGTTTGAGGTGTTGGGAGGCATTTGGAAGGTCATTAATGTAGATGAGAAAGAGGAGAGGGCCAAGTATGCTGCCCTGAGGAACACCAATGTTGATGGGTAGGGTAGGAGAAATTGTATTATTCACAGAAACATACTGGAGCCTGTCAGTAAGATAAGATTTGAGGTATTGCAGGGAGTGTCCTCTGACTCCATAATGATGCAATTTAAGAAGAAGGTTTTGATGGTTGACAGTGTCAAAAGCCTTACGCAGGTCCACAAATAACCCAACAGGAAACTCCTTTTTATCAAGAGCTGCGTGAATTACGTTAATCATACTAATAAGTGCATCGTTAGTGCTTTTTTTGGGTCTGAAGCCATATTGACAAGAGCTAAGTATATTGTGTTTGGCTAGAAAAGAGTAAAGCTGCTTGTAGATTAGCTTTTCGAATATTTTTGACAAGTTAGGCAGGATTGATATAGGTCTATAGTTGTTAACATCAGTGAGATCACCACATTTGTAGACAGGGGTTACTCTTGCTTTTTTTAGAATGTCAGGAAAGGTTTGGAGTTCAAGTGACTTGTTGAAGAGCAATGCAATAGCAGGGGCTAGAGATCTGGAGGCTTTTTTGTAAATTAAAGTTGGTATCTCCTCGAGGGCACTAGACTTGGTTTTAAGGGAAAGGATTATTTCATTGACATCAGTGGAACTAGTAGGCTTTAGGTACAGAGACTGTGGATAGTTACCTGTAAAGCGCTGGTGAAGCGCTTGAAGTGTACGCTACGAGACCAACGTGATCACGCTGCGCTCCTCACTCTAAGCTGTATATCAGCCCTTATACTATTGCCAGATGATGTAGACCGCCACCCACAGGCAGCTAAGTACATGGAGTCCTAGCATGTTATAGCAAAACCAAAGTAACCGACCAAAATCAACTCATTCCATCTCAATTAAGTTTCAAAACATTCCTCTACGGCTGTGAGTACCAGTGCATGCTGCCGCCACCGCGCTGCCTGACGCAAGTTTCTTCACAATATATACCCCCAGTCCATTCTAACCAATCATGTCTCCTAAACATGGGGCTGTGCAGAGAAAGAAGGACAACAAACCCCTTAACAAGGCAACCATCCCGGCCAACTCAAACAATATTCGTGTTTCTCCGTCTGGAAGCTCTGGGGTCCAGGGCAGCGGTGCTGCCCTCCCCTCCACCCCTTTGAGCAAGGGAGCAGAGACATCTCAATCCTCTCCTATGGACATGCTAGCATCCCACTATAAGCAACTCAAGCGAGCTTCCGGTCCCTCACCGGAATTCTATAACTGGGCCGAGAATCAGTGGTTCAAAAAGTTGTGCCAAGTCCTCGAGTCTCAAAATGCTATCATCTTGAGTCTTCTAAATGAGAATCTAGCGATCCGCGCTAATCTCCAACAACAACAACAAGAAATAACCCTCCTCCGCGAGGAAATTAGAAACTGCAAGGCAAGCCAAGACCAACTACAGCATGATTTAAATGATCTCCGTGAGGAAAGCAACCTTCTGAAAACTGATGAAGCCATTAAAAAACAGGAGGAAGCCCTCAACAAAATGACTGCATGTATCAGTACATTTTCAGCCCAGCGTTCTGTCTCCCAGGATGAACAAGACCAGCAAAAGCTGCTAGACTCTGTTATAGTGTCGTCCCAAGATATACCTGTGGAACATGATGGTGAAAACTGTGTCGAAATAGCTCTGGATCTCATAAAAGACAAATTGCAGCTCATTCTAAACAAATCTGACGTTATTGCTGCCTACAGAGTAGGCAAAAAGAATCCATCAAGTCAAAACCAACGGAAAATTCGCCTGAAGCTGTCTTCCCAGTTCACGAAATCCAATCTAGTCAGGACAGCTGTAGCCCAACGGAAGGTATTATACATCAACGAGTGCTTGACTAGGAACAGACAGCACCTCCTCTACCGCCTGCGTCAAATCCGTCAAAAAAACCCAGATGCGATTCATCAGTGCTTCGTTAGAGATGGACTGATAAAGGTGAGAAAAACCGCAGAGGGCAAAATGTTCACAATTACTAAAGAAGAGAACCTCAACGCTTTCCTCTCCCAATGTGGTCTGTCTCAGCTCATTATCACTCCCAGTGAATTAACTTAATTAACCCCCTGTCAACTAGTGGGGCTAGGTTTCCTAAGTCTCATTGTTTCATTTTCTGACTTAATTTTTAACTTACTCTTAACTAGTCATTTACTGAAATTATTTAATTGAGTGCATAAATAGTTCTTCAGGTCTTATTAATTATACAGTCATAACTGAACTATTTATAGTTAATAATCATTAGCTTAAATTTGCCTATGCTTATTATTCAACTTTTCTTTGATTTCATTTATTACCTAGGTTGCCTAGCCTCGCCATGCTCCCTTACTCCATTGTACCCCTGGCTTTGCCTGCATCTCAAATTGCAAATTGTTACTTACAGTGTACCTGAGAGTACTTGTAAGCAATCTACCTCATTTTTCATTTTTGCTCAATTTGTTTTTGTATTGCTTAGTCTTGTTTATATTTTTGTTTTGTATTTCTATATCTTGTGTTTTGTATAGTCCATGTTTATATGTTTTTTCGTTAATCTCATTTATTACCTAGGTTGCCTAGCCTAGCCATACTCCCTTACTCCATTGTACCCCTGTAAGCCCCTTTTGAGTTTGCTTTGTTCTGTATTGTGTACATCTTTTTCCCTATTTTATAGCTTATTTCTACCTTGTTATTTGCCTTTCTTCCATTGTTTTTCCTGCAATCAGCTTTTTTTATGCAGACAAGTATAGACCCTGAACTTAACCTCTTATCCACTATCTATGACAATTATCACTTTAATGATCTAAATTGCAGATATTTTGCAGCACATGATGTAAACAATGTATTAACTCATAATCACAATATCTCTGTAATCAATTTGAACGTTAGATCCCTAGGTAAACACTTCGATGATGTTAGTGCCTTGATTGAAGCTATTGACAACAAATTCTCTTTTATTATACTTACTGAAACATGGTTGAAAGAGGATACTACTCAGCTCTTTAACATGCCTAACTACTCAGCAATTCACAACTGTCGTCAAATTCAGAGAGGTGGTGGCACTGCTCTTTACTACCACCAAGAACTAACATGCTTAAAAGAAATTAGAACCAGAGACTGCTATGGGGAGTATATCTTCGCCAGCTTCAGAGTCAAGGGTGCCGAGTCTGTCCTAACTGTGGGTGCAGTTTATAGAATTCCTAACACTGATGTGTCCGAATTCAACTCTAACCTTAGAAATCTAATACTTGATAACAGACTGAACAAAAACCACCTAATTATCGCAGGGGACTTTAATATTGACCTCTGCGAGCCTGAACACCCCACTGCTGTTAGCTTCCTCAACTGTATGAATTCCTGCTTCCTCATACCCTTAATCACTAGACCTACTAGAATCACTGATAGCACTGCCACGACGCTCGATCACATCTGGACAAACATAACCTCTCCGCTTACTTCAGGTATAATCACCGATAGCACTACAGATCATTACCCCACATTTCTCTTAACTAACATTAGCAAACCACCTCTTGAGTCAAGAGTGATACGTTTTAGACTACACAATGAAACTGCTATAGACAATTTTATAACTGCTGCTGATAATGTCAACTGGGAGTCCGAGTTAGGTAACATAGTGGACATCAACCTTGCAGTGCAATCTTTTCTTCAAAAAACTCTTAGCCTTTATAATACCCACTGTCCTATGCTTACAAAACAAGTCACAACCAAAAGGCTTAACAATCCCTGGCTTACAAAGGGAATACTTAAATCTATTAATAAAAAACATGACCTTGAGAAGAAGTATAGGTTAGGAATTGTCTCCAAAGAATTCTCAAAGAATTACTCATTATTTCTGTCTAAGATAATTAGACGAGCCAAAACTAAATACTACGAAGATAAATTTACCCAAATAAAGAGCAACATTAAACAAACTTGGAGAACAATTTCTCAAATATTGGGATCAAAGAAGTCTTTAAATAACAAACCGACTCTCCTGTCTAATAACGATGGTCAGCTTTCAGCCTCTGATTCTGCTACTGAGTTCAATAGGTTCTTCTCTTCCATTGGTTCATCCCTTGCAAATGATATTCCATCTTCCAGTACAGACATTAATGACTATCTTTCAGGTAACTATCCACAGTCTCTGTATCGAAAGCCTATTAATTCCACTGACGTCAATGAGATAGTCCTTTCCCTTAAAACCAAGTCTGGTGCCCTTGAGGAGATACCAACTTTAATTTACAAAAAAGCCTCCAGATCTTTAGCCCCTGCTATTGCTTTGCTCTTCAACAAGTCACTTGAACTCCAAACCTTCCCAGATATTCTAAAAAAAGCGAGAGTAACGCCTGTCCACAAATGTGGTAATCTCACAGATGTTAACAACTACAGACCTATATCTATCCTGCCAAACTTGTCAACAATTTTTGAAAAACTAATCTATAAGCAGCTTTACTCATATCTAGCCAAACTCAATATACTTAGCCCTTGCCAATATGGCTTCAGACCCAAAAAAAGCACTAACGATGCACTTATTAGTATGCTTAACTCGATTCATACAGCTCTTGATAAAAATGAGTTCTCTGTTGGGTTGTTTGTGGACCTGCGTAAAGCTTTTGACACTGTCAACCACCAAAACCTTCTTCTTAAATTACATCATTATGGAGTCAGAGGACACTCCCTACAATACCTCAAATCCTACCTTACTGACAGGCTCCAATATGTTTCTGTGAATAATACAATTTCTCCCACCCTACCCATCAACATTGGTGTTCCCCAGGGCAGCATACTTGGCCCTCTCCTCTTTCTCATCTACATTAATGACCTTCCAAATGCCTCCCAACACCTCAAACCAATTCTATTTGCTGACGACACAACCTTCATTTACTCCAGTCCTGATCCCCTTGCTCTAAATGCCACAGTAAATACTGAGCTAAATAAAGTCCATTTGTGGCTAACTGCCAACAAACTCACCCTTAACATTGACAAAACCTTTTATATTCTGTTTGGCAATAAATCCTCTAATCAAATAAATCTCAAAATAAACAATACCCAAATTTGTAACAAATTAGATGGCAAATTCCTTGCATTCTCATTGACCACAAGCTTAATTTCCAGGGACACATTCTAAACATATCAAAAAAAGTTTCAAAAACTGTGGGCATTCTTTCTAAGATCAGATATTATGTACCACGCCCTGCCCTGGTGACTCTATTACTCCCTTATCTATCCATATCTCAACTATGGTATTTGTGCTTGGGGCTCTACTACCCAAAATCACTTACGTCCTCTAATTACTCAACACAAAGCTGCTATTAGGACAATATCCAATTCTGGCCCCAGACATCACTCGGTACCCCTACTTAAATCTCTGAATATGTTAGACATTAAGTCACTGCACATTCTTTCATGTGTATTATACATATATAAAACGCTAAACTATAATGCCAATCCTGATCTCAAAAGCTTCATAGAAGGTTGTATCAGAACCCATGAGCATCACACCAGAAATAAATACAGTTTTGATATTCCTAGAGTACGACTTAATCAAACTAGAAATGCTCTACAAATCAAGGGGCCCAGAATGTGGAATGACCTTCCCAACCATGTTAAAGACTGTACCTCTCTCAACCAGTTTAAGTTAAAAGCGAAGCTATACCTAATAAATTCCCTGTAACCTACCTTTCCCTTCTATTGTCAACCAATGTCTGTGTTTTTCTTTAAAGAGCGCTGTTTGTCGACATAATTGTATTTGTGCTGCTTTTTCATCTATGTTTTCATTTCTTGTTTTCATTCTACTCATTATGCTCAATTAGTATTAAGCTTGTCATTTAAGTTTATCATGCCCGAAACGCTTTGCGTAATAGTGGCTTTAGGCATTGTATGTACTAGCTATACCTATAAGTCAAACAATCCTTGTAAATATTTATTGTATGTATGTACCTTACCTAAATAAAATTGTATTGTATTGTATTGTATTGTATTGTAAGATAGTCCTTAACATCAGTACAGGAAGATGGAATATAATTTGCAAGGGATGACCCAATGGAAGAGAAGAAACCTATTGAACTCAATAGCAGAATCAGAGGCTGAAAGCTGACCAACGTTATTGGAAAGGAGTGTTGGTTTGTTATTTAAAATCTTCTTTGATCCCAATATTTGTGAAATTGTGCTCCAAGTTTTTTTAATGTTGCTCTTTATTTGGGTAAATTTAATCTTCATAGTATTTAGTTTTGGCTCGTCTAATTATTTTAGATAGCAATAACGAGTAATTCTTTGAGAATTCTTTGGAGACTGTTCCTAGCCTATACTTCTTCTCAAGGTCGTGTTTTTTGTTAATGGATTTAAGTATTCCCTTTGTAAGCCAAGGATTGTTAAGTCTTTTGCTTGTGACTTGTTTTGTAAGCATAGGACAGTGGGTGTTATAAAGGCTAAGAGTTGTTTGTAGAAAAGATTTCACTGCTAGGTTGATGTCCCCTATGTTTACCTAACTCGGACTCCCAGTTGACATTATCAGCAGCAGTTATAAAATTGTTTATAGCAGTTTCATTGTGCAGCCTAAAGCTTAACTCCCTTGTCTCTAGAGGTGGTTTGCTAATGTTAGTTAAGAGAAATGTGGGGTAATGGTCTGTAGTGCTATCGGTGATTATACCTGAAGTAAGCGGAGAGGTTATGTTGGTCCAGATTGTGATCTAGAGTCGTAGCAGTACTATCAGTGATTCTAGTTGGTCTAGTGATTAAGGGTATGAGGAAGCAGGAATTCATACAGTTGAGGAAGCTAACAGCAGTAGGGTGTTCAGGCTCGCAGAGGTCAATATTAAAGTCCCCTGCGATAATTAGATGGTTTTTGTTCAATCTGTTATCTAGTATTAGATTTCTAAGGTTTGAGTTGAATTCAGACATATCAGTGTTAGGAATTCTATAGACTGCACCCACAGACAGGACAGACTCGGCACCCTTGACTCTGAAACTGGCGAAGATATACTCCCCACAGCAGTCTCTAGTTCTAATTATTTTTAAGCATGTTAGTTCTTGGTGGTAGTAAAGAGCAGTACCACCACCTCTCTGCATTTGACGACAGTTGTGAATTGCCGAGTAGTTAGGCATGTTAAAGAGTTGAGTATTATCCTCTTTCAACCACGTTTCAGTAAGTATAATAAAAGAGATTTGTTGTCAATAGTTTCAATCAAGGCACTAACATCATCGAAGTGTTTACCTAGGGATCTAACGTTCAAGTTGATTACAGAGATATTGAGATTATCTGTTAATACATTGTTTACATCATGTGCTGTAAAATATCTGCAATTTTGATCATTGAAGTGATGATTGTCATAGATAGTGGATAAGAGGTTTAGTTCTGGGTCTATACTTGTCTGCATAAAAAGGCTGATTGCAGGAAAACAAGGTAAGAATGGCAAATTACAAAATAGAAAACAAAGAAAAAAGCAGATTAAAAATTCTAAAGTAAAATAAACTTAATGGTAATTTTAAGTAAAAAGAAAAAAAAACTTAATGGGAACTAGGAATGTAAAAAATTAACTAAAATAATTAATAACAATAGATGACCAAAAAAGTAAAAAAAAAAAAAAAAACAATTATGAAATCTATAAGATAATAAGCTTGCTTACTATACTATTATAAGTACACTATAATTGAATACTAAAGTTACACTAAAACAAACTGAGGTAGTTTAAATAGGGATACACTCAGGAACATTGGATAATGAAGTTAATACTAGAGGACACAGGCAAAGCCAGTGTACTATGGAACATGGGAGTAAAAAGAAAAAAAAGACAATAATAAAGATGACAATATTATTCTTTTATTATTTTTTTTTCTTTTTTAAACTAAAGTTAATTCTTTAAAGTTAATTAAAGTTGTTCTTTAATCAGCTTCTTGGGTGGGAAAGGGGGGACAGTAATTTGGAAAGGAGTGATCTCCCATGGGGCAGGAAAGTGTTTTTGTTGTCTCTCTTG
>NC_091161.1:4786394-4993895 GCF_040958095.1 Procambarus clarkii | reverse complement strand
TTAGAGCATCCAGTCACTGCTCTTCCCCAGACAGTTAGAGCATGCAGTCACTCCTCTTCCCTAGACAGTTAGAGCATGCAGTCACTCCTCTCCCCTAGACAGTTAGAGCATGCAGTCACTCCTCTTCCCTAGACAGTTAGAGCATGCAGTCACTGCTCTTCCCTAGACAGTTAGAGCATGCAGTCACTCCTCTTCCCTAGACAGTTAGAGCATGCAGTCACTCCTCTTCCCTAGACAGTTAAAGCATGCAGTCACTCCTCTTCCCTAGACAGTTAGAGCATGCAGTCACTCCTCTTCCCTAGACAGTTAAAGCATGCAGTCACTCCTCTTCCCTAGACAGTTAAAGCATGCAGTCACTCCTCTTCCCCAGACAGTTAGAGCATGCAGTCACTCCTCTTCCCTAGACAGTTAAAGCATGCAGTCACTCCTCTTCCCTAGACAGTTAAAGCATCCAGTCACTGCTCTTCCCTAGACAGTTAAAGCATCCAGTCACTCCTCTTCCCTAGACAGTTAAAGCATGCAGTCACTCCTCTTCCCTAGACAGTTAGAGCATCCAGTCACTCCTCTTCCCTAGACAGTTAAAGCATCCAGTCACTGCTCTTCCCTAGACAGTTAAAGCATCCAGTCACTCCTCTTCCCTAGACAGTTAGAGCATCCAGTCACTCCTCTTCCCTAGACAGTTAGAGCATGCAGTCACTCCTCTTCCCTAGACAGTTAAAGCATGCAGTCACTCCTCTTCCCTAGACAGTTAAAGCATCCAGTCACTGCTCTTCCCTAGACAGTTAGAGCATCCAGTCACTCCTCTTCCCTAGACAGTTAAAGCATCCAGTCACTCCTCTTCCCTAGACAGTTAGAGCATGCAGTCACTCCTCTTCCCTAGACAGTTAGAGCATCCAGTCACTCCTCTTCCCCGTCATCGGTATTTTCTCATTATTTGTATTGTCTTTTTGGTTTTCTATTCTACCATATTTTGTATTGTTATTATTGTGTTCTTGATGCAGTTGTTTTCTTCAGATCAGTTGTTTCTTCCAGTTGTTTTCTTCAGATCAGTTGTTTCTTCCAGTTGTTTTCTTCAGATCAGTTGTTTCTTCCAGTTGTTTTCTTCAGATCAGTTGTTTCTTCCAGTTGTTTTCTTCAGATCAGTTGTTTCTTCCAGTTGTTTTCTTCAGATCAGTTGTTTCTTCCAGTTGTTTTCTTCAGATTTATTTCTTTATTCCGTTAACTTCTCGCTGAAAATATATATATATACTAAATATTTTATTTGTATTCGTTTCTAGTTTATATTTATTTTAAAACTCCTCGCACCTGTTTTGGTCCTGATGAGAAAGAGATTGAGGGAGAGAGGTAGAGAGGGAGGGAAGGTAGAGAGGGAGGGAAGGTAAACACACAAGGGGAGGGAGGATGGAAGAGGGGAAATTAGAGAGAGAATAAATGACAGCAGAAGGACTCGCGCAAACTGGGAATCTGCAGGTTCGAAATCAAATCGAAATTGGCGTCATTGTGCGCAGTTTTCCACAGTTGGGGCTGTGTTGAATAGTCGGCACCTCGGCCCGTACTGTATTGCTTGTGGATTTAGTGAGAGTTGTGATGGTGTTGTGTATCTTGTTACATACGCGACCCCTGGAGTTGTTGTTGTTGTTGCTTTTCACAAAGACGGCTTTTATAATCGGTTCATCCCAGACCTATCACACCGTCCTTAACACCACCTTCCCCTCCCTATCTCCCTCACCTCTTTCCTTCCCTCTCTCACCCCTCCTCCCTCACTTCGTTCCTGTAAAGTATTCATAAAAATATCCGAGTCATATTGTATCCTCAAAGGGGACCATTTGTTAATATTTTATTTTATTAGTGACCAGAGAGTCAGGACAAATGTCATTGTAAGTGAATTTGGTCATCTTGATGGCCACCCAAGATGTACCTTGGGTGGCCATCCTCCTCCCACGCGTTACAGTTTCCTACCTGTCCTCATGTTGACCAAACCGACTTGAGAACGGTCCAGGACGGACCGAAACGTCGTCGTCCCTTCACCTTCTAGTGTGTGGTCTGGTCAACTTGCATGAGCTGTATTTATGGAGAGATTGTGATGTTTAATGACCCCAGAAACTGTTGAGGTACAATGCTGAGGTGTGCACAATTTTCTGTAACATCATAATATGAAGTTATAGAAACTGTCCTCTTATCATGCTAACTTTGAGACCTATGTGCCAATATCTGTCTTAAGCCCTAATAGTAAACTACATTATGTTTTCCCAATACATGTCACGGTTCAGTTTATGAGCTGAATGAACAAATCCACAAGGGCCATGACGAGGATTCGAACATGCGTCTGGGAGCATCCCAGACATTGCCTTAATCGACTGAGCTACGATTTGTGTTCATTTGATGCATCACGTTAGTGTGATCTCTGTGTGTGTATAAGCTGAATGTTTCTCTATACTAACAGAGTAACTACCGTTAGTTTAGACTACCGTTTAGACTACCGTTCACCTGTTTAGTCCAGACGTTAGTGTAATCATCCTTACAAATTTTGTAACGAATCAAGTTTCTGAACCTGACTCTCTTACCATCCTGCCATTACCTCAAATGCCTGGTTCATTGCACTTTTAATTAAATAGATTAAGGGCCAACTGGGGTTCAAAGTTTCCTCTGATGGTCATTAAGGAGGAAGTAGAGCTGCTCAACTCGAGAGCCTCCAGACTTGGGCTCTTTCTTGCCCCTCAGCGGCCGGAGTAGAGGAGACTGGTGGCGTCCGGGGAAGTTTCGCGCACAACTTTGAATCTGTTTTAGTTATTTTAGTGTTAAAAATACGAACAGTTTTAGATAGAAAAAAAATGTAAAACAGAAACAGATTTTTTTTACATTTGAATTAACTATGTTTCAAACCTCGAAAAGCCCAAACAAAAACGGGTTTCAGGTGTTTTTTTTGTTAATTTCTCAATGACTATTGTTCAACATTCGATGAAAGATAATAACTTGATGACCAAACCACAACTCGGAAGATGGAGAAGCGACGATGTTTCGATCCGTAACTTATAATTTTCTTTAAATTTCGTCAAGTCAGTTTCAGGTGAGATTAGCAGTTGCCAGGAGCCAAGATAAAGTGAGATGACTTAAGACCAGGGGGGGGGGCTAAGTGAGCCCAGGTATAGCGACGGGGCGGGGGAAAGCAGGGCTAATTAACCCGACAGGTGATCATTGGGTAATAAACACTAGCGGGGAGTCATTAAGGAACCCGGTGATTGCTATCGTCAATTACCGCCTGGGAGCTCTTACAGGCCGTAGGAAAATGTTGCTGGAGGCGAGGAAGAAAGTGGTGGCAGGGGCAACAAAAATAGCGACGAAAATGATGAAATTGAAATAAGTTTATTGAGGTAAAATACACACAAAGGGATGAGGTAGCTCAAGCTATTCTCACCCCGTTCAGTACATCGTGTTAATACATACATAGACACACATCACAAACAATAAACGTATTACCGAACATTCTGAGAGACGAATTATGATATTATTATTATTAGTTAAGTCCACGGTTAAGCGCGGGAACTAAGCCGTTAGATATTCAACACTCGTTAAAAATAATTATTTCCTAATTGCATAATATATTAGTGAAAAATCTGTTTGTAAACAACTTATATTTATCTCAAACCTCTGATTGCTCACAACGTCTTGGGGGGAGAGTTTTAAATCTATTAAATATGATATTAAATATTAATTAAAGTAAAAACTAATTTGGTGACTAGACTTTGGCGAAAGGAAATCTTGCTTAGCGAGTGTACGGGTGAACGAGGCTTCGGAAGCAGTCAGGAAGACAGCAGTCCTGGGTTGAAATCTTGGGGCAGGATTGGACAGCTCGTCCCCGAATAGTTGTCTGGGATTAGGCTTCACAATCCCTCAAGCTGTAGGATACAGAGTTAAGAGGTTAATGTATTTACACACACTGGCCAGGGGCCAGATTCACGAAAGCACTTACGCAAGCACTTACGAACCTGTACATCTTTTCTCAATCTTTGGCGGCTTTGTTTTCAATTATTAAACAGTTGATGAGCTCCGAAGCATCAGGAGGCTGTTTATAACAATAACAACAGTTGATTGGGAAGTTTTCACGTTTGTAAACTGTTTAATAAATGTAACCAAAGCCGTCAAAGATTAAAGAAAGATGTACACGTTCGTAAGTGCTTTCGTGAATCTGACCCCAGGTCTTGTGTCTGTAAACCTAAGTCCGTGTGTCTCCGTGTTGAGTTTAAATATGTTGTGGCGACACTTTTAGTTATGACCTAGACCACTAGGCTACGGTGGTGTACGTCCTCGAATCACAGTCGAGGGACCAGGATTCACCTAATGCATCTGTTCACCTAGCGGTTAAATAGATGCCCGGGAGAAGGTCCGTTACATGGCCTAGAGGGACCACCACAGTAGAGGCTTCCTTCCCTCCGAGAATGGTAATTATATCGGTTATCTTCAAATTAAACGCCGCGGTCTTAGTTTTTTTCAGTGCCTGTTGTAGTCATGCTTGTTGGTGATCACTCATGCTGATAATGGAATTCAGCACTGCGAATATTAAGGTAAATTAGGATCATTTTTTTTTAAATCTTGGCCATCTCGGCGGAATTTAATTTCAACTTTGCAGTGGCTCTTCCTTATCAAAGAAAACGTTACCCGCACATGGTGGAGTTGGTGAAAGGGTGACTGACGTATATTTAAAAGACGTCATGACAAATCCCCCATCTACACACACACACAAAAAAAAACACCCCCATCTCAACCAACCCTCCACAACCACACAATCTCACCTCCATATACTCGCCCTTCTCCACTACCACCACCACCTTCTCCACTACCACCACCACCTCCACTACCACCTCCACTACCACCATTCCTCTACTAGCGTCATCACCACCAGTCGTCGTTCGTTGCCAGACTAATAGATTTAATCATCTCTCCTGGAGCCGCGGGTTGCATATTGTTTTCAGCTCTTGCAGTGAGGGAGTCGTGTGCGTCTCCACCTGTCAGTCACCTTGGTTAGTATCTTGAATTTTTTTTTTAGCAAAATAGACATCGAGAATGAGTTGATCAAACAGAACAAAAATTATTTGCAGGTGTGCTGGGTTATTCTCAACAAATATGTTATCGAATTTGAAGGCTTTGAAAAGTCTTAAAAATTATTATTTTGTGGCCGGGGGCTTTCCAGGTAAAGATGTGAAGAGGAAAAAATCTTTTTAATGGTATTAGCAGTTCTCCCCCAATTTGAATGCCTTCATAAACAAGTTTGTTTGTCGTCGACTGAGGCTAAACGAACTACAAGGTTCAGTTCCTGAACCGATTATGTGCCTCTGTAACCTTTTACACCACTGACCACGGGATGGGTATCGGGTGCATAATAAAGAAAGAAATTGGAAATTGAGGCTTCTCTCGCTGAAGTTCCTCTTGTGGACTTGGTTCACTTCGAAGGTAATAAAACCAAGAGTTATTAGACGATCCATTCTTAGCTCTGCATATTTGTGAACTTGTTAGGCTTCTACGGTTTATGGATTAAATTACCGGATAACCTAATAGACGTGGCATTGTTTCAAGCGTAGGTTAGACACGTACATGCATCAGTTTGGACATACATAGGAGCTGCCTCTTACAGGGCCTTCCGCGATGTTCTGTATTTGTGTATACAAGAGGCTGGTGGGCGGAGATTATTTTAATCCGGAAACGTTCGCCCCGAAATAGGGACTGACACGAGGCTTGGCGGGAAACGACCAGCAGGCGGTAAGGCAGTTACGTGACACGCAACACATACGTCTGAAAATGAAGGAAGTAACGACGTTTCGGTCCGTCCTAGACCGTTATCAAGTGACTACGTTTCGGTCCGTCGTGGACCGTTATAAAATCGTCACTACCTTTATTTTCAGATGTGTGGATTGGTAGGCCCTGGTGGTACTTGGTAGGTGGCCCGGCAACCATTCAGGTGTGGGGGGGGGGGGGGGACACGCATTCCCTAATGGGATTAATTGATTGATGAAGATTAAGCCACCCAAGAGGTGGCCCGGGCACCTAAAGAGAAATAAGTCTTGACAGATAAATGCTTAGGTGATGGTGTGTTGCGTCTAGGTGATGGTGAGGTGCGTCTCGGTGATGGTGAGGTGCGTCTAGGTGATGGTGTAGCGTGAAAGTGATGGGCTTGTGATATATGGCTATATTAAGCGAATTTAATTAACAGTGAGAAATTTGCTTTTGATGCTCGAAATTTTAATATCCTTTCTCTCTCTCTCTCTCTCTCTCTCTCTCTCTCTCTCCTCTCTCTCTCTCTCTCTCTCTCTCTCTCTCTCTCTCTCTCTCTCTCTCTCTCTCTCTCTCACTCTCTCTCTCAGTTCGGAATTTATATGACTTATTCTGTGGGAAGGGACTACTATTGGGTAATTCTGGCGCCCAGGAAGGTCTAAAGTGAGGCGGAGTTGGAGATGGCCGCCGTCTTTTTATATGGCGAGGGTAGGCGAGGCAGGAGGCGAGGCAGGAGGCGAGGCAGGAGGCGAGGCAGGGGGCGAGGCAGGAGGCGAGGCAGGAGGCCGAGTGCGCAACACACAAGCACCAATTCTCCTACTTATTTGGAGAGGCAATAACAGTAAGAACACTAATATAGAGACGAAGAAATTAAGAAAAATCTGGCAAATGGGGCAGAGAGCGATAAAGATGATGTGCAGGATGAAGCACGCGAACGAGAGTCCACGAGAGGGAAGGAGGAAGGGGGAGGGGGATGGGGGGATAGAGAGGAGAGGAGGGACAGGGGGATGGGGGATAGAGGGGAGAGGAGGATAGGGGATGGCAGACAATGGGAATAAATGCTGTACATAAATTTAATAGAGTTGGTGTAAATGTTGAACACTGAATGTTGAAACATGAAGTAGTTCGGTGAAGGGGAACATTGCACGCAAGCTAGGCTAGACCGGGAGCCGGTCGGCCGAGCGGACAGCACACTGGACTTGTGATCCTGTGGTCCTGGGTTCGATCCCAGGCACCGGCGAGAAACAATGGGCAGAGTTTCTTTCACCCTATGCCCCTGTTACCTAGCAGTAAAATAGGTACCTGGGTGTTAGCCAGCTGTCACGGGCTGCTTCCTGGGGGGTGGAGGCCTAGTCGAGGACCGGGCCGCGGGGACACTAAAAAGCCCCGAAATCATCTCAAGATAACAAGCTGGGACTAGCGGTGTCTATGAATTGGGGCGAATGAAGAAGGCAAGAGAGGAAAGCTTTCAAGGAGAGTGGATCTGAACTGTCAGTTGAATGATGGAGAGCATTTAGCCTAGTGGCGGCGGCGGTGGTGGTGTGGCGTTCAGAATTTTCGTTTCTCCTTGTCGATACTTGCGCATAACTGAATCACTGTAGCCGACACCCACCTCAGGTATACCGGAGCCGAGGGGTGTATTGCTGCTACTCTCAGCGAGTCCCAGAAAAAAACAAAACACCGAGGCCTTGTACAGTGCTTTGTTCCAGAACACTCGAAAACATTAGGCTCAAGGGGGTGAAAGTGCACTCAAGTTTTTGAATGATTTGCAGGTCAAACTCATTAGGGAAACCAAGGAGCCAAGAGCGACGGGTTTTTTGTTCCAGCAGCTCAGCATTGCAGCCTAGCATGAAAATACTTACTGCATCTTAGTCATGGGCCCAGGGTACGAGGATGTTCATGTGATGGTGTTGACACCTTCAGAAGATACATCTTTTTGCTGCTATGGGCAAAATATGATGAACAACAATTTGTTTATAATTTTCCCATGATCAGTGCACAGTATTTTACAATAATGTCACAAAATATAATGGTTTTGAATTTGTTTTCCAAAGTGTTTAGCCAGAGTCAGATGTCAAAATCGTCATGGGGTTCAGTATGTGACTATGGCATGCTCCTAGTTCTCGAATTGTGGCGATCCCGACCACATTACGTTACCGCGTAATGTAATAGAAATAGAATCCCTTGATTGTTTCAAGCGTAGGTTAGACATATATGAATGAGAGTGGGTGGTTATAAATACGAGTTACCTCGTATGGGCCAATAGGCTTTCTGTAGTTACCTTCATTTTTATGTTCTTAAAGGGAATCAGGATGCATGGTTGGGTGAGGCTGGGCCCAAGAGTTTGACCTCTAACCTCGAACAGAAACAGACATTTCTATTTATATTTACGTACAAAATAATAATATTTGTGCATAAATGTTGAACAAAAAGTAAAAAATTAACAATTTAAAAAAATCAACAAATATATATAGTATAATCACTGTCACAGATGCTACAAATTGTGAGCCAGCATTTCCTGGCTCTATACAACTGCATGCTGTAGTGCAGTTTTTGTTTAGGGGGAGAAGGAGAGAAAACACGGGTTGGAGAGCCTAGCTTATACTGTAGGGGGGCTGGAGAGCCTAGCTTATACTGTAGGGGGGCTGGAGACTCTAGCTTACACTATAGGGGTGCTGGAGAGCCTAGCTTATACTGTAGGGGGGCTGGAGAGCCTAGCTTATACTGTAGGGGGGCTGGAGAGTCTAGCTTATACTGTAGGGGGGCTGGAGAGCCTAGCTTATACTGTAGGGGGGCTGGAGAGCCTAGCTTATACTGTAGGGGGGCTGGAGAGCCTAGCTTATACTGTAGGGGGGCTGGAGAGTCTAGCTTATACTGTAGGGGGGCTGGAGAGCCTAGCTTATACTGTAGGGGTGTTGGAGAGCCTAGCTTATACTGTAGGGGGGCTGGAGACTCTAGCTTACACTATAGGGGTGCTGGAGAGCCTAGCTTATACTGTAGGGGCGCTGAAGAGCCTAGCTTATACTATAGGGGCGCTGAAGAGCCTAGCTTATACTGTAGGGGTGCTGGAGAGCCTAGCTTATACTGTAGGGGTGCTGGAGAGCCTAGCTTATACTGTAGGGGTGCTGGAGAGCCTAGCTTATACTGTAGGGGCGCTGGAGAGCCTAGCTTATACTGTAGAGGCGCTACGTTGACAGTGGCGTGTACTACAATAACAGTATCATCTTGTAAAGAGTAGAGAAAGAGAGAGAGAGAGAGAGAGAGAGACAGAGAGACAGAGAGAGCGTGCGTGTGAGGGAGCGAGCCAGCCAGAGAACAATAGGAGTTGCCAGAACTCCAAACATTACAAGCAGAAGTGAAAGGAGTGTTGAAGTGGCAGTTTCAGGTTGACAAAGTCTAGAGTCGTCTAATATTTTGTAATATAAATCGAAATATTAAAATAAATTGGAAACCAAACAGAGATATTATGAATGGAGTGATAAGAAAATATTTTGTGTACCGCCTGAAGGACCTCGAAAGTTAAATTAAACTTCAGCGAGAAATTAAGTTTCTTTCAAGTAGTTAATTTTTATTAGAATAAAAAAATTTAATAGTCGAAAAGGAGATCAAAGCTTTGAAATTGGGGCCGGGCGAAACTTTATTAAAAGAGGATTAAAAGTTAATTTTTGAACATTGTTATCGTGAATATTCCGGCCATTGTAGCGAGGCAGACCAGGCTATGATTTGTATTTTTATTTACTTGTACCGTCATAACCTATATGTATACTATCGTATCCCACACATATACTGTCGTATCCCACACATATACTGTCGTATCCCACACATATACTGTCGTATCCCACACATATACTGTCGTATCCCACACATATACTATCGTATCCCACACATATACTGTCGTATCCCACACATATACTGTCGTATCCCACACATATACTGTCGTATCCCACACATATACTGTCGTATCCCACACATATACTATCGTATCCCACACATATACTGTCGTATCCCACACATATACTATCGTATCCCACACATATACTATCGTATCCCACACATATACTGTCGTATCCCACACATATACTGTCGTATCCCACACATATACTGTCGTATCCCACACATATACTATCGTATCCCACACATATACTATCGTATCCCACACATATACTGTCGTATCCCACACATATACTGTCGTATCCCACACATATACTGTCGTATCCCACACATATACTGTCGTATCCCACACATATACTATCGTATCCCACACATATACTGTCGTATCCCACACATATACTATCGTATCCCACACATATACTATCGTATCCCACACATATACTGTCGTATCCCACACATATACTGTCGTATCCCACACATATACTATCGTATCCCACACATATACTATCGCATCCTGCACCTGTCTGTCGTATCAATATAACGTATTACATTAATTAACATTACAAGAATTATTGACTATCATTATTTCTTGCATACAAATATTTCTGCACCATCCTAAATCCCACTTATCAATATATTGGGGACTGGCATATCGAATTGCAAAATCTCAGAGGATTGCATTGCAAATCGGGTTTCCTTGTAAAAAAAAAATATGAACTTGAAAAATAGAGAACGTGATAAACACCTCCAAAGGATACCCAGTCTCATTCATATATATATCTAACCATATCGAGTGATAAGGCATGTGATCAAATTTTGAGACACACAGCTCTATCCTGTCTGGTTTGACTTACCTGACTGGGCACTCGAGCAGAGATTGTAAACCGAGCCCAAATGTTAATGACCTCGTTTATTAAGGTATCAGATAAATTGTTTATTTATTAATTACTTGATCGCACAATCCTAGTACAGTGCTTGAGATAATGAGCCACTAGGTGGGTACAAGTCACTACCAAAAAAAGGTAATCAGTAGGAGTCCATAGAAATTGGGAAGCGAAAACAAAATTTTCACGACCAGGCAACACTTTTTGGACTCCAGCGGCAGATTTTATCTCGAGGTTTGTTACTTTAGTGGGGAAGCGGAGTGGTGGAGAGTGGAAGAATTGGAAAAGGAAGCAGGGAAGGAAGGTTTGATGGTGATGAGTGAGAGGGAGGTAGAGAGAGAGGCAGAGGGAGAGGAGAAGAGGGTGGTGCTTACCTAAGAGTGACTAAAAGTACAATTAATCTTCTTGTTCTCGGTGCGTTATTTTGTTTTTTTTCTGACGTTGAAGTTCTTTCCCATTTGTTCTTTCCCATATTTGTTCTTTCCCATATTTGTTCTTTCGTGTTGGATGGAGGTGGCTGCCTCAGCGTCTTTCGGTGTGTTACATTTGTTAACCACTTGTACGGAAATTTTTCGTACATTTAATATTAATATTTTAATATTTACGGAAATTAATATTTACGTACATTTCTTTCGACTCATTTGAGTTTTCAGCTTATGCCTATTATCTTGTTTTGTTTTCTCCTTATTCGCCTTGTCTATTCCCAGTATTTTGTATGTTGTGACCATGGCCCTTCTGTTCTTTCCTTTCTCTAAGGTTGTGAGATTGAGTTGTCCCTCATAACTTACCTCATACCTTAGTCCTCTTAATTCTGGCACTTATTGCAGACCACTGCAAATTTTCCAGTTTTGTTTTGTGTTTTACGATGAGCAGATGTCATGCCAGTGCTTCATAAACTAGTACTGGCCTTACATTGGTCGTATACATTGTTATGAAAGAGTTTTCAGGTTTTAAATGTTTGCCACCTTCCCATATGCTGTAAAAGTACCGCCTGTGTGTGTGTGTGTGTGTGTGTGTGTGTGTGTGTGTGTGTGTGTGTGTGCGTGCGTGTGTGTGTGTGTGTGTGTGTGCGCGCGCGCGTGCGCGTGCGTGGTGTGTGTGTGTGGTGTGTGTGTGTGTGTGTGTGTGTGTGTGTGTGTGTGCGTGCGTGCGTGTGTGGTGTGTGTGTGGTGTGTGTGTGTGTGTGCGTGCGTGCGTGCGTGCGTGCGTGCGTGTGTGTGTGTGTGTGTGTGTGTGTGTGTGTGTTAGCTCTGGAATTATATCCATTTCCAAATCTTTTTGTTGAAGAGGAGAGAGGGGGAGGGAAGTGTGGGGGAGGGGAGGGAAGTTTGAGGGAAGGAGGGGGGGGGGGCAAGAGTCGACAAGAGGGCCCAGCCTGATGTAAACAATACAAGCCTCGACTGCCAGACTTTGGACACTGATTCTCTCGATTTTCATTTGTTATTTACATTCCTTTTATCAGTGCATATACATTTTTTATCACTTGTTTTAGATATATTATTTAAATATTTCCCATCATTTCACTCTGTGTGAGAAATATCAACCTCCAGAGGGAGACACACACGAGTAATCAATTGAGAGTACAGAGTGGGAGACAATTTAATAAATCTTCTCACCTGCACCAGCATCCCAGCAGTGGGACAAGACACAGTTCCATCTCCCGCCTCCCTCGGCATCACCTCCATAATTCACTCGTTTTTCGGTCCGGATGTCGTGTTGCCATGGAGACAATGACGCCAGAAGGTGGGAGAAAGCAAGTGATGCTTCGTGTTAGAGGAGAGAGAGAGAGAGAGAGAGAGAGAGAGAGAGAGAGAGAGAGAGAGAGAGAGAGAGAGAGAGAGAGAGAGAGAGAGAGGGAGTGAGTTGGGAAGGAGAGTTGGGAGGGAGAGAAGAGTGTGAGCTGGAGAGCTTACTATGGAATAGGAGGAGGGGGGAAAGGAAGATGAAAGGGAAAGTGAGAGAAAGAGGGAGGTGTGAAAGGAAGAGAAGATGGAGGTGGGTGAGGAAGATAGGGAGATGAGGAAGAGTGTGGGATAGTGAAGAAATGGGTAAGCAAGGAAGAGAGGGAAGTAGGCAGGTAGACCGAACAGCATTAACACACACACAATTCCAAAGACTGAGTGGTGTGAAGTAAGCTTACAAAACCACAGGAGGTGACAACATCTTTCACAGTGGTGAGGCAACATGTGTAGAGAGCAGACTGCTGCTGCTGCTGTTCACAGTTGCTGGCCCACTGATGCATGGTCTTAGATGCACTGGGAAGCAAGCAAGATTCCTAATAATCACTAACATTACACTAAAACCTTGGACAGATGTGACCATGGTATAAATAGCAAACATACACTCACGCGAAGACCAAATGAAAAAGGGAGCTAGACCTTCAACTTCCTAAATAAAAAGGAACAATGTAAAATCACGAGCCTCCTATACGGAAGACAGCGTCCAAGGGGATCTGTACCCTTCCCAATGCTCTCATTCTTGGGTACAAGATACACTTGGCGGTATCTTATCAGTAACCATCGCTAATAACGCTGGAATCTTTAAGAAAAGTGTTTATAAAAGACACAGCAAACCTGTAAACTAATGCATGCCAAGACTTCCAGTCTTGGCAGTCTGCCACAGACAAAATATTATAAATGGAGAAGAATTCTAGTTCCAGCGCTATGGAAAAACTAATTAAAATTCAATTGATACGAAGCTGGTCCACACAACTCTGTGACACTATACGGCTGGAAACATTATTCTTCCCTGCCCATATTAACTCATCCCCCCCTCCCATATTAACTCATCCCTCCCTGCCCATATTAACTCATCCCCCCTGCCCATATTAACTCATCCCCCCTGCCCATATTAACTCATCCCCCCTGCCCATATTAACTCATCCCCCCTGCCCATATTAACTCATCCCCCCTGCCCATATTAACTCATCCCCCCCTGCCCATATTAACTCATTCCCCCTGCCCATATTAACTCATCCCTCCCTGCCCATATTAACTCATCCCCCCTGCCCATATTAACTCATCCCCCCTGCCCATATTAACTCATCCCTCCCTGCCCATATTAACTCATCCCCCCCTGCCCATATTAACTCATCCCCCCCTGCCCATATTAACTCATCCCCCCTTGCCCATATTAACTCATCCCCCCTGCCCATATTAACTCCCTCATTCCCTAACGTGAGACACCATCTCTCCATACGATAAGTGATTGTATTATCGAAGGGAAATCAAGTGTACCTTGTGATGTGGCTCTGGTGGGGAATCTTGCCCTAATCTGCGAGGGAGGGAGAGTGCATTGATGGATGGAGGAAGGGAGGGTAGAGAGGGAAGGAGGGGGGGTAGAGAGGGAAGGGGGGGTAGAGAGGGAAGGAGGGGGGTAGAGAGGGAAGGAGGGGGTAGAGAGGGAAGGAGGGGGGTAGAGAGGGAGGGAGGGGGTAGAGAGGGAGGGAGGGGGAGGGGCGAGAGAATAAAAACTAATGACTCCACTAATGCTCTATATCACCACTAAGTTGCTACACTTGTACAATAGGTTTTAATTCCCGGCTGATGTACTTCATGAATATCTCGCTAATTACACCACAAAATGGTAATTTAATGTTAATTAAACCATGTAATGAGCATTACGAGGTATTAATATTTAGTTAATTTGATCTATGCCAGGAAATAGAGCGAGTGCTGTGGTTTAGTGTGGTTCATGGGCTTCTTTGTTACTTTGGTTGGGGTAGAGAACAGCAGCTGATGACGCACAAATCACAATCGACTTGAGAATGGTTCAGGACGGACCGAAACGTCGTCGTCCCTTCACCTTCTAGGGTGTGGTCTGGTCAACGTCACTTTCATATACCTGGAGCACACCTGGAGAGGGTTTCGGGAGCTCTACTGCCCGAGTCACGTGTGTGTTAGTTACTGCTGTGCGTATGTCTCACACACCTGAACAAGTCAGTAATACACGCTCTTTCATACCTGTCACAGGCTGCCGGGGGACTGGTGCTGGCGCTCAGCATCTGGCTGGCGGTGGACAACACCTCCTTCCTGCTGCTGACGCGGGTGTCGGACAATGAGAGCCTCCAGCAGTTCAACCAGCCCTCCGTCATGGAGCATGGCGCCTACGTCCTCATCGTCGCCGGCGGCCTCGTCTTCCTCATCGGCTTCTTGGGATGCTGCGGAGCCGCCATGGAGTCCAGAGCATTGCTCACAATGGTGAGGACCCTCAGTAAGCTTGAGACACATCTTTTATATCAAGCAGTTTCACTTATGGGCGGTTGGTGACATTTGTAAATTAGTTTGTTCGACGGACCACTTGGGCTGGACGGTAGAGCGATGGTCTCGCTTCATGCAGGTCAGCGTTCCATCCCCGACCGTCCAAGTGGTTGGGCACCATTCTTTTCCCCCCGTCCCATCCCAAATCCTCATCCTGACCCCTTCCCAGTGCTATATAGTCGTAATTAATGCCTTGGTGCTTTCCCTCCTGATAGTTTTGTTCGACGGAACTCCCTTTACATTTCCACTCCTTTGGGTATGCTTAGTCAGTTTTCTTTCATTCTTAATAAGAGTGTGTGTACTTCCCTCCAGTCTTTAATTGTAAATGTTTCCTCACCACAGTACGGTCTGATGATCATCGTTATCTTCATCCTGGAGGTCACCGGAGGCGCCCTGGCTGCTGTTTACAAGACTGAGGTGAGTCTCCACATAGTACAGGATTGTTGATGGGAATCCCACTCCCCCAACATACCCATGCACCCACCCACACTACCCATACACCCACTCACACTACGACACAAACCTACCCAGCTCCTATAGACCCTTCCCTTTTCCGTTTGTTTTTTTCTGGGGAAGGGGGGGGGGGGAGGGTGGAGTAAAGAGGATGAGACACAGGCGAAGGGAAAATATAGTGAGAGTTATGATAGCAGGCGGGCTGTCCACCTTGCTGACAGTGTGTATTCACTTTGTTGTCTGGGTGCCTTGGTATAGGTAAATAAAGTAGAATACGGGTAAGGAGAGGGAGTGGGTAGAGAGAACGAAGATACGAAATACAGAACGAATACCCCCCCCCCCCCCCGTGTTACACGGATCTTCTTACCGCCTTATTTTACACTGCTTGTAGTTTGTGCATGTTGGTTTTCATTAAGATATTTAGTGGTACTGGAGGATATTCAAGATGTGGCCGGACTAGATAAGTGTAGTTATGTGTTCGTGTTAAGACTACGGAATCTTCTTAGATTTCCTAAGTCTTTTTTTGCCTTTTTTCAGTATTCTGTCTGTCTATCCGTATATTTGATAGTATGGTTGTCAAGGATTAATGGGATCTGGGTTTCATTTTGCAATGTGTATTGCAAAATACACATTGCAAATACACGCAGAACGAAACTTTTGTTTATTTGAACACATTTTCCATTGCTTTTCAAGTTTATTAATTCAATTGCTGCCTTGATTTTGTTGGCTAATAGCAGCTCTGAAGGTCCAGGTTGTGGCATATTATCTGAGTGACATCCTCAGCGTATGTAATGTATCCTCCCGGTTGGGGCAGGTCAGCTGTGTATATTTTTGTATAGCATAGGTGAAAGGCAGATTCCTTGTGGTACTCCATTTTTTCAATTAGATTATATCACCCAAGTAGCTATCGATACTGAGCCAGGCTGTTCTGTTTATAAAACTGCACAAATGTAGCAGCATATCTCTGTGGAAGCCTTAGGCCAGATATCTTATCTTTTTAGGCCGTGTGTGCCAGGCTGTTAAAAAGCTTTGGAGACATTTGTGAGCACTATATTACAGTGATCTTGCTTCGACATTGCATTCGCTACATATGTCTGTCTTAAGCTCAGGACGCGGGCATAGATTTGTGCTGTGAAATATTTATAAAGAAGGCATTGCTATTTGTTCCGTATCAGTTGAGCGAGCTAGCTGTACAGGAGTGTGGAAAGGGGGAAAGGCGTCCCTTTCCACTTCATAATACCCCCCTTCCCACCTCATAATCCTCCCCGCCCCACCTCATAATCCTCCCCTTCCTGTCCGTCACATAACAGACCCACATCGGTGCACTGGTTAATGTGTGTGTGTGTGACCTTGCTACATGAACAGCACATTCTTTGTCTCCAGCGAGATAGAACGCACATTTAGTCCCACAAATGTTAACACACAGTACTCACCCATCCTCTACGAATCTCCCATTCCTTACTCCCCCATCCTCTTCTCCCTCCCTCCCTCCTGTCTTGCTATCCCTCATAATTGACAATATGGTTCAGTAAACTCACGTTGATTATAGCTAAATATTAGATTAATCTGACAAATATAAGAGTAAACTGTTGCATAAAACAATAGTGGTAATGTGTGTGTGGGAGTGATTAAGATTCGTGGGGAGATGTTCCTTGGTAGATAATACCTATCTACCAAGGTAGATAATTAATTAATATGATATTATCTGTTATCTACCTTGGTACATAATAGATAATATCATATAATTGTTACACGATAGTCACAGGTACTCCTTGAGACAGTAACAGGTACCCTTGTTACCCTTAGTTTCCCTTAGTTTGCAATAATATGCCACCCTAAAGGGCACTAATATGTTAAAAATTACCATTATTGGTCTGGCATATCTTGTCCAGTCAAGGGTAGTCTGTTACGAAATGTACCTATTTGCCGGCGTATATGTACCTATTTGACCCAAAAATTCATATGTATATAATTATATATATTTTGCATAATATATACAAAAATGCGTCGTATCCACCGGCAAATAAGCTTTATTAGTTGATTATTTAGGTTTAGACAGTGTTCAAAATTTAACATTTTTAAAGGAAGAGTTTTGAGGTAGGTTAAACACAAGGAACATGAAGATTATATTTGTTTATTGTCATGATGTAAGCGACGTGTTGTTAATGTCAGTAATTCTCCCGGCAGGCGAAGGAGGAGCTGCAGAACTTCTTGAAGCACACCCTCAAGCACTACTACTCCACCCACGACCAGGCCAACTCCGTCACCGTCGCTTGGAACGCCCTCATGGGCCAGGTATACACTTGGGCTGGACGGTAGAGCGACGGTCTCGCTTCATGCAGGTCGGCGTTCAATTGCCAAGTGGTTGGGCACCATTCCTTTTCCCTCGTCCCAATCCTTATCCTGACCCCTTCAAAGTCCTGTATAGTCGTAATGGCTTGGTGCTTTTCCCTGATAGCTGTCCTCCTCCCCTCCGGCGAGAATTATCAGGGAAAAGCGCCAAGCCATTACGACTACACAGCACTTGGAAGGGGTCAGGATAAGGAATGGGACGTGGGAAAGGAATGGTGCCCAACCACTTGGATTGACCGTCAACCTGCATGAAGCGAGACCGTAACTCTACCCCTCCCTCCCTCTCCTCCTCCTCTCCCTCTCCTCCTCCTCCCCCTCCCTCTCCTCTCCTCTCCCCCCTTCCTCCCCCTCCCTCCTCCTCCTCCCTCCTCCCTCCCTCCCTCCCTCCCTCCCTCCCTCGCCTCTGCATTAACAGACACTTCTTAGTTCCTCGTGTTAGGAGCTAAAGTCGTGAAGTTTGCACATCAAGCTCCAGACTGTCAACATGTAGGTTATCTTGAGATGATTTCGGGGCTTAGTGTCCCCGCGGCCCGGTCCTCGACCAGGCCTCCACCCCCAGGAAGCAGCCCATGACAGCTGACGAACTCCCAGATACCTATTTACTGCTAGGTAACAGGGGCATCAGGCTTAAAGAAACTCTGCCTATTGTTTCTCGCCGGCACCCAGGATCGAACCCAGGACCACAGGATCACGCATCCAGTGTTCTGTCCGCTCAACCGCCGGCTCCCTTAGTAGGCGGGTTAGAGTAGGCATCCCTACAACTAGGCACTCCCGCAATGGAATAAGTGCACGCAAAGGCTCATCAATACAATCATTAAATGAAGAAAGAGCCAAAGCCTCGCGTTAATACGCAGCCTCACCTCGGTCTTGTGTATCTCACTACTCCGGCCAGTAAATTCCTTCCCCCCTCCCAATAGTCTCACACAAACTGCTGCGCGTAAATTCAAGTCCACAATAAGGGTGAATGCAGGCCCCGTATTTTACCTTGTTTGTGAACTAGGTCTGAAAGTCTCCCGGCTCTGTTTATGGATATGGATGGAGACTGACTACAGCACTCACTCCCACCGCGGCAAAGGAGAAGAGAGGGAATGGTGAGAAGGAAGGGGAGGGAATGGTGGAAAGGAAGGGGAGGGAATGGTGGAAAGGAAGGGGAGGGAATGGTGGAAAGGAAGGAGAGGGAATGGTGAGAAGGAGAGGGAATGGTGAGGTTATCTATCTTGAGGTTATCTTGAGTTGATTTCGGGGCTTTTTTAGTGTCCCCGCGGCCCGGTCCTTGACCAGGCCTCCACCTCCAGGAAGCAGCCCGTGACAGCTGACTAACTCCCAGTTACCTATTTACTGCTAGGTAACAGGGGCATAGGGTGAAAGAAACTCTGCCCATTGTTTCTCGCCGGCGCCCGGGATCGAACCCGGGACCACAGGATCACAAGTCCAGTGTGCTGTCCGCTCGGCCGACCAGCTCCCCTGAGAAGAAAGGGAAAAAATAGTTTGTGGAGACAGCGACTGTTCATTGAGGGAAATGGGTATATTGAACCGGTTTCTCAACCCCGGTGATTCCTTCACCCCATAGCTATCTATTCCCTCTGTCCCTCTACTGTCTCTTCACACACTGCCTGTCCCTCTACTGTCTCTTCACACACTGCCTGTCCCTCTACTGTCTCTTCACACACTGCCCGTCCCTCTACTGTCTCTTCACACACTGCCTGTCCCTCTACTGTCTCTTCACACACTGCCTGTCCCTCTACTGTCTGTCCACACACTGACTGTCCCTCTATTGTCTCTTCACACACTGCCTGTCCCTCTGCCATCACTTCACACACTGCCCGTCCCTCTACTGTCTCTTCACACACTGCCTGTCCCTCTGCCATCACTTCACACACTGCCTGTCCCTCTACTGTCTCTTCACACACTCTGCCTGTCCCTCTACTGTCACTTCACACACTGCTCGACCCTCTACCATCACTTCACACACTGCCCGTCCCTCTACTGTCTCTTCACACACTCTGCCTGTCCCTCTACTGTCACTTCACACACTGCCCGACCCTCTACTGTCTCTTCACACACTCTGCCTGTCCCTCTACTGTCACTTCACACACTGCCCGACCCTCTACTGTCACTTCACACACTGCCTGTCCCTCTACTGTCACTTCACACACTGCCCGACCCTCTACTGTCACTTCACACACTGCCTGGCCCCTTCATCTGTTTCCCCTCTCATGTCCCCTTGTCATAACACCTCTCCCCCACCCTCAAGCATTTGCTCTGCTCTCCCCTCAACTCCTTCCTCTCAATACTTCCCACAATACTTTCCCCTCTCTCTGTCTGACACCCCTCTTTTCCCCTCTCCGTTTTGCTCACATATACAGGAAAGGGTGTAAGTTTACATACTGGCCTAGATGTGCTTGCAGGATCGACTGTCATCACTTGAGTCCTGTCTTCTGAATTTGAAGAAAAAGGTGCTTCTCCGCGTCCAGTCATGAAGAACTCTGGAATAAATTTACTTCTTGTAATTTTAAAACAATTCGAAAAAGTATATATTAAATTTATAATTTAGTGGTGTCAAATACCAACTTTAAATGTTTGTACAGTCATTTTGCTGAATAAATGTCCGCCCTATTTCTTTGCTAAGAAATATACATAAAAATACCTAAAATATATAAAACAAAAATATATACTTAAATATTTGATGTACATAAACTGTGGTATAGATGAGTTCAGGAGCCTAACGGCTGAGTGGACTGCGCTCGGTATTCATAGTCCTAAGGTTCTGGGTTCGATCCCTAGCAGAGGTGGAAACAAATGGACAGAGTTTCTTTCACCCTCATTCTCCTGTTTAAAAATTTAACCGAGTTTTGGCATTTACAACCTCGACAGGTAGGAAGTTCAATCGGTTTATAATTCTGTGGGTAAAAAAGCATCTCCTGTTCTCAGTCCTATATTGTGGTTTGTTTAGCTTGAAACTGTTGCTCCTTATTCGTGTTACATCTGACTTTTTGAAGAAATTGTCCAGATCAACATCCTCCAAATTGCTCAGAATTTTAAGTTTCAATGAGATCTGCCTTGTCATGCCTGGTTTGCAGTGTTGTTTTCCCAGTAGCCCTCAACTGTTCCTGGTACAAGGGTTGACTTAGCTCTGGAATGATTTTTGTTGCCTGGTGTTGCACTTTCTCCAGAGCAGCTATATCCTTCTGAAGATAAGGTCTCCATGCTTAAATACTGTAATCCAAATGGGGGCACACCAGAGATTTATACAATTGAATCACTAACTTCTTTTTCTTAGTCAAAGGTACGTTTGATTATTCCAAGGGTTTGGTTAGCTTTTTTGACTGCTGCTCCTACCTGTTGTGCAACTTTCACTGAATGGTGGATTTTGACTCCAAGGTCCTTTATTTAATAACATTATTTTAATATGGTGGAATTTCAGCCATTTTTTTTTTTTACTGCCAATAATATGTATTTTAAATCACCCACCCATATGTTCATACCAAAGGATGAGTATGGGAGGAGAGCCTTGTGCTTTTCTAGGATATATAACAGGTCTTCTGACTGCTTAATTTTTCCAGCAGATGGCCTTCATATAGATCACTAAGACTAATTAATTAATGCTTAATGTTTTTTCCATGTATCTGTCGTCTCTCATTTTCTCGGACTAATATGCCTCCTCCTTCCAACAGCTAAAGTGTTGTGGGGTGAACAACTACACAGACTTCCAGCAGGCGGCATTGTGGCAGGCAAACAAGTCAAGTGATATCTTGATCCCGAGGGCCTGTTGTGTCCTCGAGGGTGACCCTATCAAGTTCTACCCACTCGACCCCTCTTGTCCTTCCAGCCCTAATCAGGATAACTCCTACTACCTCACAGTCAGTTGCTCTTTGTGTTATTACCTAATTGTAGTTAGAGGATATGCTTGCAGTGCCCTATCTTCCTATGTGTGTATGTGTACGCACTCATGATCACTGTAGAGTGCAGGTACTGTACAGTATTTGGTAAAGGTGAACTGGGTGAGTAAAGAAATTCAAGTGTAATGTACTGTAGTTAGCTGTTAGAAAGAATCGATAGCCCAAATTTTTTTTATACCACATTTTGAAGTATTAGCAGTGTTTGTCCTGGGCACAGGATTCACTTTGCACAATAGATGGACTTTGGGTATCAAATGGCTTTAAAATTTGGACTCATGTTGGGTAGTATCTAGTCAGGTCTGGGGCAATAGCTAGTCAGGAATCTGAAAATTTCCTAAAAATAAGTGAAAAACATTTCCTTAACTGCTAATATATTTTATAACTAAACAATTCTACACATTATTATAGAACAGAAAGGTATTGTATAAGCTTACATGGATTGTGTATTTTGAGGTAGACAAGAATAGGTAGCCTCAAGTTTAGAATTTTCTGCACATTTAATATTGTTTAACGCTTTTTCTTTACTGCAATTTCCAGTACCAATATGAATTCCAAATTGAGTTATTTTTTCTACATGTCAGCATTAGAAAGCAAATTCAGATCTTTCCTATCATATTTGGCCCTATACTGTATCAAGTACAGTATACATATAAAGAAATGCTTTTCCTGCCCGAAACGCTTTGCGTAATAGTGGCTTTAGGCATTGTATGTACTAGCGTTATCTATAAATCCATCAACTTTGTATCTTATCTTGTATGTATGTACCTTACCTGAATAAAAATTTATTTTATTTAATTATTTAGAAACAAAAAAAGGCCATTCAACCTTGAGGTTCTACTTTAACACAATGGTATGATGTTAATCTAAATAATCTTATACATGATCATCTGCATCAACGGCTTCAATATTACAAAAGTGTTGAAAGTGTTTGTACATCACTATATCAGACTTCTTGACCTACTTGCAAGGAAATCACTAACATGTTGTGTCACTTATAAAGAAATAAAAAAAATAATGTGGCTAATGTTAAGTACTCTGTATGTTTAGGCATGTAATGCTTACTTGTAGGACATTATTTTCTTTGTTGTCCAAGATTTTTATATTACAAATGTTCCTTAACTCTAAAATGTCAAAATATTAATTAAATGGCTTATCAGTTGATGTATATAAAAGTTTATTTGCAGAAACTCATGGACTTCATGAGACAGATGAGTAATGTGATGCATGTAAATGTTTGTATTGCATAAATTAATGCTCTCACAATGGTTGGTAAACATGGCCTAATTTCTGTTAATCATTGATCAACAGCAGTTTCTATCTCACTCGATTTTTTTCTAAATTTTACAAATATGAAATATACAGTGTGTCCCGTAAGTCTAAAACCTTTACTCCAGATACTATTCATAGTGTGATTTTTGTGTAGCTGTTGTAATTGTGAATACCTGTACAATGAACTCATTTTATACATAAGATAAAATAAAAATAAAAATAGTTTGTTCTGTTTTGTCATATACTAGTAGTTACAAAATTAAGGTACACCCTGTATATGCAGTTTGTATTCTAACTTCTCTGTATTGTAAAAATTTCTCTATTGTAAAATATTTACATGTGAATTCTGCAGGTCACCAATATGAGCAACATTTTCTCTTATCTCTGCATTTTTGTCATAGTTTTACAGTTATTGGTGATTTCTGTACGCCTCTAATACAGACATTTCTCCAGACCTAATGTTATGTATGGTGATGGTTGCCGTTACAGGGCTGTCTGAGCAGGTTACAGGAGAACACCTTCTACTACTTGACTCCCATGTTGTCTGTGGCCATCTGTCTGGGCACACTGCAGCTAATCCTCATCACACTCTCGTTTTACATGTGTAGGGCCATTAGCAAGGCTCTCAAGTAAGGGTGAACACTTTAGTCCGCATGATCTCACCCGCTCGCCTGTATGCTTGACGTGATTTTATGAAGGATTCTGCAGTGACAAATGCATGGAAATTATATTAAACTAGTTGGATTTAGTGTGATGCATTAACTTGCTTTTGAGTAAGTTTTGTACTTAGGACATATCCAAATATTTGCTCATTACTGTACAACTTTTGGATTGGTGTGACATTTGCAGGCTAGTTTAATGTGATTTCCATTAATTACTTTGTCACTTAAGTACGAGCCACCAAGTGTTTATTACAGTACCTGCTACTACCCACTACCCACCATTCCTCCCTTCCTACCGAGACAGAATACCCTTCATGGTAAAGCATTTTAGCTTATCGTATTCACAGATAATGAACCTGTTCAAAGCCAGATTATCTGTGTAAAAGTAGCTTGTTCCCTGCTCAACTTTATTTTTATTGTGCCTGTGGGTAGTCAAAAATTTACTGCATCGAATCAGAAACTATAGAAAGTTTTTATCAGACCTTGCATGTCGTGACTTAAAAATGCATTAATCATTACATGGCCTAGTGCAAGTGATAGAGAGTATGTGAGAAAGTTGAGAGGAGGTATGAGTGTGAGTGTTTATATCATTTGTGCTTGCAAGATCAGGCTGTTAGCTCTTGGATCCCACCTTTCTGTCAGTTGTACTTGCCTATCACTTTGGGCAAGTGAGGTCTAGCTCTTTATGTCCCACCTACTGTGTACATGTGTATGTAATTCCTGTACCCAAGTGTAGTTACAGGATAAAAAATAAACTCATGGTGCCCATCTTCCCAATACTCTGTCATACAATGCTTTGAAACTAGTAACGGCTTTGACCTCCACCATCTTCTCACTTAACTTGTTCCAACTATCTACCACTCTGCAAAAGTGAAAATTTTCTTATATTTCTTATGCAGCTTTGTTTAGTTAGTTTAAATCTATGACCTCTTGTTCGTAAAGTTCCAGGTCTCGAAATTCTTTTCCATCACTTTTATCGATCCCCGTTACTATTTTGTATGTAGTGATCATATCGTCTCTCTTTTCTTCTATCTTCTAGTTGGCATATTTTAAGGCCTCTGACTTCTCGGAGCTCTTGTCCTTCAGTTCTCGGAGCCATTTAGTTGCATGTCTTTGCACCTTTTCCAGTTGTGTGTGTGTAATTACCTAAGTGTAATTACCTAAGTGTAGTTACAGGATGAGAGCTACGCTCGTGGTGTCCCGTCTTCCCAGCACTCTTTGTCATATAACGCTTTGAAACTACTGACGATCTTGGCCTCCACCACCTTCTCACTTAACTTGTTCCAACCGTCTACCACTCTATTTGCGAAGGTGAATTTTCTTATATTTCTTCGGCATCTGTGTTTAGCTAGTTTAAATCTATGACCTCTTGTTCTTGAAATTCCAGGTCTCAGGAAGTCTTCCCTGTCGATTTTATCAATTCCTGTAACTATTTTGTATGTAGTGATCATATCACCTCTTTTTCTTCTGTCTTCTAGTTTTGGCATATTTAATGCTTCTAACCTCTCCTCGTAGCTCTTGCCCTTCAGTTCTGGGAGCCACTTAGTAGCATGTCTTTGCACCTTTTCCAGTTTGTTGATGTGCTTCTTAAGATATGGGCACCACACAACAGCTGCATATTCTAGCTTTGGCCTAACAAAAGTCATGAACAATTTCTTTAGTATATCGCCATCCATGTATTTAAATGCAATTCTGAAGTTAGAAAGCATAGCATAGGCTCCTTGCACAATATTCTTTATGTGGTCCTCAGGTGATAGTTTTTCTATCTAGTATATAATTAGTATATCTAGTATACAGTGTGCGTGCGCGTGTGTGCGTGAGTGCGTGCACTGCGTGTATTCGTGAGTGCGTGCGCAAGATAACTGTGCCAAATTTATTTACTTACTTGAGTGTAAAGAAGACTCGTCTTCTTGCCATTGAAGCATACACCCTGCCTCGTATATGATTCCTGGTCTTGTAGTCCTTCAAGAGTATTGCAAGTTCAACCACCTGAAAAGGATTTTCAAGCATTTTTCAAACAACACTTAGAAGTACTATCCTTGAAAACAGTATTAAATGATTGTTGAGAACCACAGAAGTCTTCAGCCTTACACCAAAATGTATTACATAGATTTACATACAGTACATTATATACATTACTAGGATCATAATTGTAATCATTAGGAGCAGCCATCTTGGCATATTCAAGACAACTATATCTATAAGACAGCCAATAATCACTACTAAAACAAGACAAGAGAAACAAGACATGGCTACTGAAAGTCTTAATATATTGGGTGCAAGGTTCAAGAGCATGCTATGAGTTCATCTTTTGGGCAGTAGAGAAAAGGTTAGAAGAACATAAAAAGGTGAAAGAACTGGACAGCAAACCTTTGTTTATAAAAGGGTCATGAATCAAAATGCATTCTTTTCAAAGGAACATAATAGGTCTCAAATACCTTCAACTAAAGTAGTGATGAACTGCATTACAATACAGTACAGTACATATAATAGGCAAACCTGAGATGTGATAAGAGGTGGGACACAAACACTAGAGGAGTCACTCATAAACTTAAAGGGATCAAGAGCATGAGTTTTGAAGCTTATTCATGAACAATAATAGGATTGGTTTTGGCATGAGACCTGGATGCTACCAGCATATATATATACTTGCATGCTTTTAGCTAGTTGAAACCTTACCGACAGTTTCACCAAGTTATTTGACTGTGAGAAACAAACTTTAAACCATACAGTATAGAGTAATGCATAGTGAGAAGTCGTATTCAGTTTGACTTACTAATGGTATCTTTAGTCCACAGATCTTTACTGGACAGTGAAATACGAGTGTAATGGAGATTTACATGTTTCCCCTTGTACAGTACAAGAGACAAAAATTATTATAATAATATATACATATATATATTATACTGGTGTAATGTTTAATATACATATTTTAAATAGAATTTTTATATTTTAGAATTTTAGTATGTGTAGCATATTTACTAAACAGATACTGCTTGACTAATTCGGTTCCATTTTCTTCAGGGTTGCTACGGTAGACTGATGCAGTGGGTGGAAAACCACGTCAATGTGCTCATGGGGATTGGCATAGGTGTGGGCCTCTTTGAACTTCTCTCGGTGGCATTTGCTTCTGTCTGTGTTCCTCTCTGGGTCACAAGATCAAGTGACGCCAGCAGCGGCATGATTCACTAGTTCACCACTGACTAGGAACAAATGTGCTGCCGATGATCAATACAGTGACTGACCCATTATGTTAACAATTTTGGGAGGAACAAGAACACGATTATACTGTACATGCACTATGGAAATGGGATGAATGAACAAGACCATATCAGTGAAAAATTAAGTGGTTCAACAATAATCCAAATAAATTTTTCCTATTGGTGTTATTGGAAGTATGGTATATTCAACAATTCTTTGGCATTGTCTTCAACTATTAAATTTATTTTTGTTTTTACTTCAGAAAATAGGTTAAGAATTTGTAGGAAAGTGAAAAATTTTAAGATTTCTATTGTAAATGTTAAATATACATATATTACTTATATCTTCCTGTTGAGTTAAATCTATCAACCTTCCCAGAAATGTGACATATCGTCTAAACTTTCACACATACACACACACACACACACACAGTACTAGGACTTGGATGCATGAACCAAATATTGGATTGTAACCGAGGTAGAGCACCGGGGAAACTCTACCCTAACACTGCTCATTGCCCCAATTTAATTCTCTTGCTATCTGTTTTCTGTGTTCTCTACTGTTTAATAGATCTGTGTATCCTTCAGTTTTTTTTCTCAACATTTGCTTTATCACACTGTTTTCTCACAGCCCACTTGGTCTTCCGATCATCATATTTCACCCAGTGTTTCTTCTTTTCCCATATTAATCTTCAGATTCTATTTCCTTTTGCTCATCAGCCATCATATTTAAACCACCAAATAAGACAGAACAATATTTATCTTCTAATCATTCCCATCATCCGAGTGGGAACTGGACCAAGAATAGTCACTCCTCTGGGACCAGCATGTCATTTTCTTTCATACACATGTGATTCCCGAGGTTAAACTATATTATTACACTGTTAAATTTTGAGGGCAAATTATATCCCATGTTGTTATATTGTATGCAAGTGGTCCATTAGTATTTTTTATGCAATATAAGGTCTAAGAGACTATTTTTAATGGACCTAGTTAATTTTTATATAGTAGGAGTAATCATATAATTTGCGAGGAACAGTGCACATATAAATTAACAAATACCTTTCACTCTCTGCTCTATGTAAGAAAACATTGTCATTGATGTGCAACAACCATAAGATATTTTCTTTAAGGCTGCATTTACAGTTTATCTCAGTCAACTACCTCTTGTATGCCAATACTGTATATTTATGTGATTTTGTTATTCTTATATGATGAATGAAGCTCATGGCGACCATTTGTTAAAACTAGGCATTCAGGAGTATATTATATATATATATATATATATATATATATATAATTATTATTCACATAATCTCTTATTTCTTCTTTTTACATAAATGTATAAAGTTGATGTATTAATTGCTGTGTTGTCAGCAGTTGATTATTTGATAAGAACTTTATATTGCATGATCAAGCAATTAGGACAAATATTATTAAGGTACGTACCTAGTAAATTTGTTAAATATGAGAATGGTTTCCAAAGGTGGATTTTTTCTGTTTTAGTCTGTTCTGGTATATATATATAGCAAAGTAGAACCCTATTTTTTTTCCAGATAGCTTCAGATTTGTATGATTTACATAGTTGTGACAGATTTTCTATGTGATAAAACACTTGTAGTATAGCTTGTAAAGTTCTTTAGTATGTAGCAATAATTTATATACAAAAGATTTGATAAAAAATGGATCTAAACAAGAGTAAGACGACAGACAATCTGTGATGTAGTCTTGCTGGGATGAAATATAGTTTGTCTCTAAAACAATGATATATCCAATAGTTTATTGTAGATTACTATAGCATGATGTCTTTTATTGATTACTTGTAAAAATGCATGTTATGATCATTTTTTTCTGAGCACACAATCCATTTGAGTGTCAATCCAAAATGGTACAAACTTTTGTTTGTAATTACTGCAGTCAAGAGGTTTTAATACCATTTTGACCTTAAATATGTGAGCAGTTATTGTTATCTCCTGTCTATTCATTCATTCATTTATTTGGTGCCAACAACTTCGTATTTATGGTGCCATACAAATGATTTTTTTTTATGAGTCTGTCCTTCTCTGAAGCATATAACATTTCTTACCCCTAAAGTTTAATTTATTCCAGTCTCAACAGAGGTTTATTACATTTGACAAGTTTTGTTTAAATTCAATTTGTGTCAAGTCCGTTACAAATACATTTGTCTAAATATAATTAGTTTCAAGTGAATTACCAATACTATTACAACTGTGTTAGGTTTCAGGGCTGCCACAAAATTATTAAGCCACAAAGTTATTAAAGGATGTGAAATGTCAGTGATAGTGAACATGTTTCTGTTAATGTATATTCCTGAGTGTTGACTACAGAATGGTGAGCACGTCAAATCATTTTATAGATGCATTATTATTGAAGGTTATAGGGTTCCCCCCCACCCCACAACACCTCAACAGTCCTCCCCCAAACACACTTTAGAAAACCACCTGCCTTCATGAGGCCAGTACTAGAGAGTGCCATGCCAACAAATCTCAGAACAGAAAATTTGCTACAAGGTTGGTACCAGAAATATAGCTCAGTTGGGAGGAAAGACCAAGGAAACTGAACCTTAAATTACTGTACTGGAAAAAAAAGATTAGAACAGGAGGGACCTGATCACAGATGAACAAGATAGTAAGAAAGAATGCATGGACAAGGATAAAATATTTACTACAGGCAGAAAAAAAAAAAACAAGGAGTATAGATAACTGCTGGAATAACCTAATGAGAGACATTAGGAAGCACACTTTCAAGGTTACGAATAGCAACCCTGGATCAGAGAAGTGTTAACGAAACTTAATTCAACCAAAGTTTTATTAATAGAATTGTCAAAGCACAAGAAGCTTGATAGTTCCCATCAACTGACAGCTAAGAGGCAGGGCCCAAGAGTTGGAACTCATGCCCTTCAAGTAAAAAAAAAAAAAAAAAAAAAAAAAACACAAATTTCCCTTTCATCCCAATCTTAATTTTTGTTTCATTCAAAAGACCTCTCTACTGTGCCTATCTGTTCTTTAACCCACACCCACTTCACATGGACACTTACCTGGTGTGTGCTCTATTGTCTTTCACCTTTGCTATATATCACTGAATAGACTGACATGAATAAACATAATTACCAAAGAAACGGATACAGATACAGTAACAAGATAAATGAAAACGAAGGTCACTTGCCTATGTTAATGTTGCTGTTGACCGTATGGAATATTTTTACTTGGAGACCCCACAAGGTGTATCGCATTGTGATTGTAGTGTCTGTCCGCACTTACCTCTTGGAGGAGTTGTGGTCATATTGGCTCCACTGTGTCTTGAAGATGGTGTCACAGTGACTGTACTGCCTCCTGAACGTGTTGTGGATCTACCGAACAGAGAAGATGACTTTACATGTGCAACATAAACATTTTAAATGTGATGTAATCAGTTGACATGCATTGTTTGTCATATACTTTGATAAAAACAAATCTTTAAACAGTTGATTAAATGTACTAGTGTATTCAGATATCTTTCATAATAAAATTCTGTTAATATTATGGCCTCCAGTATAATTAGCCTTTATTAATACTGTATATATATAATTGTATAATGATCAGTCAATGTGGTTGATCAAGCTATAAACCTTGTACATCCTCAAAGAAAGTAGAAAGTCTAAGTAGATGGGCAGCAGGAATAAAATGTGGTATATGGGCTGAGTTTCTGATTTTAAATATACTGTATAATTATTGTTTTATTGCACAAAAAAATCATATTAATGTAATGTATCAATGAGAAAACAAAAGGAACTACAGTATGAGGATTTGAATCTGCACTCTGGGTACTCCCAGAGTGCAGATTCTGGAATCAATTCTGTTAGTGGTCAGCCACAAATGGACTTCTTCTTAGTTCAGTATACACTGTGTCATTTAAAATAAGTAAGTTGGCATGGGAGAAAATAATTCATAACAATTCAATGTGTCGGGGGACAGGTAACCAGTATGTGTCCATACATGTTAGGCTTATATCAAGGCTCCCCCCACCACCTGCAAGGTCAAATTACTAACCCCGCCCAAGATTCAACCCATAACAAGCTGACTAACTCTTGAGTATCTACTTACTGCTAGGTGAACAGAGCATTAGAAAATAGGAAATGTGGCCTACCATTTCTGTCCCACCTGGATTTGAACCCGGAAATTCTCGATTGCAAGTCCAGAATGAACCCAACTGTACTACCGAGATCTTCAAATGAAGGTTATGTAATTATCAAATAGAACTGACTTTAAGTTTTGAGTGACATTTGTAAGATCATTGACATAAAAGAGAGATAGTTGTGGACCAAGTATACTACTCTGAGGAATGCCAATGTTAATTTGCAGAGTTGAAGAAGCAACTTCATTCACAGAAACATACTAGTGCCTGTCACTGAGGTAAGATTGAAGGGAGTGAACTCGGACTCCATAGTGTTGAAGGTTGAGGAGGAGGTTGTGGTGGTTATTGATAATAATGTGGCTGTATTTACAGAATGAGAGCTACCCCCCCCCCCCCCCCTGATGTCCTCTTTTCCCAGTACTCTGTCATATGATGCTTTGAAAGTGATGTTTCATTTTCCCCTTTCTACTCACCTGTTCTCTTTCATCCTCCCCATGCTTCTCACCTGTCCCTCTCACTCTGTTCCTGCTCTTTACCTAAATTTACCTGATAGACCACTATCTTATCTGTGGCCTCGACGAGGACAGGAAGCTGGTGGTTTGTCAAAAGTTCCCCCTCAGTTAATCCGGATGATTTTATCCAGCTAGATCTTGATGCAAAGTTTCAGCCTTTACGACTTTGGCGGGTAGGCAGTTCCATGGGTTCTTGCTGCCTCCTCACCCCTTCCCTTGTTCGTCACCCTCCTATCCCTTTGCCCCTCACATTCAGCTCCTCATCTATCCCTCACACCTTGTTCTCTCCTTTCCCTCTTCCATGCTCATCACCCTTCTCTAAACTTCTCGTGTTATCTCGCCCTCCAAGGGTCTGTCTAATTACCACAAGCTACCACAAACTACACAAACTTCAGAAAGCTTCCTGGCAATACGTTAGTAATGAATAAATATGATATATTAAGTTAGGCTGACCTAACCTAACCTAACCTATCCTAACCTATCCTAACCTAACCTAACCTAACCTAAATTAACCAAACCTAACCTAACCTAACCGAAGCTTGGATCGTCGACTTGATTTGGCGTCACCAGCTTTTTATTTTCGTCTAATTTCTTTATAAAAAGATACTTTTTCAGATTAAAATTATGTTTTTTCGTGTTGTACGTTCAGCACCAACATTATAATGAGTAAATATATCATATTTATTCATTACTAACGTATTGCCAGGAAGCTTTCTGAAGTTTGTGTAGTTTGTGGTAGCTTGTGGTAATTAGACGGACCGCCCTCCAATTTATTCCTCTTCTACTTTCCCACCCAACCGTTCTCGCCCCCCCCCCCCCCCCCGCGGATCCATAGAATTACCCAAATCAGCCCAAATCGGCCCAAAACTACACAAATCGTCCTAGCATTACGTAAGTAATGAAGAAATATGATATATTTACTTACTATAATGTTGGTGCTACACGTAGAACATGATCAAACCTATTTTTACTCTGAAATCTAATTTCATAACGAAATGAGACGTAAATATGTGAGAGGTGACGTGCAGTGACTTAATATCTAACATATTTGGAGACTTGAGTAAAGATGCTGAGTGCTGTCTGGGGCCAGAGTTAGATATTGTTCTAATAGAAGGTTTGTGTTGGGTAATTAGAGGACGTAAATGATTTTGGGTAGTAGAACCCCAAGCACAAATACCATAGTTAAGATAAGGATAGATAAGAGAGTAATAAGAGTGTCACCAGGGCAGGGCGAGGTACATAATATCTGATCTTAGAAAGAATGCCAACAGTTTTTAGAAACTTTTTTTGGTATATTTAGAATGTGTCCCTGGAAATTCAGCTTGTTATCAATGAGGACACCAAGGAATTTACCATCAACTTTACTACTGATTTGTATATTGTTTATTCTTAGATTAATTTCATTTGAGGATTTATTACCAAACAAAATATAGAAAGTTTTATTTGAGGATTTATTACCAAACAAAATATAGAAAGTTTTATCAATGTTAAGGGTGAGTGTGTTAGCAGTTAGCCAAAAATGGACTTTATTTAGTTCAGTATTCACAGTAACATTTAGAGCAAGCGGGTCAGGACTGGAGAAAATGAAAGTTGTGTCATCAGCAAATAAGATTTTTTTGAGGTGTTGAGAGGCATTTGGAAGGTCATTAATGTAGATGAGAAAGAGGACAGGGCCAAGTATGCTGCTCTGTGAAATACCAATGTTTATGGGTAGTGTAGGAGAAATGGTATTTATTCACAGAAACATACTGGAGCCTGTCAGTAAGGTAAGACTGAAGGTATTGCAGGGAGTGACCTCTGACTCCATAATGATGTAGTTTCAACACTTTAGCGCACCGCACGCGCAAGACCCTGCACTACCCCGGATGGGCTTCAGCGTTTCACGGGAGCGAGCGGTAATTCTGAAAAGTGTATACTCGTTTCAACTTTGTCACCTCAATTCTCATCCAAGGTTTTTCAATTTGGTATCATTGTATTCGCAATAGAATTCTCTACAGGACTAAAGGCATATAAGTCCAAAAGCCCGGTGTACTATCCACAACATACAGAGAAAATGAGTGCAAGTTACCCAGGAGCACGCAAGAGCAATAAAATGTGTACACTCTTTTCACTTTTGTCACCTCAATTTCCATCCTAGGGCTTTCATTTTGGTATAATTGTGTTTGCAATAGAATTCCCAACAAGAGTATGTGCAATATAAAGTAAAAACTACAGCGTGCTCCACCCGCCGACAAGATGAAAGTGACCCAAAAAGAGAGCACTGCGCCACCGTCAAAGCGCCTCTCATTACATTAGAGCGCGCGGTAATACTTAAAAGTGTATACTCTTTTCCACTTTGTCATCTCATTTCTCGTCTTAGGTTTTTTATTTTGGTATCAATGTGTTTGCAATAGAATTCTCTACAAGACTAAGTGCATATAAAGCCCTAAAGCCCAGCGAGAAAGGTGAGAAAGTAAAAGTGTATTACCCAGAACCGTGCAAGAGCAATAAAATGTGTACACGCTCTTCTCTTTGGACATCTCAATTCTCGTCCTAGGTCTTTCATTTTGGTAACACTGTGTTTGCAATAGAATTCCCAACAGGAGTATATGCAAATATAAAGTCCAAAAGCAAGGCGTATCACCCACAGCAAACAGAGAAAGTGACGGAGTGTAATTCCAGTGAGCGCTAATAAATGGTATACTGTTTTCAACTTTGTTACCTCAATTCTGGTCCTAGGTCTTTCATTTGGTATCAATGTATTTGCAAAGAAATTCCCTACAGGAGTAAGTGCATATAATATCCAAAACGACGGCACGCCCCTCCCGAAGCCGCCGCCACCGACACAATGCTGCGTCGTTACCGGAAATGAGTGTATTAAAAAAAAGCGTAATGCCGAGTCGTTACCAAGCGAAAGTGATAAGAAGAAGGTTTTGGTGGTTGACAGTGTCAAAAGCAATACGTAGGTCCACAATAACCCAACAGGGAACTCAGTTTTATCAAGAGCTGTATGTATTAAGTTAATCATACTAATAAGTGCATTGTTAGTGCTTTTATTGGGTCTGAAACCATATTAGTAAGAGCTAAGTATATTGAGTTGGCTAGATATGAGTAAAGCTACTTGTAAATTAGCTCTTCAAATATTTTTGACAAGGTTGGCAGAATTGATATAGGTCTGTAATTGTTGACATCAGTGAGATCACCACATTTGTGGAATGGGGTTACTCACGCTTTTTTTTTAGAATATCCGGAAAGGTTTGGAGTTCAAGTGATTTGTTGAAGAGTAATGCAATGGCAGGAGCTAGAAATATGGATTTTTTTTTTGTAAATTAGAGATGGTATCTTATCAAGGGTGCTTGACTTAGTTTAAGGGAAAGGATTACCTCATTAACATCAGAGGAATTAGCAGGAGCTAGGTACAGAGACTCTGGATAGTTACCTGTAAGGTAGTCTTTAACCCTCAAAACCGCTAGGGGCCCAAATGGAATTAACACCACAGGCGCAACAACAACAAAAAATCCAAAAATTATTTTGTCTTATAGAAGTGTTCATATTTTAGCCGCAATAGGGTAAGGAAGTCTGGCAAAAAAGGGCGTTGGCAGAGCCTTCGCCAGACGAGGTCTACTCTGCCCGAGCTGTCAGACGGCAGTTGCCACAAATATATTATTACCTAATTATTTCAATGTGTCTGATTGATTTTTTCTTAGTTTTTTTGCAGTAATATTATTCCATACAGTGAATTGTGGTATATTTATATAATAAAATGTGTGAACCATCGCTGTACTCAAAATTATGGTGTGCATATTAGTGATTCAATTATTTTGTTCATAAAACAATAAACAAATAGTTTTGCTGTTGTTACACTATATACACAGGTTATATATAAGTATCTGCATGTTTTGTTCAACATAATGAACTACAAAGTTGGAATTGTGAGTCAAAAAGCAACGAGGAGTGACCGCCACACACCAGCCAGCCACTCCCCTCCCTCAACACCTCACTTGCCCTCATTCTCCTCCCACAATACTGTTTTTGCATTTATTCACTATACACAGACGTTATATATAAGTATTTACATGTTTTGTTCACCATAATTGTACATCTAAGCTTGAATGGTGAGTAAAGGCACAAAGACATAGCTATTCACACAGTCAGCTGGTGACGGCCGCCCTCAAGGCCAGACGCACTAATATTTCTCCTCCAACAATATTGTTTGTGGTGTTATTACGGTATATACATACATTATATATAAGTATCTACCTGTTTTATTCACCATACCTGTACAAATAAGCTGGTATGGTGCCCAAAGACTATAGTGGCCATCAGTAAACATGACAAGTCGTGCAGACGACGCATCTCCCTCGGGTCCATCTAATTACCACAAGCTACCACAAGCTACACAAGCTTCAGAAAGCTTCCTGGCAATACGTTAGTAATGAATAAATATGATATGTTAAGTTAGGCTGACCTAACCTAACCAATCCTAACCTATCCTAACCTAACCTAACTTAACCAAACCAAACCTAACCTAACCTAACCGACGCTTGGATCGTCGACTTGATTTGGCGTCACCAGCTTTTTATTTTCGTCTAATTTCTTTATAAAAAGATACTTTTTCAGATTAAAATTATGTTTTTTTGTGTTGTACATTCAGCACCAACATTATAATGAGTAAATATATCATATTTATTCATTACTAATGTATTGCCAGGAAGCTTTCTGAAGCTTGTGTAGCTTGTGGTAATTGGACGGACCGTCCCTCACCAAAATGGCGGCTCCCAACCTACTCCTCTTGATGTTATCTCACATTATACGCACGTTATATATAAATATCTACATTTGAGTTCACCATAGTGAACCACTAAGCTGGTATGGTAAGTGCAGTCAATAAAAGGTGGCCACACACAGTCAGAAGACGATGCCAACACCCTCATTCCCACAGCCTTACTCCTCCCTCCATGGAGCACTGCGCTAAATATCACCACAATCCTGCTATTATCAGAATCCTGGTCAGTTTTATCACAGTCAGGGGTCTTCTATAATACTATCATCGCTAAATAATAGAAGTATCATGTATATTATGACATTTGTAGGCGATGCTGTGGTCAAAAGCTGAATAGTGGTGCTGTGAGCTTGTGCTGCGTGCGCCAGCCTTGGTGGCTTATTCAATACTGATGCTCTAACACCCAAGAATGTTGGCCTGGAATTTTTTTCTAGGTGGCATCTTGCAACTATTTGACGTGGCTGTACTATAGCTGCCCCTATCCCAAGGTGGGGCATTTAAATTATAGCGCTAGACACGAAAGCACATATAAATGATGTGCGCGGTTTCAGTTTTGTCACTGATATCATATATATATGATATGCGTAACCTCAAGGTAGGCAAGGTATGCGCGGTTTAAGGGTTAATATTAGTGACTGAGGATGGAATATCCTGAGCAAGGGATGTCCCAATGGATGAGAAGAACCTATTAAATTCAATAGTAGTATCTGAGGCCAAAAGCACACCATCGTCATTGGATAGAAGAATTGTTTTTTGTCCAAAATCTTTTTTGGTCCTAATATTTATTTATTTATTTGTTTATTTATGCATATACAAGAATGTACATTAGGATTTTTTTTTTTTTTTTTTGAGATATATACAAGAGTTGTTACATTCTTTTATAGCCACTAGTACGCGTAGCGTTTCGGGCAAGTCCCTGGAATACGATCCCCGCCGCGAAGAATCGTTTTTTCACCCAAGTACACATTTTACTGTTGCGTTAAACAGAGGCTACAGTTAAGGAATTGCGCCCAGTAAATCCTCCCCGGCCAGGATACGAACCCATGACATAGCGCTCGCGGAACGCCAGGCGAGTGTCTTACCACTACACCACGGAGACTGCAAATGATTGTGAGGATACATAATGGGGTAATTACAATCTTGTAAAGCCACTAGTACGCGCAGCGTTTCGGGCAGGTCCTTAATCTAAGAAAATTTTAAGTAGGTAAATACTTGCAAAATTTATAAAAAATGATAACAGTTACAAGGCAAGAAAAAAAAAGATGAGAGAAAATTGTAGGTATATTTAAGCACATAGGTAGCTCAGATTGATTGCAATGACAGCGTGAATGGTAGTTGACAAAAATTGGTAGGCACAATACAGCATATGGCTAGCACATAAAAGAAGACAGCAATGAACACAGTGATAAGGTTGTTTGGGTTAAATACATAAAAATTAGGAGATTGGGTAACACTAGGTACAGAGCAAATTTAAAGCTCAGTGTAGGAAACTAATTAGATGAAATTAGGTACTTTTTGGTTTTGCTTTTATATAAGGCAAAAGTTTGACAGCTTTTCAAATCACTAGGGAGTGAGTTCCATAGACTAGGTCCCTTAATTTGCATAGAGTGTTTACACAGATTAAGTTTGACCCTGGGGATATCAAAGAGATATTTATTTCTGGTGTGGTGATAATGGGTCCTATTACATCTGTCCAGGGAGAGTTTCAGAGCATGGTTTGCATTTAAGAACAGGGTTTTGTAGATGAAGTTGACAAGAGAATGTGTGGAGGGAGTTAATATTTAGCAAGTTTAGGGATTTAAACAAGGGAGCTGAGTGTTGTCTGAAAGCAGAGTTAGTTATTATTCTGATAGCAGATTTTTGCTGGGTGATGATGGGCTTAAGGTGGTTTGCAGTGGTAGACCCCCATGCACAGATACTATAATTAAGATAGGGGTAGATTAGTGCATAATATAGTGAGAGGAGAGCAGAGTTAGGAACATAATATCTGATTTTGGAGAGTATACCAACTGTCTTAGAGACTTTTTTAGTTATGTGTTGAATGTGGGTGCTGAAGTTGAGTCTCTTGTCTAGGAATAGGCCAAGAAACTTGCCATCATTTTTATTACTGATGTTAATGTTGTCTATCTGTAGCTGAATTGCATTTGATGATTTGCTTCCAAATAAGATGTAGTAAGACTTTTCTATGTTTAATGTTAGTTTGTTAGTTGACATCCATAAGTGGACTTTTTTTAATTCATTATTCACAACGTTATTTAGTGTATGTGGGTTGAGGTCTGAATAGATAAGGGTAGTATCGTCAGCAAACAATATAGGTTTAAGAATATTAGAGACATTAGGCAGATCGTTTATATATATAAGAAATATTAGAGGTCCTAAGATACTGCCCTGTGGCACTCCAACGGTAATTGGTAGAGTGGAAGAAGTTGTATCACTGATGGTTACATATTGGTGTCTGTCACTAAGATAGGATCGGATGTATTCAAGGGCAAGGCCTCGGATTACATAATGCTGCAGAGGAAGTAAGAGGTAGTTGTGATTAACAGTATCAAAGGCTTTTCTTAGGTCAATGAAGAGTCCAATCGGAAACTCATTTTTGTCAAGGGCTGAGTAGACTATGTCAAGGAGACTAATTTGGAATTAGTCACTAATAATTACTAATTAAAGACTAATAATTAAAAAAGAAATATTTGGGAGATAGTGCTACATGTTTTTTAATGTTGCCCTAATTTGGGCAACTTTAACCCTTACTACAAAAATTTATTTTTGTAGTATGTAATTTTGGCTCTTCTAATTATTTTAGACAGCATAAATGAGTAAATCTTTGACAATTTTTGTGTTTAAACCTTTTATTTGTAATTTCTGCCATGTTCCCCCTTTTTTATTTTTATATTTTTCTCAACACATTATACTTTAATCTCAATTAGTATTAAGTTTTAGTCTTTAGTGTTTTTCCTGTCCGAAATGCTTTGCATAATAGTGGCTTTAGGCATTGTATGTACTAGCTCTATCTATAAATTCATCAATATTTGTATCACCTTTTGTATGTATGTACTTTACGTGAATAAAAATTTGAATTTGAATTTTTTTTTATTTGAAGAGTTTAATCCGGCGGACATAAACAATTATAGACCAATATCAAATCTACCCATTCTATCAAAAATATTTGAAAAATTTATTAACAAACAGCTCTATTCCTACCTCGTAAAATTCGACATACTCAGCCCCTGCCAGTTTGGCTTCCGGTCCCAAAAGAGCACCAACGATGTAATCATTAGTCTCCTTGACGTTATCTACTCAGCCCTTGACAAAAATGAGTTTCCGATTGGACTCTTCATTGACCTAAGAAAAGCCTTTGATACTGTTAATCACAACTACCTCTTACTTAAACTCCAGCATTATGGAATCCGAGGCCTTGCCCTTGACTACATCCGATCCTATCTTAGTGACAGACACCAATATGTAACCATCAATGATACAACTTCTTCCACTCTACCAATTACCATTGGAGTGCCACAGGGCAGCATCTTAGGACCTCTTCTATTTCTTATTTATTTATTTATTTATTTATTTATGCATATACAAGAATGTACATAAGGAATGTGAGGATACAAATATGGTAATTACAGTCTTGTAAAGCCACTAGCACGCACAGCGTTTCGGGCAGGTCCTTAATCTAAGAAAATTTTAAGGAGGTAAATACTTGCAAAATTTATAGACAAAAAAATGATAACAGATTACATGGAATGAAAAAAAAAAGAAGATGAGAGAAAATTATAGGTACAGTATATTAAAGCACATAGGTAGCTATGATTGATTGCAATGACAGCTTAAAATGGTAGTTGACAACAAATTGGTAGGCACAATACAGCAGAAACAATATAAGATTGATTGCAATGACAGCTTGAATGGTAGTTGACAAAAATTGGTAGTCACAATACAGCATATGGCTAGCACATAAAAGAAGACAGCAATGAACACAATGATAAGGTTGTTTGATATTACATAAAAATTAGGAGATTGGGTAACACTAGGTACAGAGCAAATTTAAAGCTCAGTGTAGGAAACTAAATAGATGAAGTTAGGTACTTTTTGGTTTTGCTTTTAAATAAGGCAAAAGTTTTACAGTTTTTCAATTCACTAGGGAGTGAGTTCCATAGACTAGGTCCCTTAATTTGCATAGAGTGTTTACACAGATTAAGTTTGACCCTGGGGATATCAAAGAGATATTTATTTCTGGTGTGGTGACAATGGGTCCTATTACATCTGTCCAGGGAGAGTTTCAGAGCATGGTTTGCATTTAAAGAACAGGGTTTTGTAAATGTAGTTGACACAAGAGAATGTGTGGAGGGAGTTTAATATTTAGCAAGTTTAGGGATTTAAACAAGGGAGCTGAGTGTTGTCTGAAAGCAGAGTTAGTTATTATTCTGATAGCAGATTTTTTGCTGTGTGATGATGGGCTTAAAGGTGGTTTGCAGTGGTAGACCCCATGCACAGATACTATAATTAAGATAGGGGTAGATTAGTGCATAATATAGTGAGAGGAGAGCAGAGTTAGGAACATAATATCTGATTTTGGAGAGTATACCAACTGTCTTAGAGACTTTCTTAGTTATGTGTTGAATGTGGGTGCTGAAGTTGAGTCTCTTGTCTAGGAATAGGCCAAGAAACTTGCCATCATTTCTATTACTGATGTTAATGTTGTCTATCTGTAGCTGAATTGCATTTGATGATTTGCTTCCAAAATAAGATGTAGTAAGTCTTTTCGATGTTTAATGTTAGTTTGTTCGTTGACATCCATAAGTGGACTTTTTTAATTCATTATTCACAACATTATTTAGTGTATGTGGGTTGAGGTTTGAATAGATAAGGGTAGTATCGTCAGCAACTACCCTTCTAAACATGTTAATTTGTGTCCCCTGAGCACGGAAAAAATAAAAAAAAAAATCGTAGGTGACATATTTTGGGCGCAACTGACCGAGGAAGTTTGGCAAAAACTGGTGTTGACAGAGCGGTCGTCAGACCCGGTCAGCGTCACCCGCGCTGACAGGTGGGAGTTGCCACAAAGATATTATTACCTAATAATTCTATTGTCAACCAATGTCTGTTTTTTTTTAAGGAGTGCTGTTTGTCGACATAATTGTATTTGTGCTGCTTTTTCAGCTATGTTTTCATTTCTTGTTTTCATGCTACTCTTTATGCTCAATTAGTATTAAGCTTGTCATTTAAGTTTTTCATTTATTTATTTATTTATTTATTTATTTATTTATTTATATATATATACAAGATGGTACATTGGGTTTGTGAGAATACATTGGATAGTACAAGTATTTACAGTCTTGTAAAGCCACTAGTATGCACAGCGTTTCGGGCAGGTCCTTAATCTAGCAGATAAATTTTAAGTAGGTAATTTCAATCAGAATTGATAAATGATAAAGATACATTACAAGAGAAAAATGAGATGAGAGAGATAAGTAGGTATATTAAAGCACATTGTTATACCATACAGCAGATTGACAGCACATATAAGACAGCAATGATCACAATGGTAAAGATGTTCAGATTGGGTACATAAAGGTTGGGAGACTGGGTAGCAAAAGATACAGATAAACAAGATTTATAAACACCATACAACAGATTGGCAGCACATATAAGAAAACAGCAATGATCACAATGGTAAAGATGTTCAAATTGGAACATAAAGGTTGGGAGATTGGGTAGCAATTGATACAGTGCCATTTTAAGGCAAAAAGTGAAAAACTATGAAGATGAAATTAGGTACTTTTAGTATTGATTTTGAATGATGTAAAAGTTGGACAGCTTTTCAATTCAGTAGGGAGTGAGTTCCATAAACTGGGTCCCTTTATTTGCATAGAGTGTTTACACAGATTAAGTTTAACTCTGGGATATCAAAGAGATATTTATTTCTGGTGTGGTGATAATGGGTCCTATTACATCTGTCCAAGAAGAGTTTCAGACAAGGATTTGCCTGAAACAATTTCAGGGATTTCATGCCTGAAACACTTTGCGTAATAGTGGCTTTAGGCATTGTATGTACTAGCTCTACTTATAAGTCAACCAATTGTAGCGAGTAGATTATCCCAATAATATACTCGCTCCAAATATAGTGTTAATATTCCTGTCAACCTTTGGAGATGAATGAGGTGAGGCGTTGCCCGGGCAGCACGGTGAGGTGTTGCCCGAGCAATATAAGCGGCAAGAATAGCAAACATTAAATAGTCTACTTTCAAGTGTGGTCTAGAGCAGACACTTGCGAGATACTGTACCAACGCTCAGTGCGCTCAACTCACACCAACGTATCACCTGTGTACTTCTGTATATTCGACCAAATATATATATAGTATCTTAGTGTCTGTGTTTACTTGTCACCATACTTTACGTAACAATAGAACCGTTACACCAATCTTTGTAAAATTTCTTGTATGTATGTACCTTACCTAAATAAACATTTATTTATTTATTATTTATTTAATTGTTTCAATGTCTCCGATTGATTTTTTCTTAGTTTTTTTGCAGTAATATTATTCAATAGTGTGTATTGTATATATTTATATAATAAAAGTGGTGAATAATCGCTATACTCAAAAGTATGATGTGCATATTAGCGATTCAATTATTATGTTTATAAAACAATAAACAAATAGTTTTGCTGCTATTACACTCTATACACAGGTTATATATAAGTATCTGCATGTTTTGGTCACCATAACGAACCACTAAGTTGGTATTGAGAGTCGAAAAGAAATGAAGAGTTGCCCGCCACACACCAGCCAGCCACTCGCTGCCACTCCCTCAACACACGCACTAAACTTTCTCCCCCAACAATACCAGTTGTGGTGTTATTACACTATATACAGACGTTATATATAAGTATGTATATATTTTGTTCACCACAACTGTACAGCTAAGCTGATATAGTTAGTTCAGGCACTAAGAGTCGTCGCTACACACACAGTCAGCTGGCGGCTCCCTCACTCATTCAAGGTCACACGCACTAAACTTTTCTCCCCCCCAACAATACCGTTTGTGGTGTTATTACCCTATATACACATATTATATGTGTATATATGTATATATGTGTATGTGGGTCAAACTTAATCTGTGTAAACACTCTATGCAAATTAAGGGACCTAGTCTATGGAACTCACTCCCTAGTGAATTGAAAACTGTAAAACTTTTGCCTTATTTAAAAGCAAAACCAAAAAGTACCTAACTTCATCTATTTAGTTTCCTACACTGAGCTTTAAATTTGCTCTGTACCTAGTGGTACCCAATCTCCTAATTTTTATGTAATATCAAACAACCTTATCATTGTGTTCATTGCTGTCTTCTTTTATGTGCTAGCCATATGCTGTATTGTGACTACCAATTTTTGTCAACTACCATTCAAGCTGTCATTGCAATCAATCTTATATTGTTTCTGCTGTATTGTGCCTACCAATTTGTTGTCAACCTACCATTTAAGCTGTCATTGCAATCAATCATAGCTACCTATGTGCTTTAATATACTGTACCTATAATTTTCTCTCATCTTTTTTTTTTCATTCCATGTAATCTGTTATCATTTTTTTTGTCTATAAATTTTGCAAGTATTTACCTCCTTAAAATTTTCTTAGATTAAGGACCTGCCCGAAACGCTGCGCGTGCTAGTGGCTTTACAAGACTGTAATTACCATAATTGTATCCTCACATTCCTTATGTACATTCTTGTATATGCATAAATAAATAAATAAATAAATAATATAAATATCTACAGGTTTTATGCACCGTAACTGTACACCTAAGCTTGTAGTGCGCCCAAAGAGCATAGTGGCCACCCTCTAAACAGCTAGACAAATCGTGCAGACGACGTCACCTCCGTCACCCAAATGGCTCATCCCAGCATAATCCTTTGCTGTTATTACACTAATACACCACATTATATATAAGTATCTACATTTGTGTTCACCATAGAGAACCACTAAGCTGGTATGGTGAATGCAAACAATAACAGGTGGCCACACAATCAGTAAAAGATGTTGTCTCCCTCCATCTCTCAGCATCACTCCTCCCACAGCGCTAATTATTACAACAATCCTGCTATTATCATAACCCTGGTTATTTATATCACAGTCATGGGTCATCTGTAATATTGTCATCGCTAAATAATAACAATGATATATTTATTTTGACATTTTTCGGCGATGCTGTGGTCACAAGCTGAACAGCAATGCTGTTTGCTCATGCTGCGTGCGCCGGCCTTGGTTGCTCTAACAGTACTGTGCCTCTCACACCTGAGAATATTGCCCACGATTTTTTTTTTAAATGGCATCTGTTTACAAGAGCCCTGAGGAAGCTACTGTGAACCCCGTGTAGCCGCGGGCCATTTGAATCAGGCCTAGCACCCTATGGCGTATATATACGCATGCGCACCATGGGACATGTTACTCAGGGCGTATATATACGCCATGCGCAGTTTAAGGGTTAATCCAACAAACTTTGTAAAATCTCTTTATGTATGGTACCTTACCTAAATAAACATTTATTTATTTATTTATTTATTATTATTATTTATGGTGAGGAGGGGGGGGGGGGGGGAGGAGGAGAGGTGTGGTGGATATGGATGACACTATGGGATACCACTTCTTTTTCTAAATTTTTCAAACTATCCCCTGCTTGGCTTAAAGTCTATCGTATCTGCACTCATTCCAGGGGTTTTCTTTACAAGGTCTTCGTGCAATACCCTGGCTTTCTCACAAATGATGGCCTCTGAAACACTATCACCTGCTAATTCTTTGTTGTGTATCCAAATTAATACCAACTTTTCCACTTTTTCAAGTATTTGTGGTCTTTGTTTCTTGATCGTTCTTACGCCTTTTGCCACTTTAGCACTCATAATGTCCTTTTACTTGCCTAAGTATAGTGCATATCGTTGACTTGGCTTTGTTGTACTGCCTACAAAGTTCAACAACACATGTATCATTTTCATGCTTCCGAATGATCTCTTGTTTTTCCTCTTTTGTCATCCTCACATGTGCTTTCTTGCCTTGATCCTTACCACTGGCTTTCTTGGGACCCATGGTGATATATATAACAACTTTTATGGTCAAATAACCAAAATCCAACAAAAAACTCAAAATGCAGGTGAAGAATTGACGTGGGATAGTCGCTGGGTGCAAGGCACTGGTAAACTGAGGGGTGAGGGGCGACGATCGCCGTACCACCACGCGCTAGTTTGGCCTGTACGCGTATCAACAAACTCAGATTCTGAGGCAATTTTCAGAGGAAATCCTGCTCGTATTCCAAAAAACTTCTTATACAGGGACACTCGTATTCCGAGGTACCGCTGTATTTGGCTAAAATTTCTGGTAGCAGATAATTTTGAATGAAATATGTACACATCATTGGAGCATTGGTTACAGAATTGTCTCTGAATTCACATATCTTTTCGCATTGCATCACAGTAATGGAGGGTGTGTGAATAATTTTGTTGACAGTTTTTTTTTTTTTTTGAGATATATACAAGAGTTGTTACGTTCTTGTACAGCCACTAGTACGCATAGCGTTTCGGGCAAGTCCCTGGAATACCGACCGCCACAAAAAATCTTTTTTACAACCAAGTACACATTTTACTGTTGAGTTAAACAGAGGCTACAGTTAAGGATTTGCGCCCAGTAAATCCTCCCCAGCCAGGATACGAACCCATGACAAAGCGCTCGCGGAATGCCAGGCGAGTGTCTACCACTACACCACGGAGACCGGTTAAACAGTCATAAACAGTCAGTCATGCATGACTGTTTGCATAAGAGTCATGCACAAGTTTACATTTGGTCAGGTCTACATCGGCAGATAATGAGAATTCCCAGAGATACTTGTAACCGAGTCTAAGCCGAGCAGTAGTAACATCTTCAAGTCTGCTGATTTATTGGATGAACCATAGATTGTGTGGCTCCTCTTGCATGATAGTAAGAGGAGCCACACATCTATGGTTCATCCAATAAAATCAGCAGGCTCCATCACACTACCAGGTGCTCCACCACACTACCAGGTGCTCAGTTTGAGCGCCATCTTTAAAGTTACTTCAGTAGCACAGGAAGAAAGAAATGACACACTATTTATAGGTTTTTGCACAATTATTGCACATTTAGAAGTCTTGGCGAGAGTGGTAGCCGTTGAAGCAGTCGACAGCACACAAAGGGACTGCACACACTTCACACCATGTTTGCACAAGTTTACGTTTCTGACCTCTCCTTTTTGTTGTTTTAACAAACTAAGCAATCACGTTAGCCTATTGCAAGCTTTCCAGCTGGTGGCAAATGTTTTAGTCTGTGTGCTTGAAAGGCCTCCATGTGAGCAAGCCTGGGTGTAGCAGCATGCTGCAACACTGGGTTCATGATGGGTCTTTGTATGCCAGGAACATCTTTGCCAAACTTTGCTAATAACTGTGTCCCAAGTGTAAAAGCAAATGAAAGGAAACTTGGTTTATGTCCAATTTTCATCAGATACATATTGTAGCAGTTCAGCATGCTCATGTCAACACGATGAAAAAACACTTTTTTCGTCCACTTCAATGTTTTCCGCACACACTCGACAGTGCCCACCATCATGTCAGATTTATCAACCAAATGCATGTTGATATTATAGTCAAGAACACAATCTGCTTATATACTGGTTCTTGCGTTACTCGGTTCACCTTGCCACTGTTCACCATTGTACTATCATGAACGGTTGTCAGCAAGTTCACTTCTCTCTTGTCTTTCCACCTAACTGAGAGTATTTGATCACGTTTTTCTTAGTTCGTAGTCACCAACTTCAAATTTATTGTCAAACACTGGCATTTCCCTTCTTTTTGGCTTTACTGTGCCAACCAATTCAGTTCTATTTTCAATCAGAACCTAGCTAGCATGGGACTAGTATAGTAGTTATTCGTGTACAAAATGTGGCCCTTGTTCATCCATGGTGCCATCAGTGACTTCACCACACTACGTGAGAAACCATGTTGGTCGTTTCCGGGAATGTCAACATCGCTAGCAGAATACAGAATCATGTGTAACACGTAACCTGTTTTACAGTCACAAAGAACAAAGAATTTCAATCCAAATCTGTTGCGTTTGGAGGGAATATACTGCTTGAAGGAAACAAGTCCTTTGAAAAGCACAAGGGATTTCGTCAGTCACCAGCTTCTCTGCTGGTACATAATCTCTGAACTTTCCATTCACTTCATTCATATAGTGCTTGTCTCGCCAAAGTCTATCATCCTCTGTCCGGTCCTCATTACTTGCAAAATGTAGACACCTGAGGGGTATCCGAAAACCAGTCTTGGGACATATATTTCCCGAAGAAAGGTGTTGGAGTAGTCTGGTCTTTACTCCAATAATCAGTGATAGCGTATTTGACACAATGCTTCAACATACATATTGCTAAAAATACATACATTTCACCTACAGTTGTGTTTTTCCAATGCTGCAATCGTGAATATTCTGTTATCTCTTTTCCACTGAGATGAGCCGCATGAAGGTTTCATTTGGTTTACAATATATTCCATGAGCGGCTCATCATAAAATGTTGTAAAATATTCCATTTCACGCATGTCCCTCACCATTATCCGGGAAAAAGTCTGTAATCCCACTGTCTTTGTTGTCAAAGGCAGGAATTAGAGGAATAAAATCGTAACCATCACTCCACACAAGTACACCTGATGTCCTGCGAGACGCAACAGCGGCACGACGGGCGAGGAAGCATTGCACATCGTGGACCAGGATTTGAAGCTCATCTTCGCAAAGTTCAGCTGCTACGTGAACGTGAGGGTCTTGGTTCCTCAAGTGGTGCTATACGGTGGCGCTTGGCTGGGCGAGACGCTGCTGACGCAACAAATTCTCGCCCAGTCACACCATTGGTACTAGCAACAGGTGCAGTAACACTATGCTCTGAATCCACTTCACTAATCAAGAAATGAGTCACCTTCCTCTGACTTATTTTATTTTTATTTATTTTATTTTATTTATGCATATACAAGAATGTACATAAGGAATGTGAGGATACAAATATGGTAATTACAGTCTTGTAAAGCCACTAGCACGCACAGCGTTTCGGCAGGTCCTTAATCTAAGAAAATTTTAAGGAGGTAAATACTTGCAAAATTTATAGACAAAAAATGATAACAGATTACATGGAATGAAAAAAAAAGATGAGAGAAAATTATAGGTACAGTATATTAAAGCACATAGGTAGCTATGATTGATTGCAATGACAGCTTAAAATGGTAGTTTGACAACAAATTGGTAGGCACAATACAGCAGAAACAATATAAGATTGATTGCAATGACAGCTTGAATGGTAGTTGACAAAAATTGGTAGTCACAATACAGCATATGGCTAGCACATAAAAGAAGACAGCAATGAACACAATGATAAGGTTGTTTGATATTACATAAAAATTAGGAGATTGGGTAACACTAGGTACAGAGCAAATTTAAAGCTCAGTGTAGGAAACTAAATAGATGAAGTTAGGTACTTTTTGGTTTTGCTTTTAAATAAGGCAAAAGTTTTACAGTTTTTCAATTCACTAGGGAGTGAGTTCCATAGACTGGGTCCCTTAATTTGCATAGAGTGTTTACACAGATTAAGTTGACCCTGGGGATATCAAAGAGATATTTATTTCTGGTGTGGTGATAATGGGTCCTATTACATCTGTCCCGGGGAGAGTTTCAGAGCATGGTTTGCACCCAAAATATCCTTATACTCTAAATAAACACAGGAACTGTGTAGTCATGGGTGGATTGGAGTAGACACTGGGCGAGGTGGTACAGGTGAGCATGTAGGCCTCGCCATGGGAGGAGGCTGTATCTCATTTTCACTGTCTGTGCTATCATCAGTCAATTGTGTGTAGTCCTTATCATTGCCAGAGTCATCAAAATCACTTTCCTCACCATCAGAAAATAGTCTCTAGTTATTTGCTCCTGGCTAAGTGATTGCATGGTGCATGCCCGGGAGGCATTTGGTAGTGCGCTTGCCATGGTGACCGCTGGGTAACTGGGTCCTCCATGCGTTGGTAGCATGAACTGGATTTTTTTACAAAATGGCGGCTGTTTACTATAGCCCCTGGGCAGCGTATGCCCCCCCCCCCCACCTCACTGGCCATTCATATCTTGCTTGGTACTCCAACATGTTATATGACATGATGCGCAATTTATTGCAACTAAACATGTCATATGATGTGTTGCGCAGTTTAAGGGTTAAATAAGCATTATTCTGAGATGAATATTGTGGGTTTCAAGCTCGACAAAATTTGAAAAATGCAACTTTTATACAACTACAAATATCTTCGGTTTTACTTTAAATATTGTTTCTGGTTTAGGTTTCACATACAAGTCCTGTTTCTGTTGTTCTTCTGACATATAGAGATGTTTAGTTTAATACGTTATCAAGATGTTTTCAACACTATTTTTGGGCATTTGCCGATTCCAACATGGGCGACCATTTTGGAAACGCAACACATGGGTAGACTCAATTGACAATCTGGTCAGATTCTAACAGGGGTTTCAATTAATTGTTCCAGAGACAAGGGGGGCTGTTATATTAGTCCATATGTGGTCCAGGGTTGTAACAGATGTTTGAGTGATTCGTGTGGGCTTGGTGATTGTGGGGATTAGCATAAAGGAGTTCATGCTATTTAGGAAGTATTTGACTTGGGGACTATTTTGTTGACAGAGGTCAATGTTGAAGTTTTAGGATCATCTAGAATGATGTAATTTTTGTTGTGTTTGCTGTTTCTGATTAGGTTTCTTATATTAATTGAGAATGTAGTTGTATTAGTATTGTGAAATATAGAAATAGCTCCAATAGTTATTGACGATTTAAAGGATTTGAACGAGAATTGAGCAACAGGTATATTCACAGCAGTCGTCACTATATCTAATAACACTTGTGCAATTGAAGTCATCTTGATAATAGATAGCTGTACCACCCTTTTTGTCAGGCCTATAGTTGCATATGACTTTATACAGGGCTAAGTTGTATAGTTGGGTATGGTCTTTACTTAGCCATGTTTATGTTAAGATAATGAAAGTGGAAGAGTAGTAGATGGTTGGAACAAGCTAAGTGAGAATGTGGTTGAGGCCTAAACCGTCAGTAATGCCAAAGCGTTATGTGACAGAGTGCTGGGAAGATGGGACACCACGAGCATAAATCTCATCCTGTAACTACACTTAGTAATTATACAACTCACAGTTATCACAGTTGTCACCGTAGAAGCCAGGGCAGCAGCCATACTCCGTATCCTGCACCTCCTTAAACGACGTCACATATCGGGCCGCGTCATCGTCCTGAATAGGGTAGAGTGATGGCTCAGCTGAGAGGTCAGAAAAAAAAATGATGGATAAAGAAGAGGGAAGGTGAGGGGGCAAAGAATAGGTAAGTTGAGGGAAAAAGGAATTAGGGATGTTGAGGGACAAAAATGGGAAGTTAGAGCAAAATGAGAGGTTAGGGGCAAAGAGGGGGATGGGAATCATTCACCATCTTTCACTGAACAACCTTATACAATCAACACAACATGGATTTGTTAAAAACAGATTCTACCTTACAAATTTGCTCACATTTTTTTAAAAGGTAATCAGCTACTCAGATAAAAGGCCTTGTGGTGGATGTAGTATATGTGGATTTTGCTAAAGCTTTCAATCAGGTACCACTATGAAAGACTGGCAAGGAATTACAGGCCCATGGAATAAATGGTAAAATATTTAAATGGATAAAACAATGGTTGAAGGAAAAAAACAAAGGGTTGTGCTAAATGGAAATGAATCTGAGAAATGTGATAAGGGGGTGCGCCACAGGGGACCATTTTGGAACCTACCCATTTTGTCATATACATCAATGACATATATGAGAATATTACAAACCGCATCATAAAATTTACAGATGACACAAAGATTTATGGTAAAGTTGGAAATGATGACGATATTGAAGCCTTACAAAGAGATCTACATTAACTCCACAAATGGTCAGAAGACTGGAAAATGCTTTTAAACCCTTTAACTGTGCGGGCCAATAAATATTACACCCCCCAGTGCGCAAGAAATAAATTCTCGTGAAAAAATTCTTTTTGTTCTGAAAGTGTGAAAAACCCCTCCCTGTATATGGGTATAGCAACGGAATTTCGAAATTGTACTTACTTTGGCTGCTATGGGGTCCATAAAGTGGCGCATGATGTCATCATTCCCCATGCGCCTGTGCAGTAAGCTCGCGGGGCCAGTGGGGCGCCCGGGGCGGGGCGCGCGAGTTGCCGCAAATATAATTTTGTTCATTTTTTGAGCACAGTTCCAAATACATTTTATTTGTTTTTACGTGCTAATCCTATGTATAATGAACACGAAAACTATATTATGGCAGTAAAACATCCGTACTGTCCAAGGACACTGTGTTACGTGCATGACACTTGTGTACACATATGTTGCACATATTTACCATGTATCATGCTAATTTATGTATAATATACAATCTATTTACAGACTATACCACTGTCACACACTATATACATTCACCATCAACACATTTAGAACACAGCGAGTGTGAGCAGCCACACCCAGCCAGCCCTCCCTCACTCCTCCAACAATTGTATTCGCCAACATTGTTCCTCCCATCATACAGTTTATTCACACCAATGTTTCATGTTCATTTATGTATATATACAACATGTGTACACACTATGCACTGTCACACACTATATACATTTACCATCAACACATTCAGAACATCGCGAGTGTGAGCAGCCACACCCAAACAGCCCTTCCTCACTCCAACATCTTACTCGCCACATTGCTCCTCCCACCATACTGTTATTGTTTTCATAACACTATTTACACATGTTATACATACTTATCTACATGTTTTATTTACCAGAACTATGCAAGTAACCCAGTATTGTGTCCCAAACCGTACAGTGGCCACCATATACTGCATGAGAAATCACACAGCAGACAACGCTACAATTACGACGTCACCTCCCTCACCAACATTGCTCCACTCAACATACTCCTGTTGCTATTATTACACTATATAACACAAACTGTATATACCCATGTACATGTGTGTTCCCATAGCGAACCACGAAGCTAGTATGCTGAGCAAAACAAGAGGGGCTGCCACACAGTGAGGCTACCTCAATTCTCTCCCTTCCTCCCTCACCAAAAATCCTCCTTCCACAATACTACGCACAACGCTAATTATAACCACAAAACCTGGTCACTAATTTCTGTAAATTAATAATTGACCACAAGTTTATTTGAAAAGGAACCTAAGAAGTCGTTTGAAGATTCTAGATGGACAAAATAATGCTGTGGTGCTGTGGCTAGCGCTGTGAACATCGTGAACAGCATTGAATCACTGATATTTGAACATTGTACCCAGTCATTATCATACTCAGGCTCTTCTATAATACTATCATGGCTAAATAATACAGGTTATATACACTATTTTGACATATATACATATATTTTCATATACATATTTTTACAGTCTCCGTGGTGTAGTGGTAAGACACTCGCCTGGCGTTCTGTGAGCGCTATGTCATGGGTTCGTATCCTGGCCGGGGAGGATTTACTGGGCGCAATTCCTTAACCGTAGCCTCTGTTTAACGCAACAGTAAAATGTGTACTTGGATGAAAAAACGATTCTTCGCGGCAGGGGATCGTATTCCAGGGACCTGCCCGAAACGCTACGCATACTAGTGGCTGTACAAGAATGTAACAACTCTTGTATCTCTCTCTCTCTCAAAAAAAAAAAAAAAAAATTATTAGGCGATGCTGTGGTCACACGCTGAACAGCAGAGCTGTGCGCTCATGCTGCGAACGCCAGCCTTGGTTGCTCACTCACTACTGAGGCTCTCACACCCAGAAATGTGGACCATGATTTTTTTTTAAAGATGGCATCTGTTTACAAGAGCCCTGAGGAAGCTGATGTGAACCCCATGTAGCCGCATGAGTTTTGAATGGAATGTGAAAATAAAAACACCCGGAGGTGCGTTGCGCACCTGAAGCCTGAGCCTGCAGGCGTGTTGCGCAGTTAAAAGGATTAATATTGACAAAGGCAAGGATCGTGCATGTGGGGCATAACAACCCACGTCCTCGACTACTAAATTAATAGCATTACGTTACAGCAGATTGGTAAAGAAAGGACCCTTTGAATCAAGATCCACCATTCATTAAAGTTGCACAACAGGTGGGTGCAGCAGTCAAAAGAGCTAACCAAACTGTAGCGAGTAGATTATCCCAATAATATACTCGCTCCAAATATAGTGTTAATGTTTCCTGTCAACCTTTGGAGATGAATGAGGTGAGGCGTTGCCCGGGCAACACGGTGAGATGCCGGAGCAATATAAGCAGCGGTGTAGCGAACATTAACTAGTCTACTTTCAAGTGTGGTCTAGAGCAGACACTTGCGAGATACTGTACCGACGCTCAGTGCGCTCAAACTCACACCAAAGTATCACCGGTGTACTTCTGTATATTCGACCAAATATATATATAGTATCTTAGTGTCTGTGTTTATTTGTCACATACTTTACGTAACAATAGAACCGTTACATTGGTGACCCAGTGAGTGAAAAAGAACACCTAGTCACAAACTAGATCTTCGTCATGGATTTATCTACCAGGTTTCCAGCATACAACGCAGATGATTCAGAATTTTGGTTCATGCAGATGGAGGCTATTTTCGACCTTCACGAAGTTTCGACGATACCCAGCCACGATGGACTACAACATGGACTCTCACTGACCTCTACTGCTACTGTTTGCTGTGATGAACACTGCCAACACCCTCGCCACAGCTATTTTCATCGCGTCCATCTCTGCATTTTCATCTACTACGGCTTGCTGCTCCACGATCGTTACTCACTCATCTGACAGCCTCATCAATGATTACATCATGTTGGATCTACAGCTTGTCCTGCCGACTCTCCGTCGCTGCCAGGGCACTGCTTGTCCTACGCCCACGACAGCTGCTCTGTCATCAGATTCGTCTACACGTTCACTGCATTTGATACTCGGCCGACTCAAGCCCTTTGCGCAGTACAGGACTTACAGCTTGCGTTTCCGACACTTCGTCGCCTTCAGGACAATTCAGCTCTAGATGTGATTACCTCGTTGTCCTAACTACGTGCCTACATTACCTCCTAATGTCCTGGTGCCCGAGCCCATCCGCCCCGGATCTAAATGCTCCACCAGCGACCCAAGGACGCAACAATTATGCACATTCTTCTCTCCTGCTACACCGAGCTTGTCCACACACTGCCTACATCTTTTGGTACCAGACTACAATTTCCACAGTCAACAATGTAGTACTCGGCGTGTACAGTCCTAATCAACCAAGACGCTACAGCTTCGACACAGAGCAGACAGCAGACTACGACCGCATCGAGCCGCCACGCTCTCGCTCCCCGAGTTTAGACACTCACAAATCTCAATCGAGCCGCCACGCTCTCCCACATAGAGCTCCACGACTCCGGCCTCACTCAGCTCTCTGCTCTGCTCCAGGCTTCGTCTCAACGTCCTGCGACACTGCTAAATCCAGAGACACATCCGCCGACTACGCAGTTCCCTTTTCGACCCCAGTTACCAGCCGCACCACAACCTGATCCTACGACAACGGACGATCCTGTACGACCTCTCACCCTACAACCCCAGTTACACAGCCGCACCACAACCTGATCCTGCGACGACGGACGATCCTGTGCGACCTCCCACCCTACGACCCCAGTTAGATGACATCAGCGAAGAGGAGGAAGTTAACTTTGATGGTTATGTAACGCGAGCAGGGCGTACAATTCGCCGACCAGCTAAGTTCCTTGATCAAGTATTTTTCCTTTCATCCCCTGGGAGGGGGAGTTCTGTAGTGAGTAGATTATCCCAATAATATACTCGCTCCAAATATAGTGTTAATGTTCCTGTCAACCTTTGGAGATGAATGAGGTGAGGCGTTGCCCGGGCAACACGGTGAGATACCCGAGCAATATAAGCAGCGGTGTAGCGAACATTAACTAGTCTACTTTCAAGTGTGGTCTAGAGCAGACACTTGCGAGATACTGTACCGACGCTCAGTGCGCTCAACTCACACCAAAGTATCACCGGTGTACTTCTGTATATTCGACCAAATATATATATAGTATCTTAGTGTCTGTGTTTATTTGTCACCATACTTTACGTAACAATAGAACCGTTACAAAACTCTTGGGATAATCTAGCATACCTTTGACTATAAGAAAAAGAATTTTGCAAGTATTTACCTCCTTAAAATTTTCTTAGATTCAGGACCTGCCCGAAACGCTGCGCGTGCTAGTGGCTTTACAAGACTGTAATTACCATATTTGTATCCTCACATTCCTTATGTACATTCTTGTATATGCATAAATAAATAAATAAAATAAATAAAGAAGGTAATGGTTCAACTGAATAAATCTCTGGTGTGTCCCTACTTAGATTACAGTATCCAAGCATGGAGACCTCATTTTCAGAAGGACATAGTTACTCTGGAGAAGGTGCAACTCCGGGCAACAAAAGTCATTCCAGAGTTAAGCCATCTCACATATCAGGAATGCTTGAAGGCCACAGGGCTAACAACACTGCAAACCAGGCATTTATTTATTTATTTATTTATTTATTTATGCATATACAAGAATGTACATAAGGAATGTGAGGATACAATTATGGTAATTACAGTCTTGTAAAGCCACTAGCACGCACAGCGTTTCGGGCAGGTCCTTAATCTAAGAAAATTTAAGGAGGTAAATACTTGCAAAATTTATAGACAAAAAAATGATAACAGATTACATGGAATGAAAAAAAAAAGATGAGAGAAAATTATAGGTACAGTATATTAAAGCACATAGGTAGCTATGATTGATTGCAATGACAGCTTAAAATGGTAGTTGACACAAATTGGTAGGCACAATACAGCAGAAACAATATAAGATTGATTGCAATGACAGCTTGAATGGTAGTTGACAAAAATTGGTAGTCACAATACAGCATATGGCTAGCACATAAAAGAAGACAGCAATGAACACAATGATAAGGTTGTTTGATATTACATAAAAATTATGAGATTGGGTACCACTAGGTACAGAGCAAATTTAAAGCTCAGTGTAGGAAACTAAATAGATGAAGTTAGGTACTTTTTGGTTTTGCTTTTAAATAAGGCAAAAGTTTTACAGTTTTTCAATTCACTAGGGAGTGAGTTCCATAGACTAGGTCCCTTAATTTGCATAGAGTGTTTACACAGATTAAGTTTGACCCTGGGGATATCAAAGAGATATTTATTTCTGGTGTGGTGATAATGGGTCCTATTACATCTGTCCAGGGAGAGTTTCAGAGCATGGTTTGCATTTAAGAACAGGGTTTTGTAAATGTAGTTGACACAAGAGAATGTGTGGAGGGAGTTAATATTTAGCAAGTTTAGAGATTTAAACAAGGGAGCTGAGTGTTGTCTGAAAGCAGAGTTAGTTATTATTCTGATAGCAGATTTTTGCTGTGTGATGATGGGCTTAAGGTGGTTTGCAGTGGTAGACCCCCATGCACAGATACCATAATTAAGATAGGGGTAGATTAGTGCATAATATAGTGAGAGGAGAGCAGAGTTAGGAACATAATATCTGATTTTGGAGAGTATACCAACTGTCTTAGAGACTTTCTTAGTTATGTGTTGAATGTGGGTGCTGAAGTTGAGTCTCTTGTCTAGGAATAGGCCAAGAAACTTGCCATCATTTTTATTACTCATGTTAATGTTGTCTATCTGTAGCTGAATTGCATTTGATGATTTGCTTCCAAATAAGATGTAGTAAGTCTTTCAATGTTTAATGTTAGTTTGTTCGTTGACATCCATAAGTGGACTTTTTTTAATTCATTATTCACAACATTATTTAGTGTATGTGGGTTGAGGTTTGAGTAGATAAGGGGTAGTATCGTCAGCAAACAATATAGGTTTGAGAATATTAGAGACATTAGGCAGATCGTTTATATATATAAGAAATAGAAGAGGTCCTAAGATGCTGCCCTGTGGCACTCCAACGGTAATTGGTAGAGTGGAAGAAGTTGTATCATTGATGGTTACATATTGGTGTCTGTCACTAAGATAGGATCGGATGTAGTCAAGGGCAAGGCCTCGGATTCCATAATGCTGGAGTTTAAGTAGGAGGTAGTTGTGATTAACAGTATCAAAGGCTTTTCTTAGGTCAATGAAGAGTCCAATCGGAAACTCATTTTTGTCAAGGGCTGAGTAGATAATGTCAAGGAGACTAATGATTGCATCATTGGTACTCTTTTGGGACCGGAAGCCAAACTGGCAGGGGCTGAGTATGTCGAATTTTACGAGGTAGGAATAGAGCTGTTTGTAAATAATTTTTTCAAATATTTTTGATAGAATGGGTAGATTTGATATTGGTCTATAATTGTTTATGTCCGCCGGATTGCCTCCTTATGGACTGGCGTTACTCTTGCTTTTTTGAGGATATCAGGGAAGGTGTGACACTCTATAGATTTGTTGAACAGTAGTGCTATGGGTGGGGCAAGGGCATGGGAGGCTCTCTTGTACACAATGGACGGAATTTCACTGGTGTTCCCTGCCTTGGTTTTTAGAGAGTGTATGATGGACACAACATCTGCCGGGCTGATTGGTGAAAGAGAAGAGAGTTTGGATAGCTGCCTGAGAGACAATGGACGGAATTTCACTGGTGTTCCCTGCCTTGGTTTTTAGAGAGTGTATGATGGACACAACATCTGCCGGGCTGATTGGTGAAAGGAGAAGAGAGTTTGGATAGCTGCCTGAGAGATATGTGTTAATATGTGTCTGAGTCTGTGGGATTTTACTGGCAAGATTAGCACCAACCGATGAAAGAAACTATTAAATTCATTTGCCATTTCTAAATCAGTTGACGGTATATCCCCATCCTTGTAGAGTTTTATTGGTTATGTGAGTGTTGTTTAGTTCCTAGGATACTAGAGATAGTTTTCCAAGTGTTTTTCATGTTGCCTTTTGCTTCATTGAATCTATTCACATAATATGCAAGTTTTGCCTTTCTTATGATACTGGTAAGCATTGATGAGTACCTTTTAGCTACTTCCTTTGAAACTAGGCCAATCCTAACTTTCTTTCATATTCATGTTTCTTGTTGATTGAGTTGAGGATGCCACTTGTGAGCCATGGATTGTTTAATCTTTTGTCAGTTACTTGCTTTGTAAGAAGGGGACAATGAAGGTTGTAGAGGCTTAGAGTTTTGGAGAGGAAGAGGTTAGCTAATGAATTTATATCATGGGTATTATTGAATTCAGAATCCCAGTTAATATTGTGAAGTGCCTCTGTAAGATTGTCTAAAGCTGATTCACTGTGTAGCCTAAATGAAGTTTCTTGCTTTTGGTGGTGTTATGTCCATGTTCGCTATGAGAAAGGTAGGATAGTGGTCAGTTGTTCTGTCGTAGATTATACCAGATACAAGGGGAGCTGTTATGTTTGTCCATATGTGGTCCAAGGTAGTGGCTGATGTTTGAGTGACTCGGGTAGGTTTGGTGATAGTGGGGATTAGCATACAGGAGTTCATGCTGTTAAGGAAATAGTCAACTTGAGAGCAGTTTTGTTGACCCAGGTCAATATTAAAGTCTCCTCCCAGAATTATGTGGTTTTTGTTGAGATTGTTGTTTATAATAAGATTCCTTAGGTTGTCTGAGAAAGAAGCTATGTTAGTATTAGGAAAGTTTAGTGGATTATGCTGCACCTCTGCTTGTTTTGATGCCTGATAGAAAACTTGGAGGGCTTGAAAAATTGCAGAACGAAGCCTTGAGGATAATCCTTGGGTGCCTTCGTACCACAAAGATACTTAATATGAGAAAGGAACTTAATATTCTGAGCGTTGTTGATCGTGTTACTGAAATTAACTGTCAAATTGGTATAAAAATGCTTAGGCTAACTCATCCTAATCCTTGCACAGAAGCCCTCCAGAATTTCTTTATTTAAGATCAGCATTGTTCCAAATGGATAACAAAAACTGGAACTCAACTCAGAATGTATGGGGTTCATGATTTGTACCAAGAGAAACAACAACGCGCACTTTCCAGCACCGTGGGAGGTTACACCCTTTCCAGTTTTAATCCCTCCCTTTCCACCCAAGAAGCAAATTAGAGATCAGCCCAAGCTTCGTCTTGAGGCAAAGCTCAACGCCTTAAGCCATATTGATGCTCTGTCCACAGAGCATTCTCTTTCTCAAATCATATACACTGATGGTTTCCCTACACCGCACCACGGGTGCAGCCGGACGTGCAGTTGTCCTGACAATGGGCGATGGCCTATACTTTGAGTGGGGAGTCCGTATAAACAATTGGGCCTCTACCCTTCAGACCGAACTATTTGCCTTGATCCTTGCACTGAAATGTGTACAAGTCTCCAAACTTGATACATTAATTGTAAGTGACTCCTTATCATCCTTAAATGCTCTCAACTCTTTAAGACATAACTGTAATATGCTCGTGTCCGAAGCTAGACACAAATACAACAGAATTATTAAGGATGGTAACAGAGTCCATTTCATGTGGTCTCCATCTCATGTTGGCCTCCGAATGCATGATAGAGCTGATAAGTTAGCCAAAGAATCTGCCTTTAAAGGAGCCTTTGAGTGTAACCTTGGATTGTCAATGGGCAATCTGAGAGCAGCAGTTCACCGAGAACTTCAACAAGATCTTGTAGATCTGAGGCAAAGTGAAACTGACACCAGTAATTCCATCTATCATCATACTATCATCCAAGAGGAGCCACACATCTATGGATCATCCAATAAAATCAGCAGACTTCTAGATGTTACTACTGCTCGGCTTAGACTCAGTTACAAGTATCTCTGGGAATTCTCATTATCTGCTGATGTAGACCTGACCAAATGTAAACTGTGTCAACAAAATTATTCGCACACCCTCCGTCACTATGTGATGGAGTGCGAAAAGATATGTGAATTTAGAGACAATTCTATAACCAATGTTCCAGCGATGTGTCAATATTTCATTCAAAATGATCTGCTACCAGAAATTTTAGCCAAATATCCCCAGTTTTGCTAACTGTAGGTAGTAACTAAGTGATTGTAACCTATCCACCGCTTCCCACTGGATGGGGGGCGGTGTGCAGGACAAACATATAAATTTTGACACTAGCTCTCCACATATGTCAGTTGCTTAATTTAGAACCTGTACTTGAGGTCGATCTCGAACCCATTGTTGATGTGAAGACTTATATTGAATTTTGTAACTAGCTCATCAAGATTGTAACTTGCTTAACTAAATGAATTGTGGGGTTCAGTCCCTGAGCCCATTATGTGCCTCTGTGACCCTTTCCACTACCGCCCACAAGATGGGTATGGGGTGCATAATAAATGAACTAAACTAACTGGTGACGCTCTATTACTCTCTCATCTATCCTTATCTCAACTATGGTATTTGTGCTTAGGGTTCTACTACCCAAAATCATTTACGTCCTCTAATTACTCAACCCAAAGCTGCTTTAGGACAACATAAAACTCTGGCCCCAGACATCACTCGGTACCCCTACTTAAATCTCTGAATATGTTAGATAATAAGTCACTGCACATCCTCTCATGTGTATTTTATATATATATATATATATATATACCTTTTTTTTTTTTTTTTTTTTTTTTTTGAGATATATACAAGAGTTGTTACATTCTTGTAGAACCACTAGTACGCGTAGCGTTTCGGGCAAGTCCTTAATCCTATGGTCCCTGGAATACGATCCCCTGCCGCGAAGAATCGTTTTTTCATCCAAGTACACATTTTACTGTTGCGTTAAACAGAGGCTACAGTTAAGGAATTGCGCCCAGTAAATCCTCCCCGGCCAGGATACGAACCCATGACATAGCGCTCGCGGAACGCCAGGCGAGTGTCTTACCACTACACCACGGAGACTGCAAAGTTCTAGTGGAACTTGCCAGATTCTCCAACATGTGTTTGGCTGGCGGCATCCCTGAGGACATCAGGCCTGTCTTTTATGGAGCAGCACTCTGTGCTCTAAAGAAGAAGGATATATCCGGAAGAAGGATATATCCGGAAGAAGGATCCATAGAAGAAGGATCAGGCCCCATTGCCGTTGGCAACACCCCCTCCGACCGCCTCGTAGCTAAGGCTGCAGTCAGATCTATCAGCCAGGAAGCAGCCACCTTGCTGAAACCTCATCAGCTCGGGTTTGGGATCCCCCTAGGTTGTGAAGCTGCAGCACATGCAGCGCGGGCTTACATTGCTGATCTCCCGGACCAGAAGGCATTAGTAAAGCTTGACTTCAAAAATGCCTTCAATCAAGTCAGACGAGACGCTGTCCTCAGGGCTGTACACAACCATTTCAGTCCCCTTTACCCATTCATCCGATCGTGCTACAGTGGGGACTCTAAGCTTCTTTTTGGGGAGCATGAAATAAACTCCTGTGAAGGTGTCCAACAAGGTGACCCCTTAGCCCCCTCCTTTTCTGCCTAGCTATCAAAGAGGTCACTGATAGTCTGACAAGCGAGCTAAACATCTGGTACCTGGATGATGGCACTCTAGCTGGAACTCCGGAAACTATTTTGGAGGATATAAGAAAAAAATCAGGAGCAGGGAGCAGCCTTAGGCCTCATTCTCAATGCATCCAAATGTGAAATAATCTCCCGCAACCCCAGACATCACTGGGCAAATACAAAATGTTCTTCCAGACATTCTCGTTGTCAAGCCACCGGACTGCACTCTCCTGGGTGCCCCCATTGGCCCACGAGCAATCGAGGAGGTCCTGGCTGCAAAAATCACTGACCTAAAGAGAATGCTGGACAGGATTGACAAGATTGATGCCCATGATGCTCTCTTCTTCTCACAAGATGCCTGTCTCTCCCTAAGTTGACCTACTTTCTGAGATGTTCTCCCTCCTACAGCAGCCCTAAGTTAAATGTGTACGACACCCTTCTGAGGTTCATGCTGGTGAAAGTCCTGAACCTGCCATTGGACGACTCTCAGTGGGAGCAAGCACCCTTCCTGTAAGACTCGGCGGCCTTGGTGTCCGCACAGTCCTCCCAAATTGCTCTAGCAGCCTTCCTTTCCTCCTCTCATGCATCGCACGGACCTCGTCAGAGATATTTTACCTGCAACCCTGAGAGATTCAGCAGGAATACACGATCCTAGCTTTCACTGAATGTTCAAATCAGTGGGATGTTCTTGCAGCCCCAGCAACCATTATAGAGCCAACAAAACAACACAAACAGTCCGGCTGGGACCACCTCTAGTGGAAAAAGTAGCTGATGCCATGCTCAGCGTCGCAAACATCAGACAAGGAGAAAGCCCGCCTCAGAGCAGTGCGTGCCCCCCATGCAGGAGACTTCCTCCTGGCAGTACCCATGTCAGCAATGGGCACGCACCTAGATCCAGAATCCCTTCCTGTAGCAGTGGCCCTCTGCCTTGGTGCCCCAATTCACACTGAATACAAGTGTATTTGCAACAGGGTGGAAGCAGACCAATATGGACTGCATGGGTTGCATTGCGGAAGCACAAAGGGCTGGCATGCAAGACACAACGAGGTCAATGACATCATCAAGACAAGCCGCGTCTCAGCTAGGTGCCCAGCGGAGAGAGAACCTCGCATCCTAGGGGTCCAAAACCCGGATTTTCCCGCACTTCGCCCTGATGGTATCACCATATACTCATGTAAGGAGGGTAGACAGTTGGTGTGGGACTACACATGTGTATCCACCCTGGCTGACACCTATGTACACTTCGGAGCTGATCAAGCAGGTGGGGCGGCCAACCACAGGGAAACAGCAAAATCACTCAAGTACAGGCGACTGGAAGGTCAATACCTCTTTGTTCCCATAGCGTCTGAGACGCATGGCCCCTGGGGCAAGAGTGCCTTGGGATTTCTCAAGGAATTGGGTTCCAAGCTCATTGACGTCACCGGGATCCCAAGGGGCTTCCAGTTTTTTGTTTCAGCATCTCAGTGTGGCGATCCAGAGGGGAAATGCTTGCTGCGTCCTCGGTTCCTGTCCAGAAGCGGAGGAGCTTCAAGAGATCCATAACCTTTAGGGCATTTGTCTTGTATGTTTTGTAACCTTTAAATACACAATAAAGGAAAAAAAAAAGGGAAGGGGGTGGTAGGAGAAAAGCACACAGAAACTGTATTGGAGGGGACCTACATTCCCTCCAATGCGTTATGTGTGGTTTCCTCCGAGGCTATGGGTCCCCCTTCTTCCAGCCAGAGGTGGTACTCCCTTCCCTTATATATATATATATATATATATATATATATATATATATATATATATATATATATATATATATAATATATATATATATATATATATATATATATTTATATATATATATACATATATATATATATATATATATATATATATATATATATATATATATATATATATATATATATATATATATATATATATAAAACGCTGAACTGTAATGCCAATCCTGACCTCAAAAGCTTCATAGAAGGTTGTAACAGAACCCATGAGCACCACACCAGAAATAAATACAGTTTTGATATTCCAAGAGTACGACTTAATCAAACTAGAAATACTCTACAAATCAAGGGGCCCAGAATGTGGAATGACCTTCCCAACCATGTTAAAGACTGTACCTCTCTCAACCAGTTTAAGATAAAAACGAAGCTATACCTAATAAATTCCCTGTAACCTACCTTACCCCTCTATTGTCAACCAATGTCTGTTATTTTTTAAGCAACACTGTTTGTCGACCTAATTGTATTTGTGCTGTTTTTTCTGCCATGTTCCCCCCTTTTTTATTTTTATTGTTCTCAACACTTTTTTACTTTAATCTCAATTAGTATTAAGTTTTAGTCTTTAATGTTTTTCCTGCCCGAAACGCTTTGCGTAATAGTGGCTTTAGGCATTGTATGTACTAGCTCTATCTATAAATTTATAAATTTTTGTATAATTTCTTGTATGTATGTACTTTACCTGAATAAACATTTGATTTTTTTTATTTGAACTTAAAAGTAATTGAGCTTAAAGTATATTGCATTGAAAGAAAAAAATAAAAGATAAAAAAGGGGGAACAATTCAATTTTTTTCTTTATTATGCACCCTATACCATCCCGTGGGCAGTGGTGTAAAGGATTATAGAGGCACATAATTGGTTCAGGAACTGAACCCTCTAGTTCGTTTAGCTAAGAAAATACCAATTTTTGACGCTAGTTACAAAATTATTAATGTTATATACACATGTACACACTCTCATACATACATGTACATATATATATACGTATACACATATACATTCACATACATATCTAATCACCCACACAAATACACACATCAATAATCTTTGTGTCACAAGTGATCAACAAGAGGCTCACAACAGTCACTATACAAGGCACTTTACATCTATAGTGAGTCACAGTTACTAGTCTTGCTCCACACCCACCCAACTGGGCGGCAGCTTTACAGTCATGTGCTCCACACCCACCCAACTGGGCGGCAGCTTTACAGTCATGTGCATGCATTACCTACAGTAAGCAAATTTTGGATACTTCGCTAAGATTTCGGGCAGCACATCATTATGAATGAAGTACTTACACATTTCTTGGACACTATTGATGGTGTTATCTCTAAATTCCGCGATTTTTTCACATTCCATTATATTTATGACGCAAAGTATGCGAATAGTTCTGCTGACAGAGTTTACATTTAGTCAAATCTACATCAGCAGATGTTACAAACTCCCAGAGGTACTTGTAGTCGAGCCTAAGCCTAGCAGTTGTAACATCTAGAAGTCTGCTAACATTATTGGATAACCCATAGACGTGCGGTTCTTCATGCATAATAGAATGATGATAGATGGAGTAACTGGTGTGAATTTCACTTTGTCTCAAGTCTCCGAAATTTAGTTGATGTTTCTGGGATATTGCTGCCCTCAGGCTGCTCAAAGGCAGTCCAAGTTGGTAATCAATTCCCTCTTTACGAGCAAAAGTCTTGGCTAACTCATCAGTTCTATCATGCATTCGGAGACCAATATGGGAAGGAATCCACAGGAGACAAACTCTGACTCCATCATTGATTATTTCACTATATCAGTGTCTAGTTTCAGAGATAAGCACGTCACAGTTATGCCTTGGGGAGCTGAAGGCAGTCAAGGATGACAAGGAGTCACTTACAATTAGCGTGTCAACTTTGGATTCATATACGCGCTCGAGTGCAAGGATTATGACAACCAATTCTGTTTGAAGAGTGTAGGTCCAGTTACTTAGATGCGCTCCACACTCATGGGAGATGGAACCATCTCTCCCTGTCACAACAACTGCACTTCCAGCTGCACCATAGGACTGATGCAAGGATCCATCAGTGTAAATAATCTGAGAAAGGGAGCGCTCTCTGACTAAAGCATCAATTTGGCTTAAGGCATTGTACTTTGCTTCTTGTTGAAGCAAGGACTGTTAATAAATATAAATATAAATATGTTTATTCAGGTAAGGTACATACATACAAGTGATGTTACATTAATGGATTGATATATAGATAGAGCTAGTACATACAATGCCTAAAGCCACTATTACGCAATGCGTTTCGGGCAAGAAAAACATTAATATCTAGAACTTAATACAAATTGAGCATAAAGAATAAAAAGTGTTGAAAACAAATACAAAAAAAGATAAAAAAAAGGGGGAACATGACTGAAAAAGCAGCACAAATACAATAGGTTGACAAACAGTGTTGATTAAAAAAAAATAATAATAATAATAAAATAACAGACATGGGTTGACAATAAAGGAGTGAGGTGGGTTACAGGGAATTTATTAGGTATTGTTTAGTTTTTATCTTAAACTGGTTGAGAGAGGTACAGTCTTTAACATGGTTGGGAAGGTCATTCCACATTCTGGGTCCCTTGATTTGTAGAGCATTTCTAGTTTGATTAAGTCGTACTCTAGGAATATCAAAACTGTATTTATTCCTGGTGTGGTGCTCATGGGTTCTGTTACAACCTTCAATGAAGCTTTTGAGGTCAGGATTGGCATTACAGTTAGTAGTAGGGTGTAAGCGCTAGCGGCCCTTTTTTTTTTTGGGGGGAGAGGACCCCTGTGGAATGTAAGCGCCACAGGCAATTTTTTTTTTTGGGGAGAGGACCCTGTGGACTGTAAGCGCCACAGGCAATTTTTTTTTTTTTTTGTCAGTCACAGATTTTAAAAGTAAGGATTTCTTATGAGAAAAATAATTTCCGAGACTTAGAAGTTTTGTTAAAGTCTTATCATAAAAATAATTTTCCGAGACTTAGAAGTTGTTAAGGCCCTTATGGGAGAAATTCAAATTCAGTTATGAGCCAGGGGTTTTCAGGTAAATTTTGCTCAGTCACAGATTTTTTAGAAGTTGTTATAGTTCTTATAATTAAAAAATAATGTCATACGAGTACGCGACTGTTTTGTGTGCAATCCATGTGTACTATTGTCAAGACCGACAGACACGTGACGCTATGTGTGTTTATGTGTACCTGTAATTGAACCACACCCCCTCCCTCCCCCCTTACCTCGCAATCTGTCGCATCACCTGTGTTTACTTTAGACGTCAGCCAGACACGGCCTTCAGGTCACCTCTGTAATCGTATCTTATCTTCTCCATAATAATATCTGCACCGTCCCTCTCTCTCTCTCTCCTCCTATTTCCTTACAGCTATTTTCAGAGAATATTGTCTTAGATGTTTTGTTAAGGAAAACAGACAACTTATCCATAACATTTAGTTTTATATCCATTTACGGCTATTTCATCTGTAAAGACCAAAATTGAACAGAGCCCAGTTTTAAGCTCATATTTCATCAGAGTCCAGTTTATACCGAAAATTCGCCAGAGTCTACTTTGAGAGCAAAATTAGTCAGAGACAGTTTTAAGCTCATATTTCATCAGAGTCCAATTTATACCTAAAAATGAACAGAGTCTACTTTGAGAGCAAAATTCGTCAGAGACAGTTTTTCTAGCAAATTTCATCAGTGTCCTGTAATCTGTGAAATTTGACAGAGTCCAGTTTCTTGATCGAAATTCATCAGAGTCCAGTTATACGAAAAATTCGCCAGAGTCTACTTTGTGCCCAAAATATTCAGAGTCCAGTTCAATGATCGAAATTAATCAGAGTCCAATTAAAGACCCAATATTGACAGAGACCACAATTTTCGCTACTAGCAGTCCAATCCCCTGAAATTTTAAACAGTCATATTTCAGACGTAGTAAATAAGATCAAGTCAGTTACAGACTTGCTCCAGCCTCTTGTCCCCCCCTGCATATTGCATATTTTCTCTATATTCAGCTGTGTTCTTCACATTTTTTCCAGTGTTTCTGTGTTCATTACCATGTTCTATAATGTCACAGCAAGCTCAGTTCAAATTTTTTTCTGCCATTTTCCCCGTATGTTCACTATTGTTCTTTGTCATATTTTCATGTGCATCATATGTTCTCTGTATAACTTTTTATACTCAATATTCATGTTCTCAATGTTCTTAGCTTGTTCTTCACACGTTCAGTGTTCATTCTTTGTATTCCCTATGTTCCTTATACATGTCTTCATATTCTCTATAAGTTCATATTCCCTGCTTATTCACTCTATTCATCAACTTTTTCTTACATGTTTTCTGTGTTCACCGTATGTTCACTGTGTTCAATCCCTTACTTAACCTCATTTTTTTTATGTTCTTTGTTTCTTCCATTCACTAACTAGTTCTTTGTCAAATAATATTATACTGCATTACAGTTCCCTCAACAATTTTAGTCACCAAGTTTTATTTTCAAAACTATGTCAAAGTAATTCTCGTTGTCAACTTAATAGTTCTACCAACCCCGTTCTTAAACAAATCTACACTTTATTCAGTTCCAAATTTACAAAAGACAAACATTTCTTGTAACTTCTTAACTAAAAATCTTTCGCCAATCAACTGAAACATAGTCACTTTCCTCATTTCTCAACTAACTTATTATCCAATCAACCAAAAAATTGTCAAAGGAATCTTTCCAACACTGTTCATAACTAAACTTATTCCCTAGTCATCAGAAAATAACCGTGTTCTTCATGTTTCATTGTCATTTCATAACTAAAAAAATCTTTCACCAATCAACTAAAACATAGTCACTTTCCTCATTTCTCAACTAACTTATTATCCAATCATCAGAAAAAAGTCATGTTCATCATGTTTTGGCTTTTGCTCAACTAAAAGTATTCATCGGTCAACTAAAAATAGTTACTTCATCATGTTTCCTTGTCATTTCTTAACTGAAATATCACTTCTCTCATCTGAAAATAGTCAGGATTAACCTCATTCAACACCGTTCTTAACTAAACAGCCTTTCGCTTAGCTAAAAATTGTCAAAGGAATCTTTTCAGCACTGTTCATAAACTAACTTTATCCATAGTCAAGTAAGAAAATATAGTCAAAGATATCTATCATCGTCGTTCTTAACTGGCATTATTACTTTGTGGAGCACTAAAATAGTCACTGTCGTCATATTTTGTCTTTTTCCTCAACTAAAAGAGTCAAATGTAACTTTTTCAACACTTTCGTAACTAAAATTATATGTCGCTAAGTAAGAAAAAATAGTCAAATGTAACTTTTTCAGCACTTTCGTAAAAATTATATGTCGTTAAGTAAGAAAAATAGTCAAAGGTGCTCTCCGTAACACCAAAGTTACTCTTCGAGATAACAAAAAGACGTTCTCAAACACTCAAAAATTTACTCGCATCCTCAAAGTTATTCTCAGAGTCATCAAAAGTTAATCTCAGTTATCAAAATGCTATTCTCCAAGTAGCCTTTCATTCATCAGAGAACTTTCTAAGACATCTTCGTTCATTAAAGTTAATCTCAGAGGCATAAAAGTTATTCTCGGAGCTATCAAAAGTTAATCTCTAAAACAACAAAAGTTAATCTCTGTCATCAAAGTTGATCTGCAAGATATCTTCGAGTCATCAAAGTTACTTTTCATTACATCAAAGACGCGTTCAAATACTACCCATGTTCTCAGAAGTCATTCTCAAAGTTATTCAAAGAGCTAACAAAAGTTATTCTCAGAGTCACCTTCGTTCTTCAGAGAAACTTTCCAAAACATCTTTGTTCATCAAAGTTATTCTCAGAGTTAACAAAGGTAATCTCTAACTCACTCTCAGTCATCAAAAGTTATTCCAAGAGACGTCAAAGTTAATCCAAGACATCATCTTTCATCAAAGATATTCTCTCTAAGCCATCAATGTTCTTCTCTAAGACATAAAAGTTATTCTCTATGTCATCAAAAAGTTATTCTCTGAGCTAACAAAATACTACTCATGTTCTCAAAGACATTCTCCAATTCATCAATGTTGTTTCAAAGACATCAAAGTTAATCTCAGAGTTATCCAAAGACATTCTCAAAGTCATCTAAAGTTATTCTCTAAGACATCAAAGTTATTCTAAGAGTTATCAAAAGTTATTCTCAGTCATGTTATGTTATTCTCTAACTCACTTCCATTCATCAAAGACATTCTCTAAGCCCTCAAAGTTATTCCCAGAGTCATCAAAAAGTTATTCTTCAAAACATAAAATTTGCTCTGTAAGATATCTTCGTTCATCAAACTTATTCTCAGAGATATCTAAAGTTATTCTCAGAACAATCAAAAGTTATTCTAAGACAACAAAGTCTTTCTCAGAGTCATCAAAGTTATTCTCAGAGTCACCTTTGTTATTCAAAGAAGCCTTCTGAGACATCCTCGTTCAACAAAAACTGTCCTCAGAGCCATCAAAAAGTTAAATACAGTCGTCAAAGTTATTCTCTAAGTATCTTTTCGTTCATCAGAGAAGCTTTCTAAGACATCTTTGTTCATCCAAGTTGTTCTCTAAGACATCAATCTTGTTCTCTAAGACATCAAAGATGTTCTCTAAATCATAAAAGTTAATCTCTAAGTTACCTTCGTTCGTCAGAGAAACTTTCCAAAACATCTTTGTTCATCAAACTTGTTTTCAAAGTCATCAAAAGTTAATCTAAGACATCTTTTTTCATCAAAGTTATTTTCAGAGACATCTAAAGTTATTATGTAAGACATAAAAGTTATTCTCAGAGTCATCAAATGTTATTCTCGAAGTCATCAAAGATATTTTCAGAGACATCTAAAGTTAATTTCTATGTTATAAAAGTTATTCTCAGAGACATCTAAAGTTAATCTTGGTCATCAAAGTTGTTCTCCAAGACATCAAAGATGTTCTCAAAATCATAAAAGTTATTCCCAGAGCTATCAAAGTTATTCTCAAAGTCATCAAAGTTATTCAAAGAGCTAACAAAAGTTATTCTCTAAGTAACCTTTCGTTCATCAGAGAAGCTTTCTAAGACATCTTCGTTCATCAATGTTGATCTCTAAGTCACCTTGGTTCATCAAAGAAACTCTCCTTCTTCCATCAAGTTATACTTTAAGACAACATTGTTGTTCTCTAAGACATCTTCAGGCATAAAATTTCTCTCCAAATGTAACTAGTTCAGCTTTTCATATCAAACTTACACTTCTGTTAAATATATTTTCTTAGTCGCTTTACCCTAAAACTGTTCTCTGAACTACACTGTTCAAACCCACGTAACCTATCCTCTCCACCCAATGTTACTTAGTTAACGTAACGTTCCTAAACCTAACTTTACCTATCCTAACATAACTTACCTTACCTTACCTATCTTACCTAACTTTACCTATCCTAACATAACTTACCTTACCTTACCTATCTTACCTAACTTTACCTATCTTACCTAACTTAACCTGCATAACCTAACTTTACCTATGTTACCTTACCTTACCTATCTTACCTAACTTTACCTATCTTACCTAACTTAACCTGCATAACCTAACTTTACCTATGTTACCTTACCTTACCTATCTTACCTAACCTAACTTTACCTATGTTACCTTACCTTACCTACCTTTCCTAACTTATCCTGCTTAACCTATCTTACCTATCTTACCTAACTTTACCTATCCTATCCTAACCTAACTTGTCTTACCTAACTTAATCTTACTTTCCCAAACTGATGTATCCTAACTTATCTAGTCCAACCAGACATGCTCTAACTTACATAAGTATTCCTTCTTGTCTTTTGTGTTTCGTCAATCATTGTCTCATATTCATTTACTCATTTCATTAGTTAATTTCTCAAATGGTCACTTTTGCATTTCAAGTGTTATTTGTTTAAGATTGGGTGTTTAATCATTTCAAAGGTTTTTCTTATATATGGGCATTTACTCATTTCAAGGGATAATTTCTCAAATGGACGTTTTGCATTTCAAGTGTTATTTGTTTAAGATTGGGTGTTTAATCATTTCAAAGGTTTTTCTTATATATGGGAACTTACTCGTTTCAAGGGCTAATTTCTCAAATGGTCATTTTTGCAGATCAAGGGTTATTTGTTAAAGTTCATCAAGTTGCCCATAAGTTGTATTTATTATGTTTGTTATCATATGTTCTTATTCCCCAACCCTTTAACCTAACCTCTTGTAATCTTAGTGTATTTAGTAGGTTCTATCTTATGTTCTTATTCCCCAACCCTTTAACCTAACCTTTCAGATGTAGTTTGTTGAATATATTATCCTTTTCCTAACCTTTCAGATGTAGTTTTTTTTCTCCTTTTTGTATATTTTTACCCAAACCCACCATCCCACTTAACCTTCTTTCCTTCTTTACTTTGTTTTCACATATAAGTTCATTCTTTATCATAGTAATAATAAAATTACAATAGTAAAGAATCAGATCTACTAAAACTTGAAATTGAAAAAAACAAGAGAGCAAGAGCATGAAAAGAGGAGAAAAGAGTAAGAGAGAGGGGGGCGGAAGAAAATGGGACCAAAGAAGAGAGAATGAGAGAGAGTGTGGGCATGGGAGCACTAAGACTTGAATTGAGAAAAAGAAAAACTAAGTGAATGAGAATGAGGGTGTGAGAATGGGAGCAATAAGACTTGAATTTGAGAAACAAGAGAGCATTTGAGCAAATGAGGGAGAGAGAGGGGGAGGAAGAGAGAGAATAAGGGAGAGAGATAGAAAAGGAGGGTTAGAAGGAGTAGGAGAATCAAAGTAAAGAAGGAAAGAAGGTTAAGTGGGATGGTGGGTTTGGGTAAAAATATACAAAAAGGAGAAAAAAAACTACATCTGAAAGGTTAGGAAAAGGATAATATATTCAACAAACTACATCTGAAAGGTTAGGTTAAAGGGTTGGGGAATAAGAACATAAGATAGAACCTACTAAATACACTAAGATTACAAGAGGTTAGGTTAAAGGGTTGGGGAATAAGAACATATGATAACAAACATAATAAATACAACTTATGGGCAACTTGATGAACTTTAACAAATAACCCTTGATCTGCAAAAATGACCATTTGAGAAATTAGCCCTTGAAACGAGTAAGTTCCCATATATAAGAAAAACCTTTGAAATGATTAAACACCCAATCTTAAACAAATAACACTTGAAATGCAAAACGTCCATTTGAGAAATTATCCCTTGAAATGAGTAAATGCCCATATATAAGAAAAACCTTTGAAATGATTAAACACCCAATCTTAAACAAATAACACTTGAAATGCAAAAGTGACCATTTGAGAAATTAACTAATGAAATGAGTAAATGAATATGAGACAATGATTGACGAAACACAAAAGACAAGAAGGAATACTTATGTAAGTTAGAGCATGTCTGGTTGGACTAGATAAGTTAGGATACATCAGTTTGGGAAAGTAAGATTAAGTTAGGTAAGACAAGTTAGGTTAGGATAGGATAGGTAAAGTTAGGTAAGATAGGGAAGGTAAGGTAAGTTATGTTAGGATAGGTAAAGTTAGGTTATGAAAGTTAAGTTAGGTAAGATAGGTAAAGTTAGGTAAGATAGGTAAGATAGGTTAAGCAGGATAAGGTTAGGTTAGGTTAGGTTAGGTAAGATAGGTAAGGTAGGTAAGGTAACATAGGTAAAGTTAGGTTATGCAGGTTAAGTTAGGTAAGATAGGTAAAGTCAGGTAAGATAGGTAAGGTAAGGTAACATAGGTAAAGTTAGGTTATGGAGGTTAAGTTAGGTAAGATAGGTAAAGTTAGGTAAGATAGGTAAGATAGGTTAAGCAGGATAAGTTAGGAAAGGTAGGTAAGGTAAGGTAACATAGGTAAAGTTAGGTTAGGTAAGATAGGTAAGGTAAGGTAACATAGGTAAAGTTAGGTTATGCAGGTTAAGTTAGGTAAGATAGGTAAAGTTAGGTAAGATAGGTAAGGTAAGGTAACATAGGTAAAGTTAGGTTATGCAGGTTAAGTTAGGTAAGATAGGTAAAGTTAGGTAAGATAGGTAAGGTAAGGTAAGTTATGTTAGGATAGGTAAAGTTAGGTAAGATAGGTAAGGTAAGGTAAGTTATGTTAGGATAGGTAAAGTTAGGTTTAGGAACGTTACGTTAACTAAGTAACATTGGGTGGAGAGGATAGGTTACGTGGGTTTGAACAGTGTAGTTCAGAGAACAGTTTTAGGGTAAAGCGACTAAGAAAATATATTTAACAGAAGTGTAAGTTTGATATGAAAAGCTGAACTAGTTACATTTGGAGAGAAATTTTATGCCTGAAGATGTCTTAGAGAACAACAATGTTGTCTTAAAGTATAACTTGATGGAAGAAGGAGAGTTTCTTTGATGAACCAAGGTGACTTAGAGATCAACATTGATGAACGAAGATGTCTTAGAAAGCTTCTCTGATGAACGAAAGGTTACTTAGAGAATAACTTTTGTTAGCTCTTTGAATAACTTTGATGACTTTGAGAATAACTTTGATAGCTCTGGGAATAACTTTTATGATTTTGAGAACATCTTTGATGTCTTGGAGAACAACTTTGATGACCAAGATTAACTTTAGATGTCTCTGAGAATAACTTTTATAACATAGAAATTAACTTTAGATGTCTCTGAAAATATCTTTGATGACTTCGAGAATAACATTTGATGACTCTGAGAATAACTTTTATGTCTTACATAATAACTTTAGATGTCTCTGAAAATAACTTTGATGAAAAAAGATGTCTTAGATTAACTTTTGATGACTTTGAAAACAAGTTTGATGAACAAAGATGTTTTGGAAAGTTTCTCTGACGAACGAAGGTAACTTAGAGATTAACTTTTATGATTTAGAGAACATCTTTGATGTCTTAGAGAACAAGATTGATGTCTTAGAGAACAACTTGGATGAACAAAGATGTCTTAGAAAGCTTCTCTGATGAACGAAAAGATACTTAGAGAATAACTTTGACGACTGTATTTAACTTTTTGATGGCTCTGAGGACAGTTTTTGTTGAACGAGGATGTCTCAGAAGGCTTCTTTGAATAACAAAGGTGACTCTGAGAATAACTTTGATGACTCTGAGAAAGACTTTGTTGTCTTAGAATAACTTTTGATTGTTCTGAGAATAACTTTAGATATCTCTGAGAATAAGTTTGATGAACGAAGATATCTTACAGAGCAAATTTTATGTTTTGAAGAATAACTTTTTGATGACTCTGGGAATAACTTTGAGGGCTTAGAGAATGTCTTTGATGAATGGAAGTGAGTTAGAGAATAACATAACATGACTGAGAATAACTTTTGATAACTCTTAGAATAACTTTGATGTCTTAGAGAATAACTTTAGATGACTTTGAGAATGTCTTTGGATAACTCTGAGATTAACTTTGATGTCTTTGAAACAACATTGATGAATTGGAGAATGTCTTTGAGAACATGAGTAGTATTTTGTTAGCTCAGAGAATAACTTTTTGATGACATAGAGAATAACTTTTATGTCTTAGAGAAGAACATTGATGGCTTAGAGAGAATATCTTTGATGAAAGATGATGTCTTGGATTAACTTTGACGTCTCTTGGAATAACTTTTGATGACTGAGAGTGAGTTAGAGATTACCTTTGTTAACTCTGAGAATAACTTTGATGAACAAAGATGTTTTGGAAAGTTTCTCTGAAGAACGAAGGTGACTCTGAGAATAACTTTTGTTAGCTCTTTGAATAACTTTGAGAATGACTTCTGAGAACATGGGTAGTATTTGAACGCGTCTTTGATGTAATGAAAAGTAACTTTGATGACTCGAAGATATCTTGCAGATCAACTTTGATGACAGAGATTAACTTTTGTTGTTTTAGAGATTAACTTTTTGATAGCTCCGAGAATAACTTTTATGCCTCTGAGATTAACTTTAATGAACGAAGATGTCTTAGAAAGTTCTCTGATGAATGAAAGGCTACTTGGAGAATAGCATTTTGATAACTGAGATTAACTTTTTGATGACTCTGAGAATAACTTTGAGGATGCGAGTAAATTTTTGAGTGTTTGAGAACGTCTTTTTGTTATCTCGAAGAGTAACTTTGGTGTTACGGAGAGCACCTTTGACTATTTTTCTTACTTAACGACATATAATTTTTACGAAAGTGCTGAAAAAGTTACATTTGACTATTTTTTCTTACTTAGCGACATATAATTTTAGTTACGAAAGTGTTGAAAAAGTTACATTTGACTCTTTTAGTTGAGGAAAAAGACAAAATATGACGACAGTGACTATTTTAGTGCTCCACAAAGTATAATGCCAGTTAAGAACGACGATGATAGATATCTTTGACTATATTTTCTTACTTGACTATGGATAAAGTTAGTTATGAACAGTGCTGAAAAGATTCCTTTGACAATTTTTAGCTAAGCGAAAGGCTGTTTAGTTAAGAACGGTGTTGAATGAGGTTAATCCTGACTATTTTCAGATGAGAGAAGTGATATTTCAGTTAAGAAATGACAAGGAAACATGATGAAGTAACTATTTTTAGTTGACCGATGAATACTTTTAGTTGAGCAAAAGCCAAAACATGATGAACATGACTTTTTTCTGATGATTGGATAATAAGTTAGTTGAGAAATGAGGAAAGTGACTATGTTTTTAGTTGATTGGTGAAAGATTTTTTTAGTTATGAAATGACAATGAAACATGAAGAACACGGTTATTTTCTGATGACTAGGGAATAAGTTTAGTTATGAACAGTGTTGGAAAGATTCCTTTGACAATTTTTGGTTGATTGGATAATAAGTTAGTTGAGAAATGAGGAAAGTGACTATGTTTCAGTTGATTGGCGAAAGATTTTTAGTTAAGAAGTTACAAGAAAGGTTTGTCTTTTGTAAATTTGGAACTGAATAAAGTGTAGATTTGTTTAAGAACGGGGTTGGTAGAACTATTAAGTTGACAACGAGAATTACTTTGACATAGTTTTGAAAATAAAACTTGGTGACTAAAATTGTTGAGGGAACTGTAATGCAGTATAATATTATTTGACAAAGAACTAGTTAGTGAATGGAAGAAACAAAGAACATAAAAAAAATGAGGTTAAGTAAGGGATTGAACACAGTGAACATACGGTGAACACAGAAAACATGTAAGAAAAAGTTGATGAATAGAGTGAACAAGCAGGGAATATGAACTTATAGAGAATATGAAGACATGATAAGGAACATAGGGAATACAAAGAATGAACACTGAACGTGTGAAGAACAAGCTAAGAACATTGAGAACATGAATATTGAGTATAAAAAGTTATACAGAGAACATATGATGCACATGAAAATATGACAAAGAACATAGTGAACATACGGGGAAAATGGCAGAAAAAATTTGAACTGAGCTTGCTGTGAACATTTATAGAACATGGAATGAACACAGAAAACATGGAAAAAATGTGAAGAACACAGCTGAATATAGAGAAAATATGCAAATACAGGGGGGACAAGAGCTGGAGCTCTGTAACTGACTTGATCTTATTTACTACGTCTGAAATATGACTGTTTAAAATTTCAGGGGGATTGGACTGCTAGTAGCGAAAATGTGGTCTCTGTCAAATTTGGGTCTTTAATTGGACTCTGATTAATTTCGATCATGAACTGGACTCTGAATATTTTGGCACAAAGTAGACTCTGGCGAATTTTCGGTATAAACTGGACTCTGATGAATTTCGATCAAGAACTGGACTCTGTCAAATTTTCACAGATTACAGGACACTGATGAAATTTGCTAGAAAAACTGTCTCTGACGAATTTTGCTCTCAAAGTAGACTCTGTTCATTTTTAGGTATAAATTGGACTCTGATGAAATATGAGCTTAAAACTGTCTCTGACTAATTTTGCTCTCAAAGTAGACTCTGGCGAATTTTCGGTATAAACTGGACTCTGATGAAATATGAGCTTAAAACTGGGCTCTGTTCAATTTTGGTCTTTACAGATGAAATAGCCGTAAATGGATATAAAACTAAATGTTATGGATAAGTTGTCTGTTTTCCTTAACAAAACATCTAAGACAATATTCTCTGAAAATAGCTGTAAGGAAATAGGAGGAGAGAGAGAGAGAGAGGGACGGTGCAGATATTATTATGGAGAAGATAAGATACGATTACAGAGGTGACCTGAAGGCCGTGTCTGGCTGACGTCTAAAGTAAACACAGGTGATGCGACAGATTGCGAGGTAAGGGGGGAGGGAGGGGGTGTGGTTCAATTACAGGTACACATAAACACACATAGCTTCACGTGTCTGTCGGTCTTGACAATAGTACACATGGATATGCACACAAAACAGTCCGTACTCGTATGACATTATTTTTAATTATAAGAACTTTAACAACTTCTAAAAATCTGTGACTGACAAAATTTACCTGAAAACCCTGGCTCATAAACATGAATTTGAATTTCTCCCATAAGGCCTTAACAAACTTCTAAGTCTCGGAAATTATTTTTATGATAAGACTTTAACAAACTTCTAAGTCTCGGAAATTATTTTTCTCATAAGAAATCCTTACTTTTAAAATCTGTGACTGACAAAAAAAAAAAAAAAATTGCCTGTGGCGCTTACAGTCCACAGGGGTCCTCTCCCCAAAAAAAAAAATTGCCTGTGGCGCTTACATTCCACAGGGGTCCTCTCCCCAAAAAAAAAAAAGGGCCGCTAGCGCTTACACCCTACTACTACAGTTCAGCGTTTTATATATGTATAATACACAAGAGAGAATGTGCAGTGACTTAATATCTAACATATTCAGAGATTTGAGTAAGGGTACCGAGTGATGTCTGGGGCCAGAGTTGGTTATTGTCCTAATAGCAGCTTTGTGTTGGGTAATGAGAGGACGTAAATGATTTTGGGTAGTAGAACCCCAAGCACAAATACCATAGTTGAGGTATGGATAGATGAGGGAGTAATAGAGAGTAACCAGGGCAGGGCGGGGTACATAATATCTGATCTTAGAAAGAATGCCAACAGTTTTTGAAACTTTTTTTGATATATTTAGAATGTGACCCTGGAAATTCAGCTTGTGGTCGATGAGAACGCCAAGGAATTTGCCATCTAATTTGTTACAAATTTGGGTATTGTTTATTTTGAGATTTATCTGATTAGAGGATTTATTGCCAAACAGAATATAAAACGTTTTGTCAATGTTAAGGGTGAGTTTGTTGGCAGTTAGCCAAAGATGGACTTTCTCTAGCTCAGTATTTACTGTGGCATTTAGAGCAAGGGGGTCAGGACTGGAGTAAATGAAGGTTGTGTCGTCAGCAAATAGAATTGGTTTGAGGTGTTGGGAGGCATTTGGAAGGTCATTAATGTAGATGAGAAAGAGGAGAGGGCCAAGTATGCTGCCCTGAGGAACACCAATGTTGATGGGTAGGGTAGGAGAAATTGTATTATTCACAGAAACATACTGGAGCCTGTCAGTAAGATAAGATTTGAGGTATTGCAGGGAGTGTCCTCTGACTCCATAATGATGCAATTTAAGAAGAAGGTTTTGATGGTTGACAGTGTCAAAAGCCTTACGCAGGTCCACAAATAACCCAACAGGAAACTCCTTTTTATCAAGAGCTGCGTGAATTACGTTAATCATACTAATAAGTGCATCGTTAGTGCTTTTTTTGGGTCTGAAGCCATATTGACAAGAGCTAAGTATATTGTGTTTGGCTAGAAAAGAGTAAAGCTGCTTGTAGATTAGCTTTTCGAATATTTTTGACAAGTTAGGCAGGATTGATATAGGTCTATAGTTGTTAACATCAGTGAGATCACCACATTTGTAGACAGGGGTTACTCTTGCTTTTTTTAGAATGTCAGGAAAGGTTTGGAGTTCAAGTGACTTGTTGAAGAGCAATGCAATAGCAGGGGCTAGAGATCTGGAGGCTTTTTTGTAAATTAAAGTTGGTATCTCCTCGAGGGCACTAGACTTGGTTTTAAGGGAAAGGATTATTTCATTGACATCAGTGGAACTAGTAGGCTTTAGGTACAGAGACTGTGGATAGTTACCTGTAAAGCGCTGGTGAAGCGCTTGAAGTGTACGCTACGAGACCAACGTGATCACGCTGCGCTCCTCACTCTAAGCTGTATATCAGCCCTTATACTATTGCCAGATGATGTAGACCGCCACCCACAGGCAGCTAAGTACATGGAGTCCTAGCATGTTATAGCAAAACCAAAGTAACCGACCAAAATCAACTCATTCCATCTCAATTAAGTTTCAAAACATTCCTCTACGGCTGTGAGTACCAGTGCATGCTGCCGCCACCGCGCTGCCTGACGCAAGTTTCTTCACAATATATACCCCCAGTCCATTCTAACCAATCATGTCTCCTAAACATGGGGCTGTGCAGAGAAAGAAGGACAACAAACCCCTTAACAAGGCAACCATCCCGGCCAACTCAAACAATATTCGTGTTTCTCCGTCTGGAAGCTCTGGGGTCCAGGGCAGCGGTGCTGCCCTCCCCTCCACCCCTTTGAGCAAGGGAGCAGAGACATCTCAATCCTCTCCTATGGACATGCTAGCATCCCACTATAAGCAACTCAAGCGAGCTTCCGGTCCCTCACCGGAATTCTATAACTGGGCCGAGAATCAGTGGTTCAAAAAGTTGTGCCAAGTCCTCGAGTCTCAAAATGCTATCATCTTGAGTCTTCTAAATGAGAATCTAGCGATCCGCGCTAATCTCCAACAACAACAACAAGAAATAACCCTCCTCCGCGAGGAAATTAGAAACTGCAAGGCAAGCCAAGACCAACTACAGCATGATTTAAATGATCTCCGTGAGGAAAGCAACCTTCTGAAAACTGATGAAGCCATTAAAAAACAGGAGGAAGCCCTCAACAAAATGACTGCATGTATCAGTACATTTTCAGCCCAGCGTTCTGTCTCCCAGGATGAACAAGACCAGCAAAAGCTGCTAGACTCTGTTATAGTGTCGTCCCAAGATATACCTGTGGAACATGATGGTGAAAACTGTGTCGAAATAGCTCTGGATCTCATAAAAGACAAATTGCAGCTCATTCTAAACAAATCTGACGTTATTGCTGCCTACAGAGTAGGCAAAAAGAATCCATCAAGTCAAAACCAACGGAAAATTCGCCTGAAGCTGTCTTCCCAGTTCACGAAATCCAATCTAGTCAGGACAGCTGTAGCCCAACGGAAGGTATTATACATCAACGAGTGCTTGACTAGGAACAGACAGCACCTCCTCTACCGCCTGCGTCAAATCCGTCAAAAAAACCCAGATGCGATTCATCAGTGCTTCGTTAGAGATGGACTGATAAAGGTGAGAAAAACCGCAGAGGGCAAAATGTTCACAATTACTAAAGAAGAGAACCTCAACGCTTTCCTCTCCCAATGTGGTCTGTCTCAGCTCATTATCACTCCCAGTGAATTAACTTAATTAACCCCCTGTCAACTAGTGGGGCTAGGTTTCCTAAGTCTCATTGTTTCATTTTCTGACTTAATTTTTAACTTACTCTTAACTAGTCATTTACTGAAATTATTTAATTGAGTGCATAAATAGTTCTTCAGGTCTTATTAATTATACAGTCATAACTGAACTATTTATAGTTAATAATCATTAGCTTAAATTTGCCTATGCTTATTATTCAACTTTTCTTTGATTTCATTTATTACCTAGGTTGCCTAGCCTCGCCATGCTCCCTTACTCCATTGTACCCCTGGCTTTGCCTGCATCTCAAATTGCAAATTGTTACTTACAGTGTACCTGAGAGTACTTGTAAGCAATCTACCTCATTTTTCATTTTTGCTCAATTTGTTTTTGTATTGCTTAGTCTTGTTTATATTTTTGTTTTGTATTTCTATATCTTGTGTTTTGTATAGTCCATGTTTATATGTTTTTTCGTTAATCTCATTTATTACCTAGGTTGCCTAGCCTAGCCATACTCCCTTACTCCATTGTACCCCTGTAAGCCCCTTTTGAGTTTGCTTTGTTCTGTATTGTGTACATCTTTTTCCCTATTTTATAGCTTATTTCTACCTTGTTATTTGCCTTTCTTCCATTGTTTTTCCTGCAATCAGCTTTTTTTATGCAGACAAGTATAGACCCTGAACTTAACCTCTTATCCACTATCTATGACAATTATCACTTTAATGATCTAAATTGCAGATATTTTGCAGCACATGATGTAAACAATGTATTAACTCATAATCACAATATCTCTGTAATCAATTTGAACGTTAGATCCCTAGGTAAACACTTCGATGATGTTAGTGCCTTGATTGAAGCTATTGACAACAAATTCTCTTTTATTATACTTACTGAAACATGGTTGAAAGAGGATACTACTCAGCTCTTTAACATGCCTAACTACTCAGCAATTCACAACTGTCGTCAAATTCAGAGAGGTGGTGGCACTGCTCTTTACTACCACCAAGAACTAACATGCTTAAAAGAAATTAGAACCAGAGACTGCTATGGGGAGTATATCTTCGCCAGCTTCAGAGTCAAGGGTGCCGAGTCTGTCCTAACTGTGGGTGCAGTTTATAGAATTCCTAACACTGATGTGTCCGAATTCAACTCTAACCTTAGAAATCTAATACTTGATAACAGACTGAACAAAAACCACCTAATTATCGCAGGGGACTTTAATATTGACCTCTGCGAGCCTGAACACCCCACTGCTGTTAGCTTCCTCAACTGTATGAATTCCTGCTTCCTCATACCCTTAATCACTAGACCTACTAGAATCACTGATAGCACTGCCACGACGCTCGATCACATCTGGACAAACATAACCTCTCCGCTTACTTCAGGTATAATCACCGATAGCACTACAGATCATTACCCCACATTTCTCTTAACTAACATTAGCAAACCACCTCTTGAGTCAAGAGTGATACGTTTTAGACTACACAATGAAACTGCTATAGACAATTTTATAACTGCTGCTGATAATGTCAACTGGGAGTCCGAGTTAGGTAACATAGTGGACATCAACCTTGCAGTGCAATCTTTTCTTCAAAAAACTCTTAGCCTTTATAATACCCACTGTCCTATGCTTACAAAACAAGTCACAACCAAAAGGCTTAACAATCCCTGGCTTACAAAGGGAATACTTAAATCTATTAATAAAAAACATGACCTTGAGAAGAAGTATAGGTTAGGAATTGTCTCCAAAGAATTCTCAAAGAATTACTCATTATTTCTGTCTAAGATAATTAGACGAGCCAAAACTAAATACTACGAAGATAAATTTACCCAAATAAAGAGCAACATTAAACAAACTTGGAGAACAATTTCTCAAATATTGGGATCAAAGAAGTCTTTAAATAACAAACCGACTCTCCTGTCTAATAACGATGGTCAGCTTTCAGCCTCTGATTCTGCTACTGAGTTCAATAGGTTCTTCTCTTCCATTGGTTCATCCCTTGCAAATGATATTCCATCTTCCAGTACAGACATTAATGACTATCTTTCAGGTAACTATCCACAGTCTCTGTATCGAAAGCCTATTAATTCCACTGACGTCAATGAGATAGTCCTTTCCCTTAAAACCAAGTCTGGTGCCCTTGAGGAGATACCAACTTTAATTTACAAAAAAGCCTCCAGATCTTTAGCCCCTGCTATTGCTTTGCTCTTCAACAAGTCACTTGAACTCCAAACCTTCCCAGATATTCTAAAAAAAGCGAGAGTAACGCCTGTCCACAAATGTGGTAATCTCACAGATGTTAACAACTACAGACCTATATCTATCCTGCCAAACTTGTCAACAATTTTTGAAAAACTAATCTATAAGCAGCTTTACTCATATCTAGCCAAACTCAATATACTTAGCCCTTGCCAATATGGCTTCAGACCCAAAAAAAGCACTAACGATGCACTTATTAGTATGCTTAACTCGATTCATACAGCTCTTGATAAAAATGAGTTCTCTGTTGGGTTGTTTGTGGACCTGCGTAAAGCTTTTGACACTGTCAACCACCAAAACCTTCTTCTTAAATTACATCATTATGGAGTCAGAGGACACTCCCTACAATACCTCAAATCCTACCTTACTGACAGGCTCCAATATGTTTCTGTGAATAATACAATTTCTCCCACCCTACCCATCAACATTGGTGTTCCCCAGGGCAGCATACTTGGCCCTCTCCTCTTTCTCATCTACATTAATGACCTTCCAAATGCCTCCCAACACCTCAAACCAATTCTATTTGCTGACGACACAACCTTCATTTACTCCAGTCCTGATCCCCTTGCTCTAAATGCCACAGTAAATACTGAGCTAAATAAAGTCCATTTGTGGCTAACTGCCAACAAACTCACCCTTAACATTGACAAAACCTTTTATATTCTGTTTGGCAATAAATCCTCTAATCAAATAAATCTCAAAATAAACAATACCCAAATTTGTAACAAATTAGATGGCAAATTCCTTGGCATTCTCATTGACCACAAGCTTAATTTCCAGGGACACATTCTAAACATATCAAAAAAAGTTTCAAAAACTGTGGGCATTCTTTCTAAGATCAGATATTATGTACCACGCCCTGCCCTGGTGACTCTATTACTCCCTTATCTATCCATATCTCAACTATGGTATTTGTGCTTGGGGCTCTACTACCCAAAATCACTTACGTCCTCTAATTACTCAACACAAAGCTGCTATTAGGACAATATCCAATTCTGGCCCCAGACATCACTCGGTACCCCTACTTAAATCTCTGAATATGTTAGACATTAAGTCACTGCACATTCTTTCATGTGTATTATACATATATAAAACGCTAAACTATAATGCCAATCCTGATCTCAAAAGCTTCATAGAAGGTTGTATCAGAACCCATGAGCATCACACCAGAAATAAATACAGTTTTGATATTCCTAGAGTACGACTTAATCAAACTAGAAATGCTCTACAAATCAAGGGGCCCAGAATGTGGAATGACCTTCCCAACCATGTTAAAGACTGTACCTCTCTCAACCAGTTTAAGTTAAAAGCGAAGCTATACCTAATAAATTCCCTGTAACCTACCTTTCCCTTCTATTGTCAACCAATGTCTGTGTTTTTCTTTAAAGAGCGCTGTTTGTCGACATAATTGTATTTGTGCTGCTTTTTCATCTATGTTTTCATTTCTTGTTTTCATTCTACTCATTATGCTCAATTAGTATTAAGCTTGTCATTTAAGTTTATCATGCCCGAAACGCTTTGCGTAATAGTGGCTTTAGGCATTGTATGTACTAGCTATACCTATAAGTCAAACAATCCTTGTAAATATTTATTGTATGTATGTACCTTACCTAAATAAAATTGTATTGTATTGTATTGTATTGTATTGTAAGATAGTCCTTAACATCAGTACAGGAAGATGGAATATAATTTGCAAGGGATGACCCAATGGAAGAGAAGAACCTATTGAACTCAATAGCAGAATCAGAGGCTGAAAGCTGACCAACGTTATTGGAAAGGAGTGTTGGTTTGTTATTTAAAATCTTCTTTGATCCCAATATTTGTGAAATTGTGCTCCAAGTTTTTTTAATGTTGCTCTTTATTTGGGTAAATTTATCTTCATAGTATTTAGTTTTGGCTCGTCTAATTATTTTAGATAGCAATAACGAGTAATTCTTTGAGAATTCTTTGGAGACTGTTCCTAGCCTATACTTCTTCTCAAGGTCGTGTTTTTTGTTAATGGATTTAAGTATTCCCTTTGTAAGCCAAGGATTGTTAAGTCTTTTGCTTGTGACTTGTTTTGTAAGCATAGGACAGTGGGTGTTATAAAGGCTAAGAGTTGTTTGTAGAAAAGATTTCACTGCTAGGTTGATGTCCCCTATGTTACCTAACTCGGACTCCCAGTTGACATTATCAGCAGCAGTTATAAAATTGTTTATAGCAGTTTCATTGTGCAGCCTAAAGCTTAACTCCCTTGTCTCTAGAGGTGGTTTGCTAATGTTAGTTAAGAGAAATGTGGGGTAATGGTCTGTAGTGCTATCGGTGATTATACCTGAAGTAAGCGGAGAGGTTATGTTGGTCCAGATGTGATCTAGAGTCGTAGCAGTACTATCAGTGATTCTAGTTGGTCTAGTGATTAAGGGTATGAGGAAGCAGGAATTCATACAGTTGAGGAAGCTAACAGCAGTAGGGTGTTCAGGCTCGCAGAGGTCAATATTAAAGTCCCCTGCGATAATTAGATGGTTTTTGTTCAATCTGTTATCTAGTATTAGATTTCTAAGGTTTGAGTTGAATTCAGACATATCAGTGTTAGGAATTCTATAGACTGCACCCACAGACAGGACAGACTCGGCACCCTTGACTCTGAAACTGGCGAAGATATACTCCCCACAGCAGTCTCTAGTTCTAATTATTTTTAAGCATGTTAGTTCTTGGTGGTAGTAAAGAGCAGTACCACCACCTCTCTGCATTTGACGACAGTTGTGAATTGCCGAGTAGTTAGGCATGTTAAAGAGTTGAGTATTATCCTCTTTCAACCACGTTTCAGTAAGTATAATAAAAGAGAATTTGTTGTCAATAGTTTCAATCAAGGCACTAACATCATCGAAGTGTTTACCTAGGGATCTAACGTTCAAGTTGATTACAGAGATATTGAGATTATCTGTTAATACATTGTTTACATCATGTGCTGTAAAATATCTGCAATTTTGATCATTGAAGTGATGATTGTCATAGATAGTGGATAAGAGGTTTAGTTCTGGGTCTATACTTGTCTGCATAAAAAGGCTGATTGCAGGAAAACAAGGTAAGAATGGCAAATTACAAAATAGAAAACAAAGAAAAAAGCAGATTAAAAATTCTAAAGTAAAATAAACTTAATGGTAATTTTAAGTAAAAAGAAAAAAAAACTTAATGGGAACTAGGAATGTAAAAAATTAACTAAAATAATTAATAACAATAGATGACCAAAAAAGTAAAAAAAAAAAAAAAAAACAATTATGAAATCTATAAGATAATAAGCTTGCTTACTATACTATTATAAGTACACTATAATTGAATACTAAAGTTACACTAAAACAAACTGAGGTAGTTTAAATAGGGATACACTCAGGAACATTGGATAATGAAGTTAATACTAGAGGACACAGGCAAAGCCAGTGTACTATGGAACATGGGAGTAAAAAGAAAAAAAAAGACAATAATAAAGATGACAATATTATTCTTTTATTATTTTTTTTTCTTTTTTAAACTAAAGTTAATTCTTTAAAGTTAATTAAAGTTGTTCTTTAATCAGCTTCTTGGGTGGGAAAGGGGGGACAGTAATTTGGAAAGGAGTGATCTCCCATGGGGCAGGAAAGTGTTTTTGTTGTCTCTCTTGGTAGGGGTGATGAAAGTTATACATTCTGAGCACATTGGCAGTTATGGCAATCCATTTAAAGGGATGCTGATCTTCAAGGAAGAAGGCTTGGAGGGCTTCAGTGCAGGGGTTAGGGTTGGTTAGCCTAAGCATCTTGATACCAATTATCACCACACCAGAAATAAATATCTCTTTGATATCCCCAGGGTCAAACTTAATCTGTGTAAACACTCTATGCAAATTAAGGGACCTAGTCTATGGAACTCACTCCCTAGTGAATTGAAAAACTTTAAAACTTTTGCCTTATTTAAAAGCAAAGCCAAAAAGTACCTAATTTCATCTTCTTAGTTTCCTACACTGAGCTTTAAATTTGCTCTGTACCTAGTGTTACCCAATCTCCTAATTGTTATGTAGTATCAAACAACCTTATCATTGTGTTCATTGCTGTCTTCTTTTATGTGCTAGCCATATATGCTGTATTGTGACCACCAATTTTTGTCAACTACCATTCAAGCTGTCATTGCAATCAATCTTAGCTACCTATGTGCTTTAATATACTGTACCTACAATTTTCTCTCATCTTTTTTTCATTCCATGTAACTGTTATCATTTTTTGTCTATAAATTTTGCAAGTATTTACCTACTTAAAATGTTCTTAGATTAAGGACCTGCCCGAAACGCTGCGCGTACTAGTGGCTTTACAAGACTGTAATTACCATGTTATGTATCCTCACATTAACAAATGACGTACCTTCTTGTATATGCATAAATAAATAAATAAATAAGCATTAATTTCAGTAATACGATCACTTACACATGAAATATTCAGTTCCTTAATCATGTTTAGTAATTTAGTTGTACGGAGGCATCCGAGGATTATCCTTATGGCTTCGTTTTGCATCTTTTCCAGCCCTTCAAGAATTCTAAGGGGGGAACATGGTAGAAAATAGCCAATATACAAGTTGGTCAACAAACATATTTGATAATGCTGACAGGAGTCAGCGAAACGCATCTAAACCGTCAGGTCATAATAAAATTGTGAAATGAACTTTGGAGAGTAAACTTTTCAACTTATCGAGTGAAGAAAAATAGAGAAGATTCGCCCTAGAGTCATTGATGTTACCGAGGGGGAACATGGTAGAAAATAGCCAATATACAAGTTGGTCAACAAACAGCATTGTTTAAAAAAATAGTAAGACATGGGTTGACATTTAATAATTATGGGTAAGGTATGTTACATGGAGTTAATTAGGTAGTATTTAGTTTTCATCTTAAACTGGTTGAGAGAGGTACAGCCTTTGACACTAGATTCAGATTCAGATTCAGATGTTTATTCAGGTAAGGTATATACATACAAGTGATGTTACATTAATGGATTGATATATAGATAGAGCTAGTACATACAATGCCTAAAGCCACTATTACGCAATGCGTTTCGGGCAAGAAAAACAATAATATCTAGAACTTAATACTAATTGAGCATAAAGAATAAAAGATGTTGAGAACAAATACAAATAAAGATAAAAAAAAGGAGGAACATGACTGAAAAAGCAGCACAAATACAATAGGTTGACAAACAGTGTTGATTAAAAAAAAAAAGAAAAAAAAAGAAAATAACGGACATGGGTTGACAATAGAGGAGTGAGGTAGATTACAGGGAATTTATTAGGTAGTGTTTAGTTTTTATCTTAAACTGGTTGAGAGAAGTACAGTCTTTAACATGGTTGGGAAGGTCATTCCACATTCTGGGCCCCTTGATTTGCAGAGCATTTCTAGTTTGATTAAGACGTACTCTAGGAATATCAAAACTGTATTTATTTCTGGTGTGGTGCTCATGGGTTCTGTTACAACCTTCTATGAAGCTTTTAAGATCAGGATTGGCATTATAGTTTAGCGTTTTATATATGTATAATACACATGAGAGAATGTGCAGTGACTTAATATCTAACATATTAAGAGATTTGAGTAGGGGTACCGAGTGATGTCTGGGGCCAGAGTTGGATATTGTTCTAATAGCGGCTTTGTGTTGGGTAATTAGAGGACGTAAGTGATTTTGGGTAGTAGAACCCCAAGCACAAATACCATAGTTGAGATAAGGATAGATAAGGGAGTAATAGAGAGTCACCAGAGCAGGGCGTGGTACATAATATCTGATCTTAGAAAGAATGCCCACAGTTTTTGAAACTTTTTTTGATATATTTAGAATGTGTCCCTGGAAATTCAGCTTGTGGTCAATGAGAATGCCAAGGAATTTGCCATTTAATTTGTTACAAATTTGGGTATTGTTTATTTTGAGATTTATAAGACTAGAGGATTTATTGCCAAACAGAATATAGAAGGTTTTGTCAATGTTAAGGGTGAGTTTGTTGGCAGTTAGCCAAAGATGGACTTTATTTAGCTCAGTATTTACTGTGGCATTTAGAGCAAGAGGGTCAGGACTGGAGTAAATGAAGGTTGTGTCGTCAGCAAATAGAATTGGTTTGAGGTGTTGGGAGGCATGTGGAAGGTCATTAATGTAGATGAGAAAGAGGAGAGGGCCAAGTATGCTGCCCTGAGGAACACCAATGTTGATGGGTAGGGTGGGAGAAATTGTATTATTCACAGAAACATATTGGAGCCTGTCAGTAAGGTAGGACTCGAGGTATTGTAGGGAGTGTCCTCTGACTCCATAATGATGTAATTTAAGAAGAAGGTTTTGGTGGTTGACAGTATCAAAAGCTTTACGCAGGTCCACAAATAACCCAACAGGGAGCTCCTTTTTATCAAGAGCTGTATGAATCGAGTTAAGCATACTAATAAGTGCATCGTTAGTGCTTTTTTTGGGTCTGAAGCCATATTGGCAAGGGCTAAGTATATTGAGTTTGGCTAGATATGAGTAAAGCTGCTTGTATATAAGTTTTTCAAAATTTTTTGACAAGTTTGGCAGGATTGATATAGGTCTGTAGTTGTTAACATCTGTGGGGTCACCACATTTGTGGACAGGCGTTACTCTCGCTTTTTTTAGAATATCTGGAAAGGTTTGGAGTTCAAGTGACTTGTTGAAGAGCAAAGCAATAGCAGGGGCTAAAGATCTGGAGGTTTTTTTGTAAATTAAAGTTGGTATCTCCTCAAGGGCACCAGACTTGGTTTTAAGGGAAAGGATTATCTCATTGACGTCAGTGGAGTTAATAGGCTTTAGGTACAGAGACTGTGGATAGTTACCTGTAAGATAGTCCTTAATGTCAGTACTGGAAGATGGAATATCATTTGCAAGGGATGAACCAATGGAAGAGAAGAACCTATTGAACTCAATAGCAGAATCAGAGGCTGAAAGCTGACCATCGTTATTAGACAGGAGAGTCGGACTAAATTAAACTGGGTGCAGTTCCTTTATGAGTTTAAAACACACCTCAGATTTTTTAGATTCACCACACACGGGTACCACCTCGGGTTGGAAAAAGGGGACCCTTATCCTCGGAAGAAATCACACATTACGCATTAGAGGGCATGTTTTGGTCCCCCCTTCTAATACAGTTTCTGTGGTTCCCCCCCCCCCCCCATCCTCTTGTGTTTTGTTGTGATTTATTAGATATTTAAAGGTTACAAGATGTACATTAGTTATTACAATAGGGTTTAAAGTTATTATAAATCTGTTGAGCTTCTCTTCTTCCAAAGGTTATTCAATATTTTATAAATTACCCAATTATTTCTAATACAGAAAACGTACAAAATTGTCAGGAACGCAAGCGACGTACTCGACCACAACACACTATCATCTAACACAACGTGCATCACGCAAGCTAAATTGGAAAATATTAGCAGCCACATTGTAAGAAGATTTGAAGGAAATTAGTAGGTACAATTAGAGAAATTTGAGAATCATCAACAGGTACATTGTTGCATAATTTGATGATTATTTCTAGGAAGTAGAATTTGCATTCAACACAACAACCAAGATAAAAGATGATGTAGGTGATTACAACGGTGAAGTGAAGTTGTAGGGCTTAGTCACATATTTTGGGGGAGTGGGTAGCACAAGATACAGTGCGAGTTTGAAGCAATAGGTAGGAAACTATAAAGATGAAATTAAGTACTTTTTGGTTTTGCCTTTGTGCCGACTTCTACTGAATTTTGTAACTAGCTCATCAAGATTGTAACTTGCTAAATGAATTGTGTGGTTCAATCCCTGAGCCCATTATGTGCCTCTGTAACCCTTTCCACTGATGCCCACAAGATGGGTATGGGGTGCATAATAAATGAACTAAACTAACTAAACCTTTGAATAAGGCATAGGTAAGATAGCATTTTTAATTTGTCAGGGAGTGAGTTACATAGACAAGGTCCCATTATTTGTATAGTGTTTATGCTTTGAACCATAATGGATACTGACCCAGCTATGGGATGGGTTAACCCAAGTATCACGTTTCCAAAGGGTTGTCCATGTTGGAAAAGACGAACGCCGAAAGAATATTGTTGAAAACATCTTGATAACTTATTAAACCAAAATTATTTAATAGTCAGAAGAAAGACAGAAACGCGATCTATATATAAAACCTCTGCCAGACAAATATTTTAAGTAAAACCAAAGATATTTGTAGTTGTATAAAAGTGGCAGTTTTCATCGCTCGTCGAGCTCGAAACCTGCAGTATTCATCTCAGAACATTGGCTATTTCACGCAGATTCTTTAATAAACGTAAGAGTTTTATATGTCGCAATAAAGATAGAAATATAAGCTTCATTTTAAATAACCTACCAGGTGCATATTTAAATTTAAAGCAAAGATACGTGTACTTTTATAATAGCCGAGCTCCAACCCCGGACAGATCGATCGAAGGAGCATCTCTCACTCTCGGAACAATGTTTAATTCACGTGAATTCGTTAATAAACATACAGTATATGTTTTATATGCCTCAAGAAAGATAGGAATATAAGGCTCATTTTAAACACTTTATCATAGACATAATTAAAGTTCTAATGAAGATTCATGTGTTTTAGTAATCGCCGAGCTCCGACCCCCACACAGACTGATCAACAGAGCAACTCTCTCTCAGAAAAATGTCTATTTTACGTAAATTCGTTAATAAACACAAATGTTTTATGTCTTAATTAAGTTAGAAATATAAGCTTTATTTTAAATACATTACAATATAAATATTTAAAGCTCAAGTGAAGATACATATGTTTTTATAGTGGCGTTCAGTAGCTTGTCGGGCATGGAATGCAGACGCATTCGCACTTGCCGATATATTGTATAATTAACAAAAATGCCCTAATAAAGCCTAAAATCTTATATGCCTTCAGAAAGATCGAGATATAAACATTATTATGAGTGCACCAAAGGAAATATATTATGTTTGAGGACAAAGATATATCAATTTTAAATTAAGTTTCGACTCTCGCCTGGGCGAGAGATGGGGCGACTCTCGCCCTATCTATTGGAGATTCTGTCCACCTTAAGACCCAAAACTACTCAAACCCTCCTAGCATTATGTAAGTAATGAAGTAATATGGTATATTTACTCACGATAATGTGGGTGCTGAATGCAGAACATGAGAAAACATATATTTACTCCAAAATAATATAATTTCATTATGAAATAAGTAAATAAGTGGCATCAAAGGAAGTCGACGGTCCCAGCGTCAATGTTGTGGAGCGACTTATCCAAGATATATCGTTGTCTGAAAAGTGTTTGTTGGCGTATCAACGTTCTGTACACAGTGATCCAGTCGTCGCACTTCTCTGCTCAAATTATCACAAATTTAAATTATGATGTTAACAAGTAGAATACGTATTTTAAATAAAATCTAACATAACTAGCCAGAAAACATTTATTAAAAAATACAAGTCTGGAAGTTAATAGTTTTGTTATATATACTCGTTATTCGTTGACATGCGTTTGCTACTTAATCTACCATGTACTGTACTTATGTAAAATCTCCTTTTGTGTGCAGGACAAACATATCAATTGTGACACTAGCTCTACATATATGTCAGTTGTTTAATTTAGAAACTGTACTTGTGGTCGATCTCGAACCCATTGTTGATGTGACGACTTATACTGAGTTTTGTAACTAGCTCATCAAGATTGTAACTTGCTTAGCTAAATGAATTGTGGGATTAAGTCCTTGAGCTCATTATGTGCCTCTGAAACCCTTTCCACTACCGCCCACAAGATGGGTATGGGATGCATAATAAATTAACTAAACTAAACGTCTCTTCGCTCATCTTGCCGAACCCTACACGCTCTGTGATATATTGTTTAATTAATTGAGATTCACAAATAAAGCTTATAATTGTATGTGTTATCAAAAAGGCAGAGAGTTTAGTTTAGTTCATTTATTATGCACCCTATACCCATCCTGTGTGTGGTAGTGGAGTGTTACAGAGGCACATAATGGGCTCCGGGACTGAGCCCCACAATTCATATAGCTAAGCAAGTTGAGCTAGTTACAAAAGTCAATGCACATCGTCACATCAACAATGGGTTCGAGACCGACCACAAGTACAGTTTATAATTTAAGCAACTGACATATATGGAGGGCTAGTGTCACAATTGATATGTTTATCCTACACGTAACCCCAACCCCATCCAATGGGCAGCGGTGGATAGATTACAATCAAGTGGTTTTTGTATTTTATTCAGAGATTAGATCTTATTGGGCGAGGAAAGATATTCATATTTTAAAGAAGGTTTCTTGGCTGACGCTCTCCCTTGATGGAAAATACAACCTTTCGAAAATCAATGTTAGTTTGATCTAGATATTATAATAAATGAAAGTTTTTATGTTATAAGAAAGGTAGAAATATAGGCTACATTTAAAATCTTTTGTCATAAATATAACTGAAGGGAAAGCGAAGATATATATGCATTTTGATAGTTATTTGATGGCTAGCTCAGAGAGTGTAAAGCCCTGCACACCAGTCAATAAATTGTATAATTAGTTTCCATATATTTTTTTAATTAACTTTAAAAATCTATATGTCAGAAGAAAGGAAGATGTAGCTGTTAATGTGACAACATTTCAAAAAATATATCTCTTGAATTAAATAAATAATACCACCCTATTGCCGGTGTCCGGACACATGAAAACTTCCTAGGTATAAGTGTCCAGCCAGGCGGGGATCACAGGCTGCACAATACTGATAAATTATGTAATGCACAGAGATGCGTTGATAAACATTAATGTTTTATATTTTATTAAAAATACAGATATAAACTTTGTTTTCAAACGTTGAATGTAACAATATTTCAAGTATAAAAACCAAGATATATATATATGATTTAACGATTTTCTATAAAGTTGCAATGATACCGTAATTGCACTCTATGATCATCATATGATGCAGGATCGATGTCTAGGTGAATTATGGCTGACACAGTCAGATTGTATATGTCAACCACAAGGAGCTAATTATCAAAAAAAGGTGCCAAACCGGGGAATGTCATCCACAAGTACAGCTCTTAACTTAAGTATAAATCTTATATATTATATATCATGAGAAATTCAGAAACATAAAATACATTTTAAAATTTTTGTCATTAAATTATATATTTTGAACCACATACTCATCCTGTGAGCCTTAGTTTACTGTGCACCCCATAGTCATTACATCACCCCAGGGGTCCATGTAATTACCAAAGCTAATTACCCTGGAAGACCAGGCCTCCTCCGGTTTGGTTTTTGGTCCACCAGGCTGTTTGACGCAGCTGTCAAATTACACACATTACATTTATATGTGGACAACTAATCAATCATTGACTTTAACATTAGTAGCCCAACGTCTATAAGGATGATGAATTAATTTATGAGCGCCGGACGCTCAAAATTAACTAGCCTAATTTGCTGCTTTTTTATTTATTTAATTTAATTTATATATACAAGAGTTCATACATTCTTGTAAAGCCACTACCACGCATAGAGAAACGGGCATGTCCTTAATCCTAATTTTGACCCCGGAATACAACTCTCCAAATCGTTAAACAAAGGTACCCATTCACTGCTTAGTGATCAGAGCTAGGCTAATGTTAAGGATTGGCACCTGGTCAGTCCTCCCTGGCAGATACAAGCGAGTGTTTCATGAGCGAGTTTGCGACTGTATGTTTCCGAATTTCTGATGATATAGAACATATTAAGGTTTATAAAAAAGGTAAATGTGGCTGTACATGTGGATGACAATCCTCAGCTTGGCACCTTTTGATAATTACTTGCTTGTTGCTGACATAAATAATCTGACTGTTTCAACCATAATTCACCTAGACATCGATCATGCATCATAATTTACATACATACAGTATATATCTTTACTTCTGTTTTGTGTATTAAGGCGACTTAAATTTTATAAGTTAATTTCTTTCTGTATATGATGATAGTGTGCAATTGGGGTATCATTGCAACTTTATGGGAAATCGCTAAATCATAAATATATCTTGGTTCTTATACTTATATTGTTAAATATACAATATCTTATTATATATTGTATATACTGAATTATATATACTATGCTTATATTATTCATACTGAAATATTGTTACATTTAACGTTTGAAACAAAGTTTATATCTGTATTTTTAATAAAATATAAAACATTAATGTTTATCAACGCATCTCTGTGCATTACATAATTTATCAGTATTGTGCAGCCTGTGATCCCCGCCTGACTGGACACTGATACCTAGGTAGTTTTCATGTGTCCGGACACTGGCGATAGGGTGGTATTATTTATTTAACTTAAGATAAATATTTCTTGAAATGTTGTCACACTAACGTCTGCATCTTCCTTCCTTCTGACATATAGATTTTAAAGTTCATTAGCAAATATGGAAACTAATTATACAATTTATTGGCTGGTGTGAAGGGCTTCACACACTCAGAGCTAGCCATCGAGTAACTATAAACTATCAAGTACTATACAAATGCATATATCTACGCTTTCACTTCATTTATATTTATGACAAAGTATTTAAAATGTAGCTTATATTTCTGCCTTGCTTTTGACATAGAAAACTTTCGTATTACATTATATAGATAAAATATTGATCTTCAGAAGGTTGTAGTTGTAACATCCATTATAAACAACATTATTATTGCAAAGAGTAGGAGTTTCAAAGTCTCATTTGTATGAATACCTTCTCATATAGGTGTTGTCCAGCATGATGACACAAACAAGGCAGCTAAAACTGAATGTGATAAGCCTGCAATTGAGTTAGATATGTGCATTCCAATCTCTTCTGTAAATGCCGCAATATTTTTGGTAATTAGGGAAGACAGAAGTGCAGTCACTGACACACAAAAGCCAGAAAGCACGAGTATAAAGAGCTATGACATGTTTGGAACTGATAATTATATGAACGGGCAGCATAAAACATCTAGACAGTGGGACATTGTAATTTCCAGAATTAGGCTGGGATATCAATATTTATCGCAGGTGGCTGCAGGTAATGAATGCCCCCAATGGTGAACATTCTAATTGTAAACTATGGGAACAAGAGCTGGGACATACTCTCCAACACTATATCTGTGATTGCCCTGTTATAAGTGACTTCAGGCCAAATGGTATGAGGTACTTTGAGCTCTGTGATTACTTCATGCACTTAGGAATATTGGAAGATATTCTTATGCTGTACCTAGATTTTGCTAATGGGGCTAATAGATAACATCAGCCTTACATTTTATGTTCTCACCTGATTGTTAGTCAGAGTTGATTTTTTTTTTGTATTGTAGCTGGTATTTTATCCCTGATTCAATGTACAACAAACCATCCTGTGAGATGGGAATATTAGATGAACTTATAGCTAGTTTTTGATATACAATGGGGGCCTCGACTTACGATGCTAATCTGTTCCCAGAGACAGATTGTAAGTCGAAATATCGTAAGTCGAAGCAATTTTTCCCATAAAATATAAAGGGATTTGAATTAATCTGTTTCCCACCCTCCAAAATATTAACATACAAATACATTTTATACTGAATACAATGTTTTTTCTAACTACAATACAGTACCAGAGTTTCACTTACCTTTATGGAGGGCTCTTGATGGCATATGGAAGATGGTGATGAGGGGGGAGGATGAGAGTTGTTATTGTCTGGAAGAGGAGTGTCCCCCTTCCATTATCACATCAGGCAGTGATGTTTTCTCTGGGGTACTCTCCTACGTTTTGCCTGAATACCACTAGGACCTGGTTGTGGTTCAGTGCTTGTTTGTCTCACTAAAAATTTGTCAACAGACATTTGTTTTTTCCTTCTTTTTAACGTTAGTCGGTAATGATGCATCACAGTGTCATTGAATGGGTTAAGGCAACGACATACTGCAGCTTGATTTGGGTGAGTCGTTTCAGCAAAGGTTTGCAATTCTTCCCATATTGCACACATTTTCTTAATTTTTGAGGAAGAAACATCCTCTACTGGCACATCCTTCCCTGAAGAAATTTCCTCAGCTGCCTCTTCTTGCTGCTCCTTTTGAAGGGCTTGGAGTTCTTCGGTGGTCAGTTCTTCGTTGTGTTCTTCCACCAACTCCTCCACATCGCACCATCCAACTCCAAACCCAATTGCCGACCCAGAGAAACAATTTCCTCAACAAGAGGCACTACAGGTCCAGGCTCAAACCCCTCAAAATCCTATTTTGCAACACATTCAGGCTACAGTTTTCTCCAGCCAGAGATCATGGTTCTTACAATCAGTTCTTGCCAGGCTTTGTCAACAAGTTTTAAAGCACTATAAATGTTAAAATGGTTTTTCCAGAACTCTTTGAGGGTGAGGTTTGTGGCATCCGTCACTTCGACACATCTCCGGAAAAGTGCCCTTTCATAAAGTTTCTTAAAATTGGCAATGATTTTCTGGCCCAAAGGCTGAAGTAGAGGAGTGGTGTTGGGAGGAAGGAACTTTATTGTAAGAAACTTAAATTCCTCATCCAATGAATACTCCAAGCCTGGAGGATGGGCAGGAGCATTATCGAGGAGAAGCAGGGCCTTGAGTGGCAAACTGTTCTCCTGCAAATATTTTTTGATGGCAGGGCACGCCACCATATTCACCCACTCTGTAAAAAATTGCCTAGTCACTCATGCCTTAGCATTAGCCTTCCACATCACACACATTTTGTGTTTCTGCACATTATATTTTTTGAAAACCCTTGGATTTTCGGAATGATACACAAGCAAGGGTTTAATTTTCAAATCTCCACTCGCATTACCACACAACACGAGTAAACCGATCTTTCATAGGCTTGTGTCCAGGCAATGACTTCTCCTCCTTGGTAATGTATGTTTTCTTTGGCAATCTTTTCCAGAATAGCCCTGTCTCGTCACAATTAACACTTTCGCCACTCAGTGGCGCGTGAGCGTGTCACTAACTTTTGTTCGGGTTCCGCAAAGCTGACTCTGACGGGAGTCACAAGAATAAATATTTGTATAAATTCCAATTTCGATCCGATCTACTTGGGGTTAGTTTAGAAATGTTCGCCATGAAATTTACGTTCTCTCTTATAGCCGAAGAGCTTATTTGGGAGAACGGCATGGCAGTGAATCATCGTGGTAAAACAATTGTATTATTGATACGATGTGTATGATCGACGTAGTTTTTATATTTGTTGCCGGTCGAACGCATCCTTATGTGACGTTTTATACTTATGTTCTTCTAGAACATTCTATTGCGAATACATTGGTACAAAAATGAAATACGTACATAAAAAAATAATGTCAGGACAGTGAATTGAATATACACTTTTCGATGCAGTTTCGCCGATATGCCGCCGCGGGTAACACTTTGACCACTTCCCACACTCTTGTGGGTCAGTTGCGACATTGATTCTATATTTATATGCATATGTCTGTGTAGAGAATTTTATTGGGATTTCAGTGATACCAAAATTAACCCTGTAGGACAAGTGTGGAGTTGTCAATCCTGAAGATAGTAGAAACATTTCGTTGCTGTCTGGCGCTCGCGGCTAGTCATCGACGTAGTTTTTTATTTGGTGCTGATCTAACTTATATTTTGGTGACATTTTATACTTATGTTCTTCTAGAACATTCTATTGTGAGCACATCGGTACAAAAATGAAATATGTACATCGAAAATTAACGTCAGGACAGTGAAAAGAATATACACTTTTAAATGTTGCCGCTCGATTGCTGAAACGGTGATTTCACTTGGGCAAAATTTTTTTTTTCAAACGCCGTTTCGCGAAAGTGTTAAACACTTGTTGTGGTAGGTATGCCTCACTCTGCACAAAATCTTTAAATTCGACAATGAATCTTTCAGCCGCTGGTTTGTTTGCGCTGGCAGCCTCCCCATGCCTCACAACACTATGAATTCCACTTCTTTTTTTAAATTTCTCAAACCATCCCCTGCTTGCCTTAAACTCTTTCACTTCTGCATCACTCGTTCCAGGGGTTTTCTTTAAAAGGTCTTCATGCAATTTTCTTGCCTTTTCACAAATGATGGCCTCCGAAACGCTATCACCCGCTAACTCCTTGTTGTGTATCCAAATTAATAATAACTGTTTAACATCCTCAAGTGTTTGTGTTCTATGTATCGTGATTATTGATATGCCTTTTGCCACTTTAGCACTCATAATGTCCTTTTTCTTAGCCAGTATGGTGGATATCGTTGACTGAGATTTGTTGTACTGCCTAGCCAGTTCACCTACGCGCACACCAGCTTCATATTTACGAATGATCTCTTGTTTCTGCTCTATGGTCATTCTTACATGGGATCTCTTATGTTGAGATCACTGACTTTCCTGGGACTCATGGTGTGATATACAATAATTACTTTATTGTTCAAAATGCAAAAAATCTCCACAAAAGCGGAATTTCTTATAGGCGAGATGGTCACTAAGCGGGGCAGCTGTAGTAAACTGAGGCAGGTTGGCCGCATGACCGGGAACCACGCGCTCAGTCGACTCGAACGTGTACCAACAAATATCGGATGTCGAGTCACATTTTTCGATGAAATTTATATCGTAACTCGAAATTATCGTAAGTAAGGGCAATCGTATGTCGAGGTGCCACTGTATACTGCGTAATTTTCATATATAATAGGGTAGCAGCACATTGCTGTGTATACCTAAGCTTGTTAATAATAACAAAAAAAGTTAGTTCCTATGAATAGGGAGAGCGACGGTCAAGAAACCTTCTTTAAAATGTGAATATCTTTCCTCTCTACAAATGTTCCAACGATGTGTAAATATTTCATTCAAAATGATCTGCTACCAGAAGTTTTAGCCAAATATCCCCAGTTTGCTAACTGTAGGTAGTAACTAAGTGATTGTAACCTATCCACCGCTGCCCAGTGGATGGGGGGCGGTGTGCAGGACAAACATATCAATTGTGACACTAGCTCTCCACATATGTCAGTTGCTTAATTTAGAAACTACTTGTGGTTGATCTCGAACCCATTGATGATGTGACGACTTATACTGAATTTTGTAACTAGCTCATCAAGATTGTAAGTTGCTTAGCTAAATGTATTGTGGGGTTAAGTCCCTGAGCCCATTATGTGCCTTTGTAACTCTTTCCACTATCGCCCACAAGATGGGTATGGGGTGCATAATAAACGAACTAAATTAAACTCAATAAGATCTAATCTCTGTGATTAAAATGCAAAATGACTTTGTCACTGCCTTTTTGATAACGTATACAATCATAAGCTTTATTTGTGAATCGCTATTAAACAGTAAATCAGAGAGCGTGTAGGGTTCGGTGTTCCATGTGCGAAGAAACTGAGATTTTACATAAGTACAGTACGCGGTAGTTTAAGTAGCAAACGCATACCAACAAATAACGATTAGCATCTATAACAAAACTATTGTTCTATGGAGTCGATTTAACTTCCAGCTATGTATTTTTAAATAATCTTTAATGTTTTCCAGCTAGTTATGTTAAATTTGATTAAAAATATGCATTCTACTTGTTAACATCATAAATTAAATTTGCGATAATTTGAGCAGAGAAGTGCGACGACTGGATCACTGTGTACAGAAGGCTGTTAAGCCAGCAAACACTTTCCAGACAACATTATATCTTGGATAAGTTGCTCCACGACATTGTTGCTTGGACCATCGACTTCCTTTGATATTACATAATTACATCTTATTTTGTTATGAAATTATATTTTTTCAGAGTAAAATTATGTTTTCTCATGTTCTGCATCCAGCACCAACATTATAGTAAGTGAATTTACCATATTACTTCATTAATTACGTAATGTTGTGAGGGTTTGAGTAGCTTTGGGTCTGTAGGTAGACAGAATCTCCAATAGATGGGGCGAGAGTTGCCCTATCTCTCGCCCAGACGAGAGTTGAAACTTAAATTAAAATTGTTATATCTTTGGTCTCCAACATGATATATTTCCTTTGATGCACTCACAATAAAGATTATATCTCAGTCTTTCTAGAATGTAATATTTTAGGCTTTATTGGCGTATCTTTGTTAATTATACAATATATCGGCAAGTGCGTATGCATCTGCACTCCATGCCCGACAAGCTACTGAACGCCACTATTAAAACATATGTATCTTCACTTGAGTTTTAAACATTTATATTGTAATGTATTTAAAATAAAGCTTATATTTCTAACTTAATTAAGACATATAAAACATTTGTGTTTATTAACGAATTTACGTAAAATGACATTTTTCTGAGAGAGAGTTTCTCTGTCGATCAGTCTGTGCGGGGGTCGGAGCTCGGCGATTACTAAAACACATGAATCTTCATTAGAACTTTAATTATGTCTATGGTAAAGTGTTTAAAATGAGCCTTATATTCCTATCTTTCTTGAGGCATATAAAACATACACTGTATGTTTATTAACGAATTCACGTGAATTAAACATTGTTCCGAGAGTGAGAGATGCTCCTTCGATCGATCTGTCTGGGGTTGGAGCTCAGCTATTATAAAAGTACACGTATCTTTGCTTTAAATTTAAATAAGCACATGGTAGGGTATTTAAAATGAAGCTTATATTTCTATCTTTATTACAACATATAAAACTCTTACGTTTATTAAAGAATCTGCGTGAAATAGGCATTGTTCTGAAATGAATATTGCGGGTTTCGAGCTCGACGAGCGATGAAAACTGCCACTTTTATACAACTACAAATATCTTCGGTTTTACTTAAAATATTTGTCTGGTAGAGGTTTTCTATATAGATTGTGTTTCTGTCTTTCTTCTGACTAATAAATAATTTTGGTTTAATAAGTTATTAAGATGTTTTCAACAATATTCTTTCAGCATTCGTCTTTTCCAACATGGGCGACCCTTTTGGAAATGCGATACTTGGGTTAACCCATCCCATAGTTGGGTCTGATTCCAACTGGGGTTCGAGTATTTACACAGATTTAATTTGACTAGGGATATCAAAGAGGTACTTATTTCTGGTGTGGTGATTATGGGTTCTCTTATCTGTCAAGGAAGAGTTTCAGATCAGGATTTGCATCTAGGAACAAGGTTTTGTACATGTAAATGGCACAAGAGAATGTGTGCAGGGAGTTTATGTTTAACATGTTTAAGGATTTAAATTGAAAGGCAGTGTGCTGTCAGAAAACAGTTTGTTATTGTTCTAATAGCAGATTTTTGCTGGATGATGATGGACTTCAGCTGGTTTGCAGTGGTTGAACCCCATGGACAGATAACGTATGTAAGATAGGGATAGATTAGCGCTTAGTTTAATGAGAGGAGAGCAGAGTTTAGAACATAATATCTGATTTTAGAAAGTATACCGACCATTTTTGAGACACTTTTGGTAATGTGTTGTATGTGTGTGCTGAAATTGAGTCTCTTGTCTATGTATAGGTCAAGGAACTTTCCATCATTTTTATTGCTGATGTTAATATTGTCTATTTGAAGCTCAATTACATTTGTCAATTTACTTCAAAACAAAATGTAGTAGGTTTTTTCTATGTTTAGTGTGAGTTTGTTGGTTTACATCCGTAAGTGGACTCTATGTAATTCGTTATTTACAACATTATTTAGTGTGTGTGTGGGTTGGGGTCTGAGTAGATGAAGGTAGTATCATCGGCAAATAGTATAGGTTTGGGAATGTTAGAGATGTTATACAGATCACTTGATGTATATAAGAAATAGGAGAGGTCCTCGGATGCTGCCCTGTGGCACTCCTACGATTAATGGTAGAGTGGGGGAGGTTATGTCATTGATTTGTATTTATTTATTTTATTTATTTATTTATATACAAGAAGATACATTGGGGGGTTAAGAGAGTACATAGCAATGTTGATTTTACATTCATGTAAAGCCACTAGTATGCATAGCATTTCGGGCAAGTCCTTAATCTAACAGATAATATTAAGTAGATAATTTCCAGCAAAATTGACGAATAATGTTTACAGGTACATTGTAAGAAATTTTGACACATGACACAAAGATTAGATTAATACATAATAATGACAATGCACTATAAAGACAAAGATTACTAGGTACATTAGGGTAAAATTTGAGGGTTATCAATTTGTTCATTGTAGCAAAATTTGAGGATCATTTCAAGGAATAATGCAGTAGAATATGCACTCAAAATAACAACCATGATATCAGATGATATCAATGATTGCAATGGTAAAGTTATATGGCTTTGGTACATATATTTGGGGAGTGGGGAAGCACTGGATACAGAGTGAGTTTAAAGCACTAGATAGGAAACTATGAAGATGAAATTAGGTACTTTTTGTTTTTGTTTTTGAACATGGCAAAAGTTGGACAGCTTTTCAATTCATTAGGGAGTGAGTTCCATAGACTAGGTCCCTTTACTTCCATAGAGTGTTTACACAGATTAAGTTTGACTTTGGGGCTATCAAAGAGATACAGTGGCACCTCGACTTACGATAATTTTGAGTTACGATGTAAATTTCATCGAAAAATGCGACTCGACATCTGATGGTGTCGTCGACTTACGATATTTGTTGGTACACGTTTGGGTCGACCGAGCGCGTGGTTCCCGGTCACGCGACCGACCTGCCTCAGTTTACTACAGCTGCCCGCTATTATATTGTGGGTTGGGTGTGTTGTTGTCGTTGATCCTTCCTTATGGACAACCCAACCCAAAACTCGGTAGAGTGCTTATACTTTACCAAGAGATCACCCTGGGTGCTTCTGGCTCTTGGAGAGGGGCTCAACGTCACACGTTTAGGGGATGCAGCTCCAATACTTAGCCTCGTTGTCACGTGCACACACCCACTCGAGCCACTGTGACTCCCCACTCTCTCCTTATGTGATATGATCTCAATCCCCTTTGACTTGTTAGTATTCCGTTCTACCCTGTCCACAGCTGTGGTTCTTGGTTCTTTCTCTCTCCTTCTTTCCTACTTCCTGGGAAGCCTCACTAGGACAAGGCCAAACACCAGCAAATTTGAATACATTTACAGGACAAAGCACATACACACATATAATAATAATAATAAAAAATAATGAATCCTACACTCTATACTATTTCAGTCAGGTTGCACTCCAATACCATCAGAACTCTATCATCTGCTTATCAAATGGTATCCTATCTCCTGATTCACCACCTGATATTACCAACCTCCTCAAGTGGGTCAAGTCTTATAACACAATGTTGCACTATCAGCAAGAGAATATATATCTATAAACATGTACAAGGAAAACCAGCATATGGCTGCAATATCATAAATATTAGTATAAATGTTCCTTGATATACAACAATGATCAATCGATCACCCTATCAGTCCTAGAACACATATGTATGTCTCTGTAGGTAATCCAGCCTACGACTGTAACTATACTTCAGTATAAGTACTCCTTGGCACAAAAATGGCAAACAATCACTCACCTTTCACTGCATCTTGCACGCTAATGACAACCAAACACTCTACCAACTCCCTACAAGTATTCAACCAGAGCTTCCTTTCCACATCTGGAAGCTCACTACCCTGACATCTTCAGGTTCTTCCGGGATTAACTACCAGGATCCTCCGCAGCTCTCCTGGCTGCTACACCATGAAGTTTTCCTCGAACAACGAAGGTGCTTCACCACTCCTACCAGGGTCCTCCACAGCTCTCCTGGCTGCTACACCATGAAGTCTTTCTTGATCAACAATGGTGCTTCACCACTGACATTACAGAAGCATGTGACACTCCTCTTCACTGCTTCTCTTCACAGCTCGAGATTCTACTCTTCACTGTGGGGCTACTCTTCCTCAGAGTACACTGCTCCTTCATCAGTCTTGGAGTCTCTTCCACTAACTCACTCTACTGGCTCGAAGTTCTCAACAACTTCTTCCCCAGACAAACCACAGATTCTCTAGTCGAGGGCGCTCTCCCTCTGACGGAGTCAGATCAGGGCGCTCCCACGGCCCACGATAATGTCTCTGGGCGGCTTAACAAACTCTCCTTGCCGTCCAGGACTTGAGACCACACATTCCCAGCTCGATTCCACAGCTGGAACGGCTGCACACTTCCTTTCTCTTGAAGGAATATCCAACAGCGGATCCTCTCCAACGGGAGCTCAAATGGAGCGCAGCTTCCTCTCATGATGTCTGGTACTCAAGTGGGGTCAGAGCCCTCCCAAAGCGAGCCTCACGCCTCCTGCAAATTATCCACATCTCATAACCAGTCATTTATCTATTTTCTTATTCAATGCCCACATTCTTAAACTCAATGTAAAATTTACCCAATTATTTTTACATATGAATCTTCATGTCTGTATATCTCCGACCTCCTAGTCAGGTCAGGCTTGATAGAATAATTCTCAAAGGGAAGACTCGTTTTTCGGCTACCTGGGATCATAACACCTCTTAGTGACGATTGCGCCTATAAGAAATTTCACTTTTGTGGTGATTTTTTTGCATTTTGAACATTAAAGTAATTATTATATATCATGCCATGAGTCCCAGGAAAGTCAGTGGTAAGGCTCAACATATGAGTTCCCATGTAAGGATGACCATAGAGCAGAAACAAGAGATCATTCGTAAATATGAAGATGGTGTGCGAGTTGTTGGACTGGCTAGGTAGTACAACAAATCTCAGTCAACGATATCCACCATACTGGGTAAGAAAAAGGATATTATGGGTACTAAAGTGATGTATCATTACAGACAAATGTTAAAACGAAGGGAAAAACAAACGTCTCTTGACAAATTTGTAGAGACAAACAAGCACTGAACAACAACCAGGTCCTAGTGGTATTCAGGCAAAACGTAGGAGAGAGAGTACCCCAGAGAAAACATCACTGCCTGATGGAAGGGGACTCCCCTTCCAAACAGTAACAACTCTCCTCCCCCCCCCCCCCCCCCCATCACCATCTGCCATCAAGAGCCTCTCCATAAAGGTACGATAAACTTATTGTACTGTATTGTAGTTAGACAAAAACATTGTTTTCAGTATAAAATGTATTTGTATGTTAATATTTTGGAGGGTGGGGAACGGATTAATTAAAATCTCTATTTCTTATGGGGAAAATCGCTTCGACTTACGATATTTCGACTTATGATCCGTCTCTGGAAACGGATTAGCATTGTAAGTTGAGGCCCCATTGTATTTATTTCTGATTTGGTGACTATGGGTCCTATTACATTTATTTATTTATTTATATACAAGAAGGTACAGTACATTGGGTTCATGAGAGTACAGAGACTTGAGGTTTACATTCTTGTAAAGCCACTAGCACACATAAAGTTTCGAGCAGATCCTTAATCTAACATATAATTTTAAAAAGGTAATTTCTAGAAACATTGAAGAAATGTTTACAGGTACATTGCAAGAAAGTACAAAAATACATTGTAAAAAAGTACAAAAAAGAACATTGTATAAGAAATCTGACAGAAAAAAGTAGGTACATTAAAGTAAATTTAAGGGTAATCCACAGGTTCATTTTAGCAAAATTTGAGGATGATTGCAAGACACAATGCAGCAAACCATGTGTACAACATGATACAAGATAGCAGCAATGATTACAATGGTAAAGTTGTATGGCATATTTACATATATTGGGGAATTGGGTAACACTAGATACAGTGTGAGTTTCAAGCACTAAGTAGGAAACTATGAAGATGAAATTAGGTACTTTTTGGTTTTAATTTTAATAAGATTTAATTTCATCCTCAGATTCCATCATTTTTATTGCTGATGTTAACATTGTCTATCTGAAGCTGAATTGCATTTGTTGATTTGCTTCCAAATAAGATGTAATAGGTCTTTTCTATGCTTAATGTGAGTTTGTTGGTTGACATCCATATTTTTATTCATTATTTGCAACGTTATTTAATATACGTGGGTTACCTCCAAAGGATACCTGATCAACTAGGCTGTGATTCATACGTCAGGCTGCGAGCAGCCGCGTCAAACAGCCTGGTTGACCAGTCCAGCAACGAGGAGGCCCGGTCGACGACTGGACTGTGAGGACGCTAAGCCCCAGAAACACTTCAAGGTAACTTCAAAATAACTGGGGTCTGAGTAGATGAGGGTAGTATCATCAGCAAACAATATAGATTTAAGAATGTTAGAGACATTAGGCAGATCGTTGATGTATATAAGAAAAGGAGAGGTCCTTGGATGCTGCCCTGTGGCACTCCTACGGTTAATGGTAAAATGGCAGAGGTTACATCATTGATGTATTGGTGTCTGTCATATTGGTGTTTGTCACTAAGATAGGAGCGGATATAGTTCAGGGCAAGGGCCTCGGATTCTATAATTTTGGAGTTTAAATAAGAGGTAGTTATGGTTAACAGTATCAAAGACCTTTCTCATGTCATTGAAGCGTCCAATCGGAAACTCATTTTTGTCAAGGGCTGAGTAGATTAAGTCAAGCAGACTAACAATTGCATCATTGGTGCTCTGTTGGGAGCGGAAGCCAAACTGACAGGGACTTAGTATGTTGAATTTTACGAGATAGAAGTAGAGCTATTTGTAAATAATTTTTTCAAATATTTTTGATTTTATAGGTAGATTTGATATTGGTCTGTATATGTTTATGTCTGCCAGATTACCTCTTTTATGAACTGGCGTTACTCATGCTTTTTTAAGGATATCAGGGAAGGTATCACACTAGAGATTTGTTGAACAGCAAAGCTATGGGTAGAGCAAGAGCATATGAGACAAATTTCATTAATGTTCCCAGCTTTGACTTTAGTGAGTGAATGATGGACACAACATCTGTAGGGCTGACTGGTGAGAGAAGAGAGTTTGGGTAGCTGCCTGAAAGATATGTGGTAACTTGTGTCTGAGTCTGTGGGATTTAGTGTCTGAGATTTAGTATAAACAAATTCTAGCTAAGAAGACTGATGCTGGGAAAGCTGACGAAATAACCAATGAGGCACACCTCAGGTCTTTCCTCGATGACTGGGATAACAGCTGAATAACCAGATCATAAATTTTAGTTTCGTCTAATAACCAAAGTGTGCTATAGCTCTGCCTTTCCTTTCAGAAGGTTTTTAAATTTATCTTCTCTGGGGGGAGCCCCGTCGGCTCCCTGGAGCTATCCAGGCTGAATGGATATGTATAACTTTCTGGCATCAAAGTGCTTGGAGTTCTTGCCTACCGGGACCGCGAGCCAGAACCTGGTCCCCCCTCAGAGAAACACGAGTAGCAATGGCCTATAGAAACCCCGCTGTCATTGGGAGCATTCTATGTCTGCCATCGACCGGGACAGGCATCCAGGAAGGTAGGCGCCCCAAAACAAACCCCTATTCTGGTGAAAATATTGTTACCGAAAGCGGAACGAGTGGACAGAACTCCCCATACAAAATTACCAAATTAGCATGACATCATCCTGCTGCACCGCCGTCTGCTCAACCCCCCCCTCCCCGGGAGGGGGAAGGGGGAACCCCAGACCATCCGTGCCGGCGATCCAACCAGCATTTCTTAGGCTGATGTGATTACTAGCCGGTCGAGTGCCTCTGGCTCCGGTTTTATTTCAGTTCTGTGCCTTGTGGTGTGGACTGTCTCTACCAGTGGGGTGTGAGCCAGGAGTGAAATTCCACGGTAGTTGGGCTGCATGCGCCTAGGGCGCTCTTCCCTAGGTGCCCTGTAAGTACTGCCCTTGGGGCTTGGGGCCACCTTCCACAAGTCACCTTGGGTTCTACCTTCACTGTGTCCTTTACTACTCGGTACTGGGCTGCCTTTGGAGTCAGCTGGGGTTTTGTTGCCCTTGTTTGTCTCTGGGTAGGGGGTAGTTTTTGTCACTGGTAGGGGCGCAGGGTACTGCACAGCTAGTTTTCACCTATAACAGGGGCCGGCTCGGTTCCGCCTGGGTACGTTGCCCTCTTGCAGGGTTTTTCTTTTCTTTTTGGTTTTGCCTGGGGGGGGGGGGGGGGTCTGCCTTTGTGGTGCCCCTTTGCTGTTCTATGGTTTTTTCTATATATGTTTTTTGTTTGGTGGTACTCCCCGCTTGGACCTTTGAGTGGACACATCCCTGGGGTTCAGGTTTTAGAATTTTGTTTGTTAGACTTGGGCGCTGCCCGCCAAACACACACCGAAACTACGACGTTGGTACAACGTTCGAACAAGTTTTAACACCTGCTAACCAGTTATAACAACCAATATAGCAAGTTGTAACAACGTTCTAATACGTCATAAACACGTTAAGCCAAGATGTAACAACTTTATTACAAGTTGTAACAAGCGGAAAATAGAGACAGTTTCGGTTTGTGTTTCCAGGGTGGTTCGCAGTACCCTGCTTGGGCTTCTCTTAGTGTGTTACCAAGGCTAAAGGCTCTGGGAAACCCCATGAGGGGCTCTGTGATCCAATGGATGTGACCCCTGGGTCCCCTCTCGCATCTTGCGAGTTGAAGGTTGCTCTGTCCCCTTGTCTCAGGATGTCACTCACCTGTTTTGCCTCCACCTTGCTGCCTGTTGGGTCATTGGTTCTTTTGACCCGGAGTCGTGCGACAGGTGTTTTCTGTACGTGCTCTCGTTCACCTAGGCCACTGGTCCAACCCGTTCTCACACAAGACAGCACATATATGACTTAATGCTTAAAGTCAATATGTTGAATATGAATTAGTAAATATGTGATATATTCCCAGTTACTTTTTTTACCAAGGCCCAAACTCTTCCTCACGTACCAATTTACGTGTCACAGTACACGTCCGTCAACATAGCAGAATATTCGTGATTGGTTCAATTATAAGGAAAATTGTAGTTTTCAGGTCCCACATGGGTTGTGTTATTTACCTACTGTTGTCCATGCTCTTATAATATTACAGATCAGCTATATCCTATTGAAGGCTCGTAGTTTTGTTTTGAGAAATATTAGTTGTTCTTAGTAAATTATAATAAGCACTATAAATTATTACATAGAATAACAGTGCTTCACCAATCAATATTATATACCATAGTTTGGCTTTAAAAATCTTTAAAGAATGTTTTGTAGGAACGCTAACAGAAAACGATGTTACATTTGAATGTCTATGGGGTAAACTACTGCAAACAGGACGGTATTGTGTCTACTATACCAACTATAGCTAGGATGGGTATATTGTCACCTACCGCCTGTTAGGTGGGAAAGGGGTCCAATACCACCCACAGGATGGGTATGAGGGTCACATCCACCCACAGGATGAGTATGGGGATCACATCCACCCACAGGAAGGGTATGGGGTCCAATATACCACCCACAGGATGAGTATGGCGTCCACTACAACCCACAGGATGGGTATGGGGCTCCAACCACCCATAGAATGGGTATGGGGCTCCAACCACAAATAAAATGGGTATAGGGTCCAATAACACCCACTGGATGTGTATTGCGTCCATTGCCGCGCGTCGAGCTCGAAAACCGCAGCATTCATCTCAGAACCATGCCTATTTCACACAGATTCCTTAATAAACGTAAGAGTTTTATATGTCACAAGAAAGATAGAAATATAAGCTTCATTCTAAATACCTTACCATGGGCATATTTAAATTTAAAGCGAAGATACGTGTACTTTTATAATAGCCGAGCTTTAACCCCGGACAGATTGATCGACCGAGCAACTCTCTCTCAGAACAATGTTTATTTCACGTGAATTCGTTAATAAACATATATGTTTTATATGTCTCAAGAAAGGCAGACATATAAGCTTCACTTTAAACACTTTACCATAGACATATTTAAAGTTCTAATGAAGATACATGTATTTTAAAAATTACGGAGCTCCCACCCCGTACAGACTGAACGACAGAGCAACTCTCTCTCAGATCAATGTTTATTTCACGTAAATTCGTTAATAAACACAAATGTTTTATATGTCTTAAGCAAGATAGAAATAAGAGCTTCATTTTCAATACATTACAATAGATATATTTATAGCTCAAGTGAAGATACATTTGTTTTTATAGTAGCGCTCAGTAGCTTGTCGGGCATGGAGTGCAGACGCCTACGCACTTGCCGATATATTGTATAATTAACAAAGATACGCTAATAAAGCCTAAAATCTTATATGCCTCCAGAAAGACCGAGATATGAACATTATTATGATTTCACCAAATGAAATATATCATGTTCGAGAACAAAGATATATCAATTTTAAATTAAGTTTCGACTCTTGCTCGGGCGAGAGAGAGGGAGCGACTCTCGCCCCATCTATTGGAGATTCTGTCCACTAAAGACCCAAAGCTACTCAAACCCTCCTAGCATTATTTAAGTAATGAAGTAATATGGTATATTTACTATAATGTGGGTGCTGAATGCAGAACATGATAAAACATATATTTACTCCAAACTAATATAATTTCATTATAAAATAAGTAAATAAGTAGCATCAAAGGAAGTCGACGGTCCAAGCGTCAATGTTGTGGAACGACTTATCCAAGATATATCGTTGTTTGGAAAGTGTTTGTTGGCATATCCAGTTGTCGCACTTCTCTGCACAAATTATCACAAATTTAAATTATAATGTTAACAAGTAGAATACGTATTTTTAATAAAATCTAACATAGCTAGCCAGAAAACATTTAACATTTATTAAAAAAATATATGTTTGGAAGTTAAATCGACTTCATAGGACAATAGTGTTGTTATATATACTCGTTATTCGTTGACATGCGTTCGCTACTTAAACTACCATGTACTGTACTTATGTGAAATCTCCCATGTCTCTTCGCTCATCTTACCGAACCCTACAGGCTCTGTGATATATTGCTTAATTAATTGAGATTCACAAATAAAGCTTATAATTGTATATGTTATCAAAAAGGCAGAGCTTATTTTAGTTCATTTATTATGCACCCCATACCCATCCTATGGGCGATAGTGGAGTGTTACAGAGGCACATAATGGGCTCAGGGACTGAGCCCCACAATTCATATAGCCAAGGAAGTTATAATCTTGATAAGCTAGTTACAAAAGTCAATGCACATTGTCACATCAACAATGGGCTAGAGACCGACCACAAGTACAGTTTATAATTTAAGCAACTGACATATATGGAGGGCTAGTGTCACAATTGATTTGTTTATCCTACACATAACCCCCTCTCCCCCATCCAATGGGCAGCGGTGGTATAGGTTACAATCAAGTCGTTTTTTGCGTTTTATTCAGAGATTAGATCTTATTGGGTGAGGAAAGATATTCATATTTTAAAGAAGGCTTCTTGGCTGATGCTCTCCATTGATGGAAAATCTACAACCTTTTGAAAATCAATGTTAGTTTGATCTAATATTGTAATTAACGCAGTTACCTGATGTTATTCCTCACCTATATCTTTTTCTGGTTAATCCCTATTTACATTATGCAGTTCAGGCTTCGTCGCCAGACTATAGTTTTTAGTTTAGTTAATTTATCACATAATGGGTTCAGGGACTGAACACACAATTTATTTATCTAAGCAAGTTACATTCTTGAGGAGCTAGCCACAAAATTCATAACACATCGTCACATCAACAACATGGGTTCGAGATCGACCACAAGTACAGTTTCTAAATTAAGCAAATGTCATAAGTGGAGAGCTAGTGTCACAATTGATATGTTTGTCCTGCACATTTCCACAGTGGTTTGCTTGGGTTCTTTTAATTATCTTAGATATCATTGAAGAGAACCTCCTAGGTACTATACTGTATATATGCTGGTAAGAAGTATAATTATACTGAGAAATCGTGTAAATTATGTTGTACGAGTGCTTCCAGTTAAGTAACATAGTTCATTTGTGTGCGCGTGCTTGAAGAGGAAATGTTATCCCCCCCCCCCCCATTGTAAATATTTGTGGGTTTCAGACCATACGGCCACGGCTTACCCTCGCCGCGGTCGAGGGTAAGAACACCGGATGTATACCCAGTATTACAAGTAAACATTAGCAATAACAATTATGGAAAGTTCCTTCACCTATACATAGACAAGAGACTGAACTTCAGCACCCACATACAACACATAAGTGGATGTTATGAGAGAGAGAGAGAGAGAGAGAGAGAGAGAGAGAGAGAGAGAGAGAGAGAGAGAGAGAGAGAGAGAGGGAGAGAGACAGAGAGAGAGAGAGAGAGAGAGAGAGAGAGAGAGAGAGAGAGAGAGAGAGAGAGAGAGAGAGAGAGAGAGAGAGAGAGAGAGAGAGAGAGAGAGACAGAGAGACAGAGAGAGAGAGAGAGAGAGAGAGACAGAGAGAGAGAGAGAGAGAGAGAGAGAGAGAGAGAGAGAGAGAGAGAGAGAGAGGGAGAGGGGGAGAGAGAGAGAGAGAGAGAGAGAGAGAGAGAGAGAGAGAGAGAGAGAGAGAGAGACAGAGAGAGAGAGAGAGAGAGAGAGAGAGAGAGAGAGAGAGAGAGAGAGAGAGGGGGAGGGGGAGAGAGAGAGAGAGAGAGAGAGAGAGAGAGAGAGAGAGAGAGAGAGAGAGAGAGAGAGAGAGAGAGAGAGAGAGAGAGAGAGAGAGAGAGAGTAAAATTATCCACTGAGGTCTGATTAAGTCCTTTTGGGGACCTTAATCATTAGGACGTCCAATGATTAACAGAAAGTGAAGCGTATTCAGATGGTATATTGACAACATTCAGCATATCTCATAATGACCTAGTAGTACTTGGTGCACAAATACCTTTTCCAAAGGAATCGCAAAACATAATTAAACACAACTGTACCGTACAGTGTTATATATTTATTTCAGTTTGAACAATTTTTAACATTAACATTCCAACATTCATTTTAGCAAGTTCTCTCAGAATGACGTGTGGGTTAGCAATGTCAAAGGCTGACTTAAGATCTAGGAAAGTGGTATATGACCTATCAGTATGCAGGGTGAGGAATGTGGTAATACAGTGATGTACACTCTTTCCATGCGTAAAGCCATATATCTGGGGAGACAACATATTATTAATTTTGTAAAGGAGACGGTTGAGAACATCCTTTCAAGACACTTATAGAGACAACTAGTGAGGGAGACTGGGCATAAAGCACTCGGCTGGTGAGGTTTAGGAATGGGAATAATAACACTGTTGGTCCATGACTTAGGAAGCTCCCCAGTTACATAGCTCAATTATACAATTGAAGAAAGGTATTCCTTGGAACTAGCAGAAGCATATGCAGTATGCCGTAAGTAACTCCATCCTCCCCGGGTGATGTAGCTTTGCCTTTATGTAGAGCAGAATCTAGTTTGTATTCAGTAAAAAGCATGTCACAGTCATCCTCTTGATGAAGCATGAAGTCAAGGAGCCTTGCTCTATCAGTATATCTATCATTTAATTCATTCTGTGAGGGTAGAGGAAGACTGTCAAAGCTGGAAGTCGTGGCCCAAGCATCAACAAGATCATTTGCTCTGTGCAGAGGATAAGGGTACGAGATCTCTGCAGCATTTTTCCCTTTGATCTTGTTGATATTCTTCCATGCCCGACTTAGTGGCGTGTGAGAATTGAGACCACGGACAAAAGTTTCCCAGTCTGTCTGCCTCAGCTCCACCATACGTTCCCTGGCCTTAGCCAGAGCCGCTTGAAAGAGCCGAAGCATTTCAGCAGTGCGGGTCCTTCTACAAGCTAGTCCAATTATTCTGGCAGTGCGTTTTAGTGCATGCAATTTAGAATCATTATAATAAGCATAAGTGCTATGACCAGTGTAATTTGGGTTACGTGGCCTGGACGATGAATCAAGTGATTCTATAAACTGCTCGATAGTACCTGTGAGCTCATTGTTAAAATCTTCAACTGATGAAGGCTCAGATGAACTGCACCAATCTGACACATGAGCAACAAGATTGTCTCGTTGATCGATGGGCAGAGCCAGCCTCTTCCGCTTGAACACTCCACCAGGGAGGATAGAGCTGCCAATGCTTACAGTCGCTAATATGCCCAGACGATCAGACGCCATATCTGGCACTATTGACGAGGCGCACACGGTGTGGGAGACGTTGACACCGAGACATAGATCAAGAATACCTCCGTAGATATGCGTTGGTTCAAGGTCACCCACAATCTGTGCATCATCGTGACTACCTAATAGTGACACTAGTTGCCGTTACGATTACTGAACTGCGAATTACCAATATTCCTATGTCTAGCGTTATAATCACCTTTAATGATGGTAGGCTCAGTCTGAATACAGACAGGAAGGTCAGCATAATTAAAGTTACAAGGAGTTGATTATTTAGTACATAGTTGTTTTTCTCTTAAACTGGATGATAGAGGGGGACTCTTTAACGTGATTGGGAATACATACATACATACATACATACATACATACATACATACATACATACATACATACACACATACATACATACATACATACATACATACATACATACATACATACATACACACATACATACATACATACATACATACATACATACATACATACATACATACATACATACACACATGCATACATACATACATACATACATACATACATACATACATACATACATACATACATACATACACACATGCATACATACATACATACATACATACATACATACATACATACATACATACACACATGCATACATACATACATACATACATACATACATACATACATACATACATACATACATACATACATACACACATGCATACATACATACATACATACATACATACATACATACATACATACACACATGCATACATACATACATACATACATACATACATACATACATACATACATGCATGCATACATACATACATACTTACATACATACATACATACATACATACATTCACACATACATACATGCATACATACATACATACACGTCCAGTCAGCATATAGCTATTTCGGGACAAAATCCAATACAGTTTATATTGGTGAGACGCCACTGTGATGAGGAGTTTAAATATCACAGGAACTGTAGGTTAATGTGTGACATAGGTGAGGTTAGATGAGGCATCTACAAGCATCAGCTGGAGGCTGATGGAGTGTTGTGGAGGCTGGTGGTACTATGTCCAGATGTTGGAGGGTGGATTTGACTCTCCCACCCTCCCTCCCCCCCCCCCCCACATTGACCGCAGTACGTCTAAGGTTACTTTCCACTCTCGCTTACCAAGGGTACAACCCCCGCCCCCCCCCCCAACACACACACATGCATCAGATTCTTAACTTACAATATTTATTATTTACCAATTCATGTTACTACACTGACTGTCAATTTCACAATATTGTATAAACTTTGATGAATCGCTCGTCTATGGGTCATCCAATAATGTTAGCAGACTTCTAGATGTTACCACTGCTAGGTTTAGGCTCGGCTACAAGTACCTCTGGGAGTTTGTAACATCTGATGATGTAGATTTGACTAAATGTAAACTCTGTCAGCAGAACTATTCGCATACTTTGAGTCATTATATAATGGAATGTGAAAAATCGCGGAATTTAAAGATAACAACATCAATAGTGTCCATGAAATGTGTAAGTACTTCATTCATAATGATGTGCTGCACGAAATCTTAGCGAAGTATCCAAAATTTGCTTACTGTAGGTAATGCATACACATGACTGTAAAGCTGCCGCCCAGTTGGGTGGGTGTGGAGCACATGACTGTAAAGCTGCCGCCCAGTTGGGTGGGTGTGCAGCAAGACTAGTAACTGTGCGACTCCTCATAAATGTAAAGTGCCTTGTATAGTGACTGTTGTGAGCCTCTTGTTGATCACTTGTGACACAAAAGATTACTGATGTGTGTTTTTGTGGTGGTGATTAAATATGTATGTGTATGTATATATGTATACGTATGAATATGTACATGTATGCATAAGTATGTGTACATTAATAATTTTGTAACTAGCGTCAAAAGATTGTTATTTGCTTAGCTAAACGAACTAGAGGGTTCAGTTCCTGAACCGATTATGTGCCTCTGTAATCCTTTACACTACCGCCCACGGGATGTGTATTATGGGGTGCATAATAAAGAAAGAAAATTAATGGACCGAACCCCACAAATCATTTAGCTAAGCAAGTTACAATCTTGATGAGCTAGTTACAAAATTCATTATAAGTCGTCACATCATAAATGGGTTCGAGATGGACCACAAGTAGTGCATTACATAATTTATCAGTATTGTGCAGCCTGTGATCCCCGCCTGGCTGGATACTGATACCTAGGTAATTTTTATGTGTCCGGACACCGGCGATAAGGTGATATTATTTATTTAACTTAAGATATATATATTTTTAAATGTTGTCACATTAACGGCTACATCTTCCTTTCTTCTGACATATAGATTTTTAAGATTAATTAAAATATATGGAAACTAATTATACAATTTATTGGCTGGTGTGCAGGGCTTCACACTCTCAGAGCTAGCCATCAAGTAACTATCAAAATGCATATATCTTCGTTTTCACTTCAGTTATATTTATGACAAAGGATTTTAGATGTAGCCTATATTTCTACCTTTCAGATGACATAAATACTTTCGTTAATTACAATATCTAGATCAAACTAACATTGATTTTCAAAAGGTTGTATATTTTCCATCAATGGAGAGCATCAGCCAAGAAGCCTTCTTTAAAATATGAATATCTTTCCTCACCCAATAAGATCTAATCTCTGAATAAAACGCAAAAAAACGACTTGATTGTAACCTATCCACCGCTGCCCATTGGATGGGGGAGAGGGGGTTATGTGTAGGATAAACAAATCAATTGTGACACTAGCCCTCCATATATGTCAGTTGCTTAAATTATAAACTGTACTTGTGGTCGGTCTCTAGCCCATTGTTGATGTGACAATGTGCATTGACTTTTGTAACTAGCTTATCAAGATTATAACTTCCTTGGCTATATGAATTGTGGGGCTCAGTCCCTGAGCCCATTATGTGCCTCTGTAACACTCCACTATCGCCCATAGGATGGGTATGGGGTGCATAATAAATGAACTAAAATAAGCTCTGCCTTTTTGATAACATATACAATTATAAGCTTTATTTGTGAATCTCAATTAATTAAGCAATATATCACAGAGCCCGTAGGGTTCGGTAAGATGAGCGAAGAGACATGGGAGATTTCACATAAGTACAGTACATGGTAGTTTAAGTAGCGAACGCATGTCAACGAATAACGAGTATATATAACAACACTATTGTCCTATGAAGTCGATTTAACTTCCAAACATATATTTTTTTAATAAATGTTAAATGTTTTCTGGCTAGCTATGTTAGATTTTATTAAAAATACGTATTCTACTTGTTAACATTATAATTTAAATTTGTGATAATTTGTGCAGAGAAGTGCGACAACTGGATATGCCAACAAACACTTTCCAAACAACGATATATCTTGGATAAGTCGTTCCACAACATTGACGCTTGGACCGTCGACTTCCTTTGATGCTACTTATTTACTTATTTTATAATGAAATTATATTAGTTTGGAGTAAATATATGTTTTATCATGTTCTGCATTCAGCACCCATATTATAGTAAATATACCATATTACTTCATTACTTAAATAATGCTAGGAGGGTTTGAGTAGCTTTGGGTCTTTAGTGGACAGAATCTCCAATAGATGGGGCGAGAGTCGCTCCCTCTCTCTCGCCCGAGCAAGAGTCGAAACTTAATTTAAAATTGATATATCTTTGTTCTCGAACATGATATATTTCATTTGGTGAAATCATAATAATGTTCATATCTCGGTCTTTCTGGAGGCATATAAGATTTTAGGCTTTATTAGCGTATCTTTGATAATTATACAATATATCGGCAAGTGCGTAGGCGTCTGCACTCCATGCCCGACAAGCTACTGAGCGCTACTATAAAAACAAATGTATCTTCACTTGAGCTATAAATATATCTATTGTAATGTATTGAAAATGAAGCTCTTATTTCTATCTTGCTTAAGACATATAAAACATTTGTGTTTATTAACGAATTTACGTGAAATAAACATTGATCTGAGAGAGAGTTGCTCTGTCGTTCAGTCTGTACGGGGTGGGAGCTCCGTAATTTTTAAAATACATGTATCTTCATTAGAACTTTAAATATGTCTATGGTAAAGTGTTTAAAGTGAAGCTTATATGTCTGCCTTTCTTGAGACATATAAAACATATATGTTTATTAACGAATTCACGTGAAATAAACATTGTTCTGAGAGAGAGTTGCTCGGTCGATCAATCTGTCCGGGGTTAAAGCTCGGCTATTATAAAAGTACACGTATCTTCGCTTTAAATTTAAATATGCCCATGGTAAGGTATTTAGAATGAAGCTTATATTTCTATCTTTCTTGTGACATATAAAACTCTTACGTTTATTAAGGAATCTGTGTGAAATAGGCATGGTTCTGAGATGAATGCTGCGGTTTTCGAGCTCGACGCGCGGCAATGGACGCAATACACATCCAGTGGGTGTTATTGGACCCTATACCCATTTTATTTGTGGTTGGAGCCCCATACCCATTCTATGGGTGGTTGGAGCCCCATACCCATCCTGTGGGTTGTAGTGGACGCCATACTCATCCTGTGGGTGGTATATTGGACCCCATACCCTTCCTGTGGGTGGATGTGATCCCCATACTCATCCTGTGGGTGGATGTGACCCTCATACCCATCCTGTGGGTGGTATTGGACCCCTTTCCCACCTAACAGGCGGTAGGTGACAATATACCCATCCTAGCTATAGTTGGTATAGTAGACACAATACCGTCCTGTTTGCAGTAGTTTACCCCATAGATATTCAAATGTAACATCGTTTTCTGTTAGCGTTCCTACAAAACATTCTTTAAAGACTTTTAAAGCCAAACTATGGTATATAATATTGATTGGTGAAGCACTGTTATTCTATGTAATAATTTATAGTGCTTATTATAATTTACTAAGAACAACTAATATTTCTCAAAACAAAACTACGAGCCTTCAATAGGATATAGCTGATCTGTAATATTATAAGAGCATGGACAACAGTAGGTAAATTTCACAACCCATGTGGGACCTGAAAACTACAATTTTCCTTATAATTGAACCAATCACGAATATTCTGCTATCTATGTTGACGGACGGGTACTGTGACACGTAAATTGGTACGTGAGGAAGAGTTTGGGCCTTGGTAAAAAAAGTAACTGGGAATATATCACATATTTACTAATTCATATTCAACATATTGACTTTAAGCATTAAGTCATATATGTGCTGTCTTGTGTGAGAACGGGTTGCACTGGTCATGATAGCGAGTGCAAGGTGGCTGCGGCGTTGCATGCTAGGTTTAGGTTGCTGCAATGCTGTTGGTGGGTTGTGGCCCCCGGATGCACTGAGACTGCCCCGTTTTGGTTGTTGAGTTCTGGACTTGAGAGTGGGGGTCGCTTCTGCTCTGATTCCTTCTGCTCCTCCTAGTCCTTTCCCTTCTGTTGTGCATATTTCCTCCCCTTGCTTCCGGCTCCGAACCGTAGGCGGGTTTCGGGGTTGGAGTAGGGTCTGGTTGGCAACCCAACTAGACCCTACTCCAGACCCAGATAGCGAGTGCAGCCACCTGCACTCGCTATCAAGGAGAGACGGCAGGGGTCCAGTAGAGGCGGAAAGAGAGGGTAGGGGTCCAGTAGAGGCCGGAAGATGGGTGTTCTTGGGGGTTTTCTTCTTCCGGTGTGGCAGCGGAGGCATTCGAGCCTTCCTCCAGCTGTGCTGTATGGGTCTGACCAGTGGGCTCCCTTCCTTAGTGTTTGCATGGCTGCCCCGGCTTTTCCTTGTGAGGCTGGGGCTTTGGGGGTATGGCTCAGCCCCGGGTCCTGCTGTAGAGGTTCCCGGAGTTGGCGAGGGATTGCCTGGGGGGCCTCGGCCCCGTTTTGCCCCGTTGGTCTTTGTACCCTCGGTGCAGGGCTTGCAGTTCCTCAGAGTGGGGTTTTCCTTCCCCCTCTGCGTTCATGTTGGTTTCGGGTCTACCCCTCCCTGGGTTTGGTTCTGTGTCCCTTCAGGGCTGTCGGTCCCATCATTCCTGGGGGTGTGTTTCACCCCCTTTTCTTCACCCTTTTCGCTCTTACATCGCGATACTGTTCCCTTTGTATCGGGGTCCTTGCATGTCCCTTGATGAGGGGTGTCTTTTCTGGGGGGAGCCCCGTCGGCTCCCCGGAGCTATCCCAGGCTGATATGCTAATGTCAGACTTTGGCATCAGTCATGTGTATGGAGTTCTTAGGCCTACCGGGGACCACGGCCAGAACCGGGCCCCCTCAGAGAGGCAAGGGGAGCAATGGCCTATAGAAGCCCCCGTGTAGTTGGAAGCATTCTATGTCTGACATCGACCGGAACAGGCACCCAGAAAGGTAAGCGCCCCAAAACAAACCCCTATTCTGGTTAAAATTGCTACCTAATACCGAACTAGTGGATAGAACTCCCCAACCGAAAACAAGCAAACTAGTGTGACGTCACACACTGCCGCGCCGCTGTCTGCGCAGCTTCCCCCTCCCCGGGAGGGGGAAGGGGGAGCCCCAGACCCCCCGCGCCGGCTACCCACACCTCAGTTCTTGAGGCTGATGCTATAGGCGATGGTCGTGTGCTCTGGCTCCGGTGTCGCTACTGCACTGTGCTTTGAGTGTGGTGTTAGTTTTGTGGGTGCGAGAGCCAGGAGTTATCTTCAGTACTCGGGCTGCATGCGCCTAGGGCTGCCTTCCCTAGGTGCCCTGTAAGTACTGCCCTTGGGGCTTGGGGCCGCCTTCCACAGGCTCCTCGGGGTCTGCCTCTTCTGGTCCGTTTTACCTTTCGGTTTTTCGGCCGCCTGTTGGGCTCTTGGGTGTTCTGTTCTCCCTTGTTACCGGCAGGTAAGAGGCAGTTTGCACTGGTAGGGGCGCAGGGTGCTGCTCAGCTTGTATTTCCCGACATCGCGGCCGGCTCTGTTCCTTGGGGTTCGCTGTCCTCTTGCAGGGTTTTGTTTTTCTTTTTGTTTTTGCCTGGTGGGGGGTTCTGTCATTTTATTCAGTTTGTTTTTGCCCTTCCACTGTTCTCCTCGGTGGCGCCCCCTGCTAGGTCCCCGTGAGTGTACACGTCCCTGGGGTTCAGCTTTAGAAGTTTGCTTGGTAGTTTTGGGTGCCGGTTTGCAGCACCCTGCCTGGGACTACCTGAGCGCGAGTCCTCTTAAAGTAAACGCTCAGGACCCTGGGAATCCCCTAGGGGGCGCGTGGGTCCGATTTATGTGACCCCGGAGTCCCCACTCGCTGTGTGCGAGTTTGAGGGTTGCTCGGTCCCCTTGTCTCAGGGTGACCCTCATTGTTTTTGCCTCTGCCACGCTGCCTGTTGGGTCGGTGATACTTTCGACCCTGAGTCCTGTGAGTGTTGCTGCTTGCTTGTGACTCAATTTACCCAATCCTCTGATGATTCTATTCGGGTACAGGCGGCACGTGCGTTGCAGTCTAGGTTTCGTCTGTTGCAACGCGCTCGGTTGGTTGCTTCCTCGGATGCCCCGGGGCTGCCCCGCTTTGCTTTTCGAGACCCGGACTTGGGGGTGGGGGTCGCTTCGATCCTGGTTCAGTCCGCACCTCCTCGTCCTTCCCCTTCTGTTCGTTCTGGTCCCCCGCCCCTGCTTCCGGCCCCGAAGCGTCTGAGGGTTTCGGGGTCGGAGCAGGGGTTACTTGATCTCGAGACTCGGGCAGCTTCGGGGGTTGCCCCTTTCGGGGGGGCGGCAGAGGCATTCGAGTCTTGTCTCCCGGCCGAAGCTTCAGGGTCTGACCAGTGGGCCCCCCCTTCCTCCAGCTTTTCCGACTGCTCCGTCCTTGTCTTGTGGGGTCGGGGCTTGGGGAGAGGACTCGGCCTCGGGTCCTGTGGTGACGGACCTCGAGGCTGGGGAGGGGCTGACTTGGGGGCCTTGGGCCCCGCTGGACCCCGCCTGGGTTTTTCTTCCCACTGAGCGGGGCTTATTGTTACAAGGAGTGGGGTTTTCTTTCCCCCCCTCTGCGTACGAGTTGGATTTGGTGTCGGCCCCTCCCCGGGTACGGTTCCGTGTTCCCCCGGGTACGTCGGTTCCGTCCTTCCGGAGGTTTTCGGCTTATCGCATCCAACCTGGTGTGGTGCGAGCGGCCTTTGCAGCTTACCTCCTGCGTGACCCGGATTATGCCTCGGAAATGGATCCTTCCACGTTCAGGTTTGGGACTTCGTTCCCTTTCTGGCTCCGTTACGAGGTTCCGGAGTCGTCCTGGCTAGCAGACTGCCCCTTGTTTGGTCTGGATTCCTGGCATTCCTTCTGTCGTTCCCGCACGCTGGAGTGGCGGGAAGCTTCCACGGTGCTTCAGATTTTCCTGGGGGGTGAACTTGAGTACCTGAATGAGTGCTTGTTTGCCCCTGCCCTTCCCCGCGATGTGGGCGTTATTCAGCTCCATGTGCAGGTTCCCTCCCTTTCGGCGGCGCTCGTGGCGGAGGACTTGCGCGCTCGGGGCCTTTTGTGTTCGGCCTTGCGGTTCTTTTCCCTCCTGGAGCTGTCTTCGGATTGGCTCGTGGAGGATGTGGGGACGCTTGGGTCCGTCCCGGGGTCCGGCACCTTGTCCTCGGCTGCGCGTTCGTCGGCTGCCTTGTTGAAGCTGTTCACGCCGATTTTGCGGGATGCGGTTTCCCTGTTCTATGCTTCCCGTCTCGCGTGTCGGCAGGCGGTGCTGGGTTCCTCCGTGGAATCTGCTTGGGCTCTGGCTCTTAGGCGTTCTTCACCTTTTTGTCCTCTCCTGTTTGGGGAGTCGGCCGTGGCGCAGTTTATTCAGGCTGCGTCGGCGGCTTGTCGTCCGATGTCGGACTTGTTGGTTTTCCGGGGGTCCCGGGGTGGGTCTTCCCGGAAAGGTCGTGCCAGGGCTCGGGGTTCCTCTCGTCGTGGTAGGCCTCTGGTGTCAGGTTTGGGGTTGGCTCCTCCTGCGGACCCTCCCTCGTCTGGTCGGCGCGGTGTTCGCGCTGTGCGGGGTTCTGGGTCTCGTAAGGGTCGCCGGCCCTTTCGCGGTTTGCCCCTATGGGGGGGCGGCTTGCGCTGTTCGCCCGCGCCTGGTCCCACGATTCGTGGGCCTTTCGGGTCGTGTCTCGCGGCCTGCGGTGGCGTTGGGTGGCCCCTCCCCCCTTTGGGGGGTCGGGGCTGGCGGGGCAGGCTTCTTCCCCTGCGCTCTGTCGAGTCGTCTTGGAGTGGGTACGCTTGGGCGTCGTCGAATCGACGTCGTCCCTCAGATGGGTTTCCCGTCTGTTTCCGGTTCCGAAACGGGACTGCGCGGACCTGCGGTTCATTCTGGACTTGTCCCGTCTGAACCCCTGGGTTCATTGCCCCTCCTTTCGGATGACTACGCTGTCTCAGGTTCGGCTCCTCTTGGAGCCGGGTGCTTGGATGGTGTCCCTGGACCTCCGGGACGCTTATTGGCATGTCCCGATTCATCCGCGGTTCAGGGACTGGCTCGGTTTTGTAGTGGGGCGTCTGAGTTACCGCTTTTGTTGTCTCCCGTTCGGGTTGAACCTGGCACCTCGCGTGTTCACACGCCTTACACAGGTTGTGGTGGCTCGTTTGCGTCTCCTAGGTGTTCGGGTGTTGGCCTACCTCGACGACTGGCTGGTTTGGGCTCCCAGCCAGTCAGCTTGCTTGCTAGCCAGGGATTTGGTTCTTTCCCAGCTCGCCGGGTTCGGGTTCTTGGTGAACTGGAGGAAGTCCCATCTGGTTCCCTCTCAGGTTCGGACTTGGCTGGGTCTCGTGTGGGACTCTCGAACCGCCTCCTTGTCTCTCCCTCCGGAGTCTCTCCTGCGGCTGCGGTCCCGCCTTCGTCTGTTTCTGGAGGGCCCTCGGGTCACCCGGCGGTTGCTCGAGGGGCTGTGCGGGAGCCTGAACTTCGCGATGGTGGTCTACCCGCCGGGTCGGGTTTGGCTTCGACGGCTGTTCTGGTTCCTTCGGGGTTCCCCCTTCCGCCTCTCTCGCGATCGCAGAGTTCGACCCCCGGGGGACTTGCGTCGGTTGCTGCGTCACCGGCTTCCTCTTCGGGTTTTTCGGGGTTCAGTGCCTTGGCGCCTACCCGAGCCCTCGCTCGATGTGTACACGGATGCGTCGTCTCTCGGCTGGGGTTTTGTGACCAGTGCTCACCAGGCCGGCCAGGGGCGTTGGGGTCCGTCCTTCCGTCGAGCTCACAGTACGGTGTGGGAGTTCGCGGCAGTGTGGTTTGCTCTGGGGAGGATTCGGGTGGCCCGCAGATCGACGATTCGGCTCCATTCGGACTGCTCTCCGGTGGTTCATTGCCTGAACCGCGGGGGTTCGATGCGGTCCTTGTCTCTTTGGGGTTGGTCGCTTCGGGTGACTCGTCTGCTGAGTTCTCGGGGTTTGGCTCTCCTGGCGGTTCACGTACGGGGCGTGTCCAACGTCTTGGCCGACGCCCTGTCTCGCTTCGTTCCCCTCTCCACGGAGTGGACGGTCGACGACGAGTCCTTCCGTTGGCTTTGCCAGACGTTCGGGCGCCCCGAGGTGGACCTCTTCGCGTCGGCGTGGTCGTGGCGTCTTCCCGTTTATGCGGCGCCCTTCCCCGATTGCGAGGCCGTCGGGGTCGATGCCTTTCGGCTCGACTGGTCGAGGTGGGGGTTCCTGTACCTCTTTCCCCCGGTTCGGCTGTTGCTCCAGGTCCTGACTCGCTTAGAGACTTACCGGGGGAGAGTTGTCCTTCTGGCCCCTTGGTGGCCGGCCCAGCCTTGGTTTCAGGCGCTGGTTGCTCGGTGTCCGAACCCGAGGGTTTTCCCGCGGCTCCGCCTCTTTCAGCAGATCGGGCCGGTACGTCACGTAGCTGGTTCGATCTTCTCCTCGAGTCTTCGCGTATGGTTTTTTTGACTCGAGTCTATCATCATCTCTATGGTGATCAGGTGGCCTCCTTGTTGGTGTCCCACCTGAGGGCTTCTTCTCGGCGGCAGTATGAAGTTTCCTGGCGGTCCTTCCGTTTCTTTTTGCGTCTTCGTCGTGTTAGCTCCTTGTCTGTTCGGGTGGTCTTGTCCTTCCTCTCGTGGTTGTTTCAGGACCGTCATCTTATGCCTAACACTGTCGCTTCGTATCGTGCGGCGCTGGCGGAGCCGCTTCAGCTTGCTTTCGGTATCGATGTTACGTCTGCGCCGTTTCGCAAGCTGTCTCGTGCATTGTTTCACCTCCGGCCTGCTCATGCGTCGCCTGAGCCGTCCTGGTCTTTGGACAGAGTGCTCGCTTTCCTTTCATCTCCTCGTTTCGTTGTGGCCCCTTCGGTCCAGGATTGTTTTTCCAAGGCACTTTTCTTGTTGGCTTTGGCCTCTGGGGGTCGGGTAGGGGAGCTTCATGCTCTCCTCCGGCGCAGGGGTTTCTGCTCTTTTGGTCGTGGTGATAGTTTTGTTCGTTTGCAGCCATCTCCTTCTTTTCTGGCGAAGAATGAGACTGCTGCGTTCCGGAGGGGTCCATGGGTGGTTGATGCTTGGTTGGTCAGGCCGGGGGTGCATCATGTTTTGTGTCCGGTTGCGGCGCTTCGCCGTTATTTGCGCGCCACAGCTTCTGTGTCCGGGGACGCGCTGTGGGTTGATCCGGTTTCCCTTCTTCCCTGTTCGCAGGTTCGGGTCTCTCAGGTCGTCCGCAGGGTTATTAGGTCTAGCCAGCCTGCGGTCTATCCCCGTGCCCATGACGTTCGTAAGTTCGCGGCTCTTGCTGCCGTCTTTGGGAATATGTCTTGGTCTGATATTCGGGCGCGGGGATTTTGGCGGTCGAACAGGGTCCTGGCTGCTCGTTACCTTGTGAATTTCCCTGGCCCTCGTCGGGCCTGTGTTGCTTTGGGTCGGCGGTTGCAGCCAGTTGTCTCGGGTTCGAGTTGAGGGGTGAGCGACGACCGCCTCCCGGGTAAGTCCCTCTTTTTCTGTCTGTGGGTAGTTAGCTCCGGGGAGCCGACGGGGCTCCCCCCAGAAAACCAGCGTTGAATGTAATGAAACGCCATTTTCTGGGTGAGTCCCGGAGGCTCCCCGGCATCCCTCCCTCCCTCCGGTCGGCGGTTTTTTCGCGTTTTTGACATCCAGCCTCAAGAACTGAGGTGTGGGTAGCCGGCGCGGGGGGTCTGGGGCTCCCCCTTCCCCCTCCCGGGGAGGGGGGAGCTGCGCAGACAGCGGCGCGGCAGTGTGTGACGTCACACTAGTTTGCTTGTTTTCGGTTGGGGAGTTCTATCCACTAGTTCGGTATTAGGTAGCAATTTTAACCAGAATAGGGGTTTGTTTTGGGGCGCTTACCTTTCTGGGTGCCTGTTCCGGTCGATGGCAGACATAGAATGCTTCCAACTACACGGGGGCTTCTATAGGCCATTGCTCCCCTTGCCTCTCTGAGGGGGCCCGGTTCTGGCCGTGGTCCCCGGTAGGCCTAAGAACTCCATACACATGACTGATGCCAAAGTCTGACATTAGCATATCAGCCTGGGATAGCTCCGGGGAGCCTCCGGGACTCACCCAGAAAATGGCGTTTCATTACATTCAACGCTGGTTTTTTGTTCATATGTACCTCCGTGCAATTGTGCTTGCTTGTCATGGTTCTTGTTAGTTTGCGAACCTCTTTGTACCTTCCAATATTATTGGAACATCTGTTGACTTCCGGGGTGGTTTTCCTCTGGTCCTTTTTCGGACTTTTTGGTCCCCTTCTGTCTTCCTTGTCTTTTGCTTCTGTTCTGCCTTATTTTGTTTTCACATCATCTTTCTTTCCTGTTTCGACAGTCCTCGTATTCGTTATGTACGCCTTGCTGGTGTATGTACGATGTGTGTATGTACGATATGTGTATGTCCGACATGTGTATGTCCGACTGGTATACGAGCCGCACCACCCAGTAGAAGGGTGGTGCGGTTATAAAGACATTTTACCGAGTCTTGGGTGGCGCTGGTGGAGCCGCTTCAGCTTGCATTCTGTGTTGCTGTTCCTTCTGTTTCATTCCGCTGGCTGTCTTGGGCGTTGTTTCACCTCAGGTCTGCTCTTGCATTTCCGGTGCCGTCCTGGTCATTGGCTCGTATGGTCTATTTTTTTTTCTTCTCCTCATTTTGGTCCTTGGGTTGCTGCTTGGTTGGTCAGGCCGGGGGTGCTTACTTTGTTGTTCGGTTATGGTTCTTCGCTGTTCCCTGCGCATCTTGGCCTCTGGGGTCACGGATGTATTTTGGTTTGACTGGGTTCCCTTCCTTCCCTCATTTCTTTTCTGGGGTTTGGGTTTGCATGGCCTTTTAGTTTCGTCTGTGGTCTTGTTTTTTAGGTTAGGGCGCATGGCGTCCGCTTCCCGGATCCTTCCCTCTTTTCCTTATCCGTGGTGAGGTAGCTCTGGGGAGCCGATGGGGCTTCCCCCCCCCGCAGAAAACCAGCATTGAATGTAATAAAAAGCCATTTTCTGGGTGAGTTCTGGAGGCTCCCCGGCATCCCTCCTTCTTGCTGGTCGGCGGTGTTTTTCGCTTATTTTGACATTCAGCCTAAGAACTGCCGGTTGGATCACCGGCGTGGATGGTCTGGGGCTCCGCCTTCCCCGTCCTGGGGAGGGGGGGTTGCATAAATGGCGGCATGGCGACATGATGACGTCATGCTAGTTTCATAATTTTCTTTGGGGAGTTCTGTTCACTCGTTTGGCTTTCGGCAGCAATATTTTCACCAGAATAGGGGTTTGTTTTTGGGTGCCTACCTTTCTGGGTGCCTGTCTCAGTCGATGGCAGACATATTTTTTTTTTTTTTTTTTTTTTCAGGGATATTCCTGCGCAGGCCCTAAGCCTCTGGCTGGCCCACTGAATGTTGCTTGTTTCTGTTTTACTTGGGCGGAGTATGAGTATTTATTACTCGTATGGTCGCTTCAGTAAGATTTTGCCATATGTGTTTAACAACTTCTGCTCTGTTGAATCTAAGTTGAAATCTTAATGGGTTTGTAACTGTGCACTGTGTTAGATAATGTTCCAGTGGTCTGTCGGGCATTTCTCCACAGTGTTGACATTTCCTCTCATCTTCCGGACATATGGCAGACATAGAATGCTCCCAACCACAGGGGGGTTTCTATAGGCCATTGCTCCTCGTGCTTCTCTGAGGGGGGCCAGGTTCTGGCTCATGGTCCCCGGTAGGCAAGAACTCTAAGCTCTTTGACTGATGCCAGAAAGTTATACATATTCATCCAGCCTGGATAGTTCCGGGGAGCCTCCGGGATTCACCCAGAAATGGCGTTTCGTTACATTCAACGCTGGTTTTTTGTAATTGTTTTTCTCTTTTTTTCCGTTGTTTAACCGACTATTTTTTATTGTTCAATTCTTCATTTGCCATTTACTGTATTGTTATTTTGCTACTACTGTATCACTACAGTAACTTTTTTTACTTCACTTGTTTCTGTTATATGTGCATCTGCAGTATCCACTCGATTTGACGGCCTATATGGGGCTGTACCCTGGTTGTTATTTCCGGAGCTCCGGTATTTCTGAAATTAAGTGTCGATAATTTTTCAAGTAACATTCAGGTAAGATATATTTTGTACAGACAGCCAATTGGTCCACCAGTCTAGTGCCTTCTACCCTGTGATTTCACAGATTCACGGCACATAATTTTGATTTGTCAAGAGGTTGGAGTGTTCATTCCGTGACTTTGTTGGACATGCCTGCACATTCAAGGAACATCCGTGCACCATGTCGGCTCCAAATGCACTCATTGTGTCAGTGATGGCTGACTGGTGAGTGGGTGGATGGGCAGGCAGGGATGGAGAGGCTGAAATGTAGGCAGGCAGGCAGGAAGAGGCTGGGAGGGAGAGGCAGGGAGGGACGCAGACAGGCAGAGTTTGGGAGGGAGGCAGGGAGGGAGAGGCAGGGAAGGAGGCAGGTAGGCAGAGGCTGCGAGGTAGGCAGGGAGGGAGAGGATGGAGATGGATGGAGGGATGAATGGAAGGATGGAGGGATGGATGGAAGGATTGATGGATGGAGGGATGGATATAAGGATGGATTGAGGGATGGATGGAGGGATGGATGGATGGATGGAGGGATGGTTGGATGGAGGGATGGATGGATAGATGGAGGGGTGGATGGATGGATGGAGGTAGGGATCGAGAGATAGAGGGAAGCAGGGAGGGATGGTGGGAGGGAAGGAGGGAGGGAGGAAGGGAAGGAGGAGGGAGGGAGGAAGGGAAGGAGGGTGGGAGGAAGGGATGGAGGGAAGGAGGAGGGAGGGAGGGAAGGAAGGATGGAGGGAGGGAGGGAAGGAAGGAAGCAGGGAGGGAGGGAGGGAAGGAAGGAAGCAGGGAGGGAGGGAGGAAGGGAAGGAAGGAAGGAGGAGGGAGGGAGGGAGGGAAGGAAGGAGGGAGGGAAGGAGGGGGAGAGAGGTAAGGAAGGAGGGAGGGAGGGAAGGAAGAATGGAGGGATGGGTGTTGAGTTGAGGTGAAGCAGAGACTGTGTGTATGGGATGTATGGGGGGGGGGGGTGTCGGTGGTGGGGAAGGACTGGCTCACTCTGATAAGCCTAACACACTTGACCCAGTTAACCAGATTTGTTGTTTCTTAATACTTTCGCTCACTGGGCGCGGGACCTCCCCACTACCCCAGGTGGGCTTGGGCGTTCTGCGGGAGTGTGAGGGAGAGCCCGGTAAATTCTGAAAAGTGTATAATTTTTTCCACTTTGTCAGCTCAATTCTCGTCCTAAGATATTCAATTTGGTATCATTGTGTTCGCAATATAATTCTCTACAGGACTAAATGCATATAAACTCCAAAGGCCTGGCTTACCATCTGCAACTAACAGAGAAAGTGAGAGAAAGTTACCCGGGAGCGCACGAGAGTGATAAAATGTTTACACTCTTTTCAGTTTTGTCAACTCAATTCTCGTCCTAGGTCTTTAATTTTGGTATCAATGTGTTTGCAATAGAATTCCGAACAGACCTATATGCATATAATATAAAAAACAGCAGCGATCTCCTCCCGCCGACATGATGAAAACAGGCCGCGGTTACAAGAAAGAGAGTGCTGCGCCACCCCAAGGCGCTTCTCGTTATGAAAAGTGTATATTCTTTTCAACTTTGTCATCTCCATTCTTGTCCTAGGTTTTTCAATTTGGTATCAATGTGTTCGCAACAGAATTCTCTACAGGACTAAATGCATATAAAGAAAGAAAGAAAGAAAGTGAGAAAGTGAGAGCGTGTTACCCTGGAGCAAGCCAGAGCAATAAAATGTGTACACTCTCTTCACTTTGGACATCTCAAATCTCGTCTTAAGTCTTTCATTTTGATATCATTGTGTTCACAATAGAATTCCCTACAGGAGTATGGAAATATAAAGTCCAAAAACCTGGCGTACCATCCACAACAAGCAGGGAAAGTGACAGAGCGTTACCCCCATGAGTGCTAATAAAGAGCAATAAAATGGGTATTCTGTTTTCAGCTTTGTTACCTCAATTCTGGTCCTAGGACTTTCATTTTGGTATCAATGTATTCCCAATGAAATTCCCTACAAGAGTATATGCATATAATGTCCAAAACTGCAGCAAAACCTTCCTGAAAACGCCACTACTGTTGCCTCACGGAGGACTCAATGCTGAGTCCTCGCCAGACTTGCCCCTATTTTACGGAGGACTCAATGCTGAGTCATCGCCGGGCGAAAGTGTTAAATTTTGGATGTATATCATCATACATTGATTACAGATTTTGTTTAGTAATATTATTAGGATAATAAAAAGTTATAAAATACTTGTTTCATGAATTCTTTATTTTATTAGATGGAGACTATCCAGGCTGTCACTGGCTGGCTGGCAATCTACTGAGCCATTTCCCAGAAGGGTTTGGGGAGGGGGGGGCAGGAAGTGAGGGTGTGGGGGAGAGCATGAGTGAGGGAATGGGGGAGACGTGCAGTGAGGGTGAGGGAGGGGATGATAGAGGTAGGCAGCCTGCTTGTCATGTGAGGACCCCCTGATGCCAAAACAAACCCAATACCGACCTTTGGTAATATCGACCGACAGACCGTTATATGAGGCTCTAAATAATGGTCTCCCAAACTGGTCGTTATTACCGGCAGATCGGTATAAAAGAGGCCGTTAAATTGAGTGGATACTGTATTAACCACAAGTACTGTAGTTATTAAAATTACCAACTTGTAAAATTAATCATCATTATGATTTATAATAGTCATATTGCCAGATTTTCCTAGTCAGAGTGCCGACGTGAGGAACGACAGGCTGAAACATGAATTCTTTCCACATTTAGTTGGATTTGTAACAGAGTCCAGTTTATCATTTCCTTTACTAAGGATAATTACTTACTAATAAGTTTATTTTCGTAGCACATTACTGCTTACTGGAACTCCCTTATTTAGCTGATATTAAACATTCCAGTAGAAGCAATGAGTCACAATAACGTGGCTAAAGTATGTTGACTAGAGCACACACTAGAAGGTGAAGGGGACGACGACGTTTTGGTCTGTCCTGGACCATTCTCACAATCGACTTGAGAATGGTCCAGGACGGACCGAAATGTTGTTGTCCCTTCACCTTCTAGTGTGTGGTCTGGTCAACATTCCAGTGGAAATTATTTAAATGTAAAATAATTCCACTTTATATTCCTCATTTATGTACGTAACTTTAATAAGTTGACTTACGCTACGAGGAGTTATATTATAACATGAAAGATTTAAACGTGACAAATACTCGTCACAATCTCTTCCTTCCTTAGTTAATTCCGATGTATATAAATCCATTTACGCTCGAGATGCCTATCGAGAGTCGCGCAAGCGCAATAGAGAGGATGAAGAAGACGCCACTCGGTGTGGACGACGCCATAACTTACCAACGTGCTTGCAGAAAGAGACGCCATAGCAAAGAATTTGCTCAGTTTCTGTTCATTCTTACATTTATAAAAACGTTGCTACGTGAAATGGCAATCAACAGCCATGTCCCATAACTAGTATAACTGCAATTCCATAGTCAGCGCTTTTCACGCAGCAGTTGGAGGACGAAGGACTGCACAGTTCTCTCCATCAACAGACACACGGCTCAGCAACTATTATTTCCTTTCTGTTTTCATGTGGCCACAGTTAACATTTAGACTAGTTGTCGTTTGGCCGAATGCAAAATAACAAAATCTCGTATATTTTCTCCAGCAGTTTTTATAACTTAGTCAGGAGATTATATTCATTATTTCTGTAGAAGAATTTTACAGTGCTGGATATATACATCAATTAATTTTCTTATGGAAGAATTCCTTAATCTAGGATGTACTTGTAGTTACCTAAGTAGTAGATTTCTACAATGTAATTGCCTTCCAGCTCCCAGGTCCACGTCAACCAAAGTGTTAGGCTTCCCCATCTACACGTGCAACAATTTGACCGATACGATATGTAGTGGAGTGTAGCGACCGATTACATCTATCTAGATTTTACAGCTAAGCTGTTCATGTTTATCCGTAAAAATAACCATGTATATATTAATGATCTCCCAATCATTATTGATCTCCCAGATCAATATTACTAACCATTGCCATAGTAATATTAGTCTATATTACAGTAGTGTATTGAGGTGTATTTACCTCTAATTATTATTATATGATCAATTTTATTTACATTCATATTATGATTACTCTGGTGAAATACCAGTACCAGAATAATGCTAGGGATGTATTAATCTTTTAGCATGAACCCCCCAATTTAGGTAAGTGAATTTGACTCATAATACAGTCCCTTTAATATTCAATGTAATATTAATTTAAACATCTATAGGACACTAGTTCATGGAGTAAAATATTTAACCACTTGCTCGACCTTTGTTTTCCATTTTTTCTCAAAAGGTGGTGGACCTTCGTAGCTATCGAAATAGTAGCAATATATATGATTTACATGAGTCAAGTTTTCCCACAGGCAGGCTGGCAGGCAGGCAGGCTGGCAGGCAGGCAGGTTGGCAGGTAGGCTGGCTGGCAGGCATGCACAGAGGCAGGGAGGGCGGGATGGATGTCAAGTTGAACTATGTGACCTTTAAGCAGTGTATGTAATTACCTAAGTGTAGTTACAAGATGAGAGCTACGCTCGTGATGTCCCGTCTTCCCAGCACTCTTTGTCATATAACGCTTTGAAACTACTGACGGTCTTGGCCTCCACCACCTTCTCTCCTAACTTGTTCCAACCGTCTACCACTGTTTGCGAAAGTGAATTTTCTTATATTTCTTCGGCATCTGTGTTTAGCTAGTTTATATCTATGACCTCTTGTTCTTAAAGTTTCAGGTCTCAGGAAATCTTCCCTATCGATTTTTTATCAATTCCTGTTACTATTTTGAATGTAGTGATCATGTCACCTCTTTTTCTTCTGTCTTCTAGTTTTGGCATATTTAATGCCTCTAACCTCTCCTCGTAGCTCTTGCCCTTCAGTTCTGGGAGCCACTTAGTAGCATGTCTTTGCACCTTTTCCAGTTTGTTGATGTGCTTCTTAACACTTTAGTGCGCGCGGCACTAGCTGGAAAAAAAAGCGGGTTGTGCGTGCGGCGTTCTGGGCGCTCAAGCGTAAACACAAAAAACCAGCGTTGAATGTAATGAAACGCCATTTTCTGGGTGAGTCCCGGAGGCTCCCCGGAGCTATCCCAGGCTGATATGCTAATGTCAGACTTTGGCATCAGTCATGTGTATGGAGTTCTTAGGCCTACCGGGGACCACGGCCAGAACCGGGCCCCCTCAGAGAGGCAAGGGGAGCAATGGCCTATAGAAGCCCCCGTGTAGTTGGAAGCATTCTATGTCTGCCATCGACCGGAACAGGCACCCAGAAAGGTAAGCGCCCCAAAACAAACCCCTATTCTGGTTAAAATTGCTACCTAATACCGAACTAGTGGATAGAACTCCCCAACCGAAAACAAGCAAATTAGTGTGACGTCACACACTGCCGCGCCGCTGTCTGCGCAGCTCCCCCCTCCCTGGGAGGGGGAAGGGGGAGCCCCAGACCCCCCGCGCCGGCTACCCACACCTCAGTTCTTGAGGCTGGATGTCAAAAACGCGAAAAACCGCCGACCGGAGGGAGGGAGGGATGCCGGGGAGCCTCCGGGACTCACCCAGAAAATGGCGTTTCATTACATTCAACGCTGGTTTTCTGGGGGGAGCCCCGTCGGCTCCCCGGAGCTAACTACCCACAGACAGAAAAAGAGGGACTTACCCGGGAGGCGGTCGTCGCTCACCCCTCAACTCGAAGCCGAGACAACTGGCTGCAACCGCCGACCCAAAGCAACACAGGCCCGACGAGGGCCAGGGAAATTCACAAGGTAACGAGCAGCCAGGACCCTGTTCGACCGCCAAAATCCCCGCGCCCGAATATCAGACCAAGACATATTCCCAAAGACGGCAGCAAGAGCCGCGAACTTACGAACGTCATGGGCACGGGGATAGACCGCAGGCTGGCTAGACCTAATAACCCTGCGGACGACCTGAGAGACCCGAACCCGCGAACAGGGAAGAAGGGAAACCGGATCAACCCACAGCGCGTCCCCGGACACAGAAGCTGTGGCGCGCAAATAACGGCGAAGCGCCGCAACCGGACACAAAACATGATGCACCCCCGGCCTGACCAACCAAGCATCAACCACCCATGGACCCCTCCGGAACGCAGCAGTCTCATTCTTCGCCAGAAAAGAAGGAGACGGCTGCAAACGAACAAAACTATCACCACGACCAAAAGAGCAGAAACCCCTGCGCCGGAGGAGAGCATGAAGCTCCCCTACCCGACCCCCAGAGGCCAAAGCCAACAAGAAAAGTGCCTTGGAAAAACAATCCTGGACCGAAGGGGCCACAACGAAACGAGGAGATGAAAGGAAAGCGAGCACTCTGTCCAAAGACCAGGACGGCTCAGGCGACGCATGAGCAGGCCGGAGGTGAAACAATGCACGAGACAGCTTGCGAAACGGCGCAGACGTAACATCGATACCGAAAGCAAGCTGAAGCGGCTCCGCCAGCGCCGCACGATACGAAGCGACAGTGTTAGGCATAAGATGACGGTCCTGAAACAACCACGAGAGGAAGGACAAGACCACCCGAACAGACAAGGAGCTAACACGACGAAGACGCAAAAAGAAACGGAAGGACCGCCAGGAAACTTCATACTGCCGCCGAGAAGAAGCCCTCAGGTGGGACACCAACAAAGAGGCCACCTGATCACCATAGAGATGATGATAGACTCGAGTCAAAAAAACCATACGCGAAGACTCGAGGAGAAGATCGAACCAGCTACGTGACGCACCGGCCCGATCTGCTGAAAGAGGCGGAGCCGCGGAAAAACCCTCGGGTTCGGACACCGAGCAACCAGCGCCTGAAACCAAGGCTGGGCCGGCCACCAAGGGGCCAGAAGGACAACTCTCCCCCGGTAAGTCTCTAAGCGAGTCAGGACCTGGAGCAACAGCCGAACCGGGGGAAAGAGGTACAGGAACCCCCACCTCGACCAGTCGAGCCGAAAGGCATCGACCCCGACCAGTCGAGCCGAAAGGCATCGACCCCGACGGCCTCGCAATCGGGGAAGGGCGCCGCATAAACGGGAAGACGCCGCGACCACGCCGACGCGAAGAGGTCCACCTCGGGGCGCCCGAACGTCTGGCAAAGCCAACGGAAGGACTCGTCGTCGACCGTCCACTCCGTGGAGAGGGGAACGAAGCGAGACAGGGCGTCGGCCAAGACGTTGGACACGCCCCGTACGTGAACTGCCAGGAGAGCCAAACCCCGAGAACTCAGCAGACGAGTCACCCGAAGCGACCAACCCCAAAGAGACAAGGACCGCACCGAACCCCCGCGGTTCAGGCAATGAACCACCGGAGAGCAGTCCGAATGGAGCCGAATCGTCGATCCGCGGGCCACCCGAATCCTCCCCAGAGCAAACCACACTGCCGCGAACTCCCGCACCGTACTGTGAGCTCGACGGAAGGACGGATCCCAACGCCCCTGGCCGGCCTGGTGAGCACTGGTCACAAAACCCCAGCCGAGAGACGACGCATCCGTGTACACATCGAGCGAGGGCTCGGGTAGGCGCCAAGGCACTGAACCCCGAAAAACCCGAAGAGGAAGCCGGTGACGCAGCAACCGACGCAAGTCCCCCGGGGGTCGAACTCTGCGATCGCGAGAGAGGCAGAAGGGGGAACCCCGAAGGAACCAGAACAGCCGTCGAAGCCAAACCCGACCCGGCGGGTAGACCACCATCGCGAAGTTCAGGCTCCCGCACAGCCCCTCGAGCAACCGCCGGGTGACCCGAGGGCCCTCCAGAAACAGACGAAGGCGGGACCGCAGCCGCAGGAGAGACTCCGGAGGGAGAGACAAGGAGGGGGTCCGAGAGTCCCACACGAGACCCAGCCAAGTCCGAACCTGAGAGGGAACCAGATGGGACTTCCTCCAGTTCACCAAGAACCCGAACCCGGCGAGCTGGGAAAGAACCAAATCCCTGGCTAGCAAGCAAGCTGACTGGCTGGGAGCCCAAACCAGCCAGTCGTCGAGGTAGGCCAACACCCGAACACCTAGGAGACGCAAACGAGCCACCACAACCCGTGTAAGGCGTGTGAACACGCGAGGTGCCAGGTTCAACCCGAACGGGAGACAACGAAAGCGGTAACTCAGACGCCCCACTACAAAACCGAGCCAGTCCCTGAACCGCGGATGAATCGGGACATGCCAATAAGTGTCCCGGAGGTCCAGGGACACCATCCAAGCACCCGGCTCCAAGAGGAGCCGAACCTGAGACAGCGTAGTCATCCGAAAGGAGGGGCAATGAACCCAGGGGTTCAGACGGGACAAGTCCAGAATGAACCGCAGGTCCGCGCAGTCCCGTTTCGGAACCGGAAACAGACGGGAAACCCATCTGAGGGACGACGTCGTTTCGACGACGCCCAAGCGCACCCACTCCAAGACGACTCGACAGAGCGCAGGGGAAGAAGCCTGCCCCGCCAGCCCCGACCCCCCAAAGGGGGGAGGGGCCACCCAACGCCACCGCAGGCCGCGAGACACGACCCGAAAGGCCCACGAATCGTGGGACCAGGCGCGGGCGAACAGCGCAAGCCGCCCCCCCATCGCCCCGTCAAAGGGGCAAACCGCGAAAGGGCCGGCGACCCTTACGAGACCCAGAACCCCGCACAGCGCGAACACCGCGCCGACCAGACGAGGGAGGGTCCGCAGGAGGAGCCAACCCCAAACCTGACACCAGAGGCCTACCACGACGAGAGGAACCCCGAGCCCTGGCACGACCTTTCCGGGAAGACCCACCCCGGGACTCCCGGAAAACCAACAAGTCCGACATCGGACGACAAGCCGCCGACGCAGCCTGAATAAACTGCGCCACGGCCGACTCCCCAAACAGGAGAGGACAAAAAGGTGAAGAACGCCTAAGAGCCAGAGCCCAAGCAGATTCCACGGAGGAACCCAGCACCGCCTGCCGACACGCGAGACGGGAAGCATAGAACAGGGAAACCGCATCCCGCAAAATCGGCGTGAACAGCTTCAACAAGGCAGCCGACGAACGCGCAGCCGAGGACAAGGTGCCGGACCCCGGGACGGACCCAAGCGTCCCCACATCCTCCACGAGCCAATCCGAAGACAGCTCCAGGAGGGAAAAGAACCGCAAGGCTGAACACAAAAGGCCCCGAGCGCGCAAGTCCTCCGCCACGAGCGCCGCCGAAAGGGAGGGAACCTGCACATGGAGCTGAATAACGCCCACATCGCGGGGAAGGGCAGGGGCAAACAAGCACTCATTCAGGTACTCAAGTTCACCCCCCAGGAAAACCTGAAGCACCGTGGAAGCTTCCCGCCACTCCAGCGTGCGGGAACGACAGAAGGAATGCCAGGAATCCAGACCAAACAAGGGGCAGTCTGCTAGCCAGGACGACTCCGGAACCTCGTAACGGAGCCAGAAAGGGAACGAAGTCCCAAACCTGAACGCGGACGGATCCATTTCCGAGGCATAATCCGGGTCACGCAGGAGGTAAGCTGCAAAGGCCGCTCGCACCACACCAGGTTGGATGCGATAAGCCGAAAACCTCCGAAAGGACGGAACCGACGTACCCGGGGGAACACGGAACCGTACCCGGGGAGGGGCCGACACCAAATCCAACTCGTACGCAGAGGGGGGGAAAGAAAACCCCACTCCTTGTAACAATAAGCCCCGCTCAGTGGGAAGAAAAACCCAGGCGGGGTCCAGCGGGGCCCAAGGCCCCCAAGTCAGCCCCTCCCCAGCCTCGAGGTCCGTCACCACAGGACCCGAGGCCGAGTCCTCTCCCCAAGCCCCGACCCCACAAGACAAGGACGGAGCAGCCGGAAAAGCTGGAGGAAGGGGGGCCCACTGGTCAGACCCTGAAGCTTCGGCCGGGAGACAAGACTCGAATGCCTCTGCCGCCCCCCCGGAAGGGGCAACCCCCGAAGCTGCCCGAGTCTCGAGATCAAGTAACCCCTGCTCCGACCCCGAAACCCTCAGACGCTTCGGGGCCGGAAGCAGGGGCGGGGGACCAGAACGAACAGAAGGGGAAGGACGAGGAGGTGCGGACTGAACCAGGATCGAAGCGACCCCCACCCCCAAGTCCGGGTCTCGAAAAGCAAAGCGGGGCAGCCCCGGGGCATCCGGGGAAGCAACCAACCGAGCGCGTTGCAACAGACGAAACCTAGACTGCAACGCACGTGCCGCCTGTACCCGAATAGAATCATCAGAGGACTGGGTAAATTGAGTCACAAGCAAGCAGCAACACTCACAGGACTCAGGGTCGAAAGTATCACCGACCCAACAGGCAGCGTGGCAGAGGCAAAAACAATGAGGGTCACCCTGAGACAAGGGGACCGAGCAACCCTCAAACTCGCACACAGCGAGTGGGGACTCCGGGGTCACATCCATCGGACCCACGCGCCCCCTAGGGGATTCCCAGGGTCCTGAGCGTTTACTTTAAGAGGACTCACGCTCAGGTAGTCCCAGGCAGGGTGCTGCAAACCGGCGCCCAAAACTACCAAGCAAACTTCTAAAGCTGAACCCCAGGGACGTGTACACTCACGGGGACCTAGCAGGGGGCGCCACCGAGGAGAACAGTGGAAGGGCAAAAACAAACTGAATAAAATGACAGAACCCCCCACCAGGCAAAAAGAAAAAGAAAAACAAAACCCCGCAAGAGGACAGCGAACCCCAAGGAACAGAGCCAGCCGCGATGTCGGGAAATACAAGCTGAGCAGCACCCTGCGCCCCTACCAGTGCAAACTGCCTCTTACCTGCCGGTAACAAGGGAGAACAGAACACCCAAGAGCCCAACAGGCGGCCGAAAAACCGAAAGGTAAAACGGACCAGCAGAGGCAGACCCCGAGGAGCCTGTGGAAGGCGGCCCCAAGCCCCAAGGGCAGTACTTACAGGGCACCTAGGGAAGGCAGCCCTAGGCGCATGCAGCCCGAGTACTGAAGATAACTCCTGGCTCTCGCACCCACAAAACTAACACCACACTCAAAGCACAGTGCAGTAGCGACACCGGAGCCAGAGCACACGACCATCGCCTATAGCATCAGCCTCAAGAACTGAGGTGTGGGTAGCCGGCGCGGGGGGTCTGGGGCTCCCCCTTCCCCCTCCCGGGGAGGGGGGAGCTGCGCAGACAGCGGCGCGGCAGTGTGTGACGTCACACTAATTTGCTTGTTTTCGGTTGGGGAGTTCTATCCACTAGTTCGGTATTAGGTAGCAATTTTAACCAGAATAGGGGTTTGTTTTGGGGCGCTTACCTTTCTGGGTGCCTGTTCCGGTCGATGGCAGACATAGAATGCTTCCAACTACACGGGGGCTTCTATAGGCCATTGCTCCCCTTGCCTCTCTGAGGGGGCCCGGTTCTGGCCGTGGTCCCCGGTAGGCCTAAGAACTCCATACACATGACTGATGCCAAAGTCTGACATTAGCATATCAGCCTGGGATAGCTCCGGGGAGCCGACGGGGCTCCCCCCAGAAAAGTTTATAATCTTTTCACGCTCCTAACATCAATTCTCGAGCTACGTTTTTCATTTTGGTATCAATGCGTTGGCAATAAAATTCTCTACAAGATCATATGCATAAAATGTCACCCAAGCATTTGCTATCCCACCACGAAGTAAATAAACACGAAGATGACTCGCCGTGACACCCAAACCGGAAGTAAATGTTCATACTCTTTCGTTTGTTGCCAGCCTCACAGTCATCCTACAGCGCTTATTTTGATATCACTGAACTCGCAATAAAATTCCCCACCCAGACATATGCCTATCAATGTTTAGTTATTTTCCGCACGAGTGTGGGAACTGGGCGAAGCGTTAGCCGTGATTTCAGCAGAGACGACACTGTTGTGATGCAGCGCTTTGAAAGTTTATACTTATTTCACTGTCATGACATTATTTCTCGAGCTACGTATTTCATTTTTATAGCAATGTGTTCGCAATAGAAAGTTCTATAAGAACATGGGTAGAATTGGCCAACAGAGCGTCAAATAAATTTGCGGCGAATAAAATCTTACGCGAATCTTATGCGTGTTTGTACCCGTGAGCGTAAAAAGTTTTTACTTTGCTCATGTTTTTTCAAGTTTATACTTGATTCACTCCGTTTTTTTTTGTTTGTATAGTGTGCGGAATAAAATTCTCTACACAGACATATGCATATAAATGTAGAATCATGATCGCGGCCAACACAAGAGTGTGTGGAGTGCGCGATTACCCTCGTTGTGACACCAATTCAATAGTCTCTCCTCTAAGTTACAATACATTGCCGTTTTCTCAAATAGGCACAGTGCCTATTAGAGAAAACAAAAATTTAATGGCAAACATATTCATACAAACCCCAAGTCGATCGAGTAGTAAATACCCAATATAACACTGTTCATAAATTTACGTCGTGATCCGACAAGCGGTTAGGGAAACCGCCCGTAAGTCCAAGTCGAAAATCCAGGAAAGTGTTAAGATATGGGCACCACACAACTGCTGCATATTCTAGCTTTGGCCTAACAAAAGTCGTGAACAATTTCTTTAGTAATTACCTAAGTGTAGTTACAGGATGAGAGCTACGCTCGTGGTGTCCCGTCTTCCCAGCACTCTTTGTCATATAACGCTTTGAAACTACTGACGGTCTTGGCCTCCACCACCTTCTCACTTAACTTGTTCCAACCGTCTACCACTCTATTTGCGAAGGTGAATTTTCTTATATTTCTTCGGCATCTGTGTTTAGCTAGTTTAAATCTATGACCTCTTGTTCTTGAAATTCCAGGTCTCAGGAAGTCTTCCCTGTCGATTTTATCAATTCCTGTAACTATTTTGTATGTAGTGATCATATCACCTCTTTTTCTTCTGTCTTCTAGTTTTGGCATATTTAATGCTTCTAACCTCTCCTCGTAGCTCTTGCCCTTCAGTTCTGGGAGCCACTTAGTAGCATGTCTTTGCACCTTTTCCAGTTTGTTGATGTGCTTCTTAAGATATGGGCACCACACAACAGCTGCATATTCTAGCTTTGGCCTAACAAAAGTCATGAACAATTTCTTTAGTATATCGCCATCCATGTATTTAAAAGCAATTCTGAAGTTAGAAAGCGTGGCATAGGCTCCTCGCACAATATTCTTTATGTGGTCTTCAGGTGATAGTTTTCTATCTAGAACCACCCCTAGATCTCTTTCTTTATCAGAATTCTTTAAAGATTTCTCACATAATATATAGGTTGTGTGGGGTCTATGTTCTCCTATTCCACATTCCATAACATGGCATTTATTAACATTAAATTCCATTTGCCAAGTGGCGCTCCATGTACTTATTTTGTCCAGGTCATCTTGAAGGGCATGACAATCATCTAAGTTTCTTATCCTTCCTATTATCTTAGCATCATCAGCAAACATGTTCATATAATTCTGTATACCAACTGGTAGATCATTTATGTAGACAATAAACATCACTGGTGCAAGAACTGAACCCTGTGGTACTCCACTTGTGACATTTCTCCAGTCCGATACATTGCCTCTGATCACAGCCCTCATTTTTCTATCAGTCAGAAAATTTTTCATCCATGTTAGAAGCGTACCTGTCACTCCTCCAATATTTTCCAGTTTCCAGAACAACCTCTTATGTGGAACTCTGTCGAAAGCCTTTTTTAGGTCCGGATAGATGCAGTCAACCCAACCATCTCTTTCCTGTAATATCTCTGTTGCTCGATCATAGAAACTGAGTAAATTCGATACACAGGATCTTCCAGATCGAAACCATACTGTCTGTCTGATATATAATTTCTCTCCAGGTGTTCTACACATTTAGATTTAATTATTTTTTCCAATATTTTGACTATTACACTTGTCAATGATACCGGTCTATAATTAAGGGGATCTTCCCTGCTTCCACTTTTGTAGATTGGAACTATGTTAGCCTTTTTCCACACATCAGCTACAACTCCTGTAAACAGGGATACCTGAAAAATCAGTTAAAGAGGAATGCTGAGCTCAGGTGCACATTCTCTCAGAACCCATGGTGAAACTTCATCTGGACCAACGGCTTTGTACTTATTTAGCTCCTTGAGCATTTTTTCCACTTCGTCTCTAGATACCTCTATGTGCTCTATGTTGTTCTCTGGAATTCTTTTATCTGGTTCCCTGAAGATTTCATTTTGTACAAACACACTTTGGAACTTTTCGTTTAACGTTTCACACATTTCCTTTTCATTTTCCATGAATCTATTTCCCATTTTCAACCTCTGAATATTATCCTTTACCTGCAATTTGTTGTTTATGAATTTATAGAATAGACCTGGTTCTGTTTTACATTTGTCCGCAATCCCTCTTTCAAAATTTCTTTCTGCCTCTCTCCTCACTGCCGTGTAGTTGTTTCTCGCATCTTTGTATCGCTGGTATGTTTGGGGGTTCGGCCTCTTCCTGTATTGATTCCATTTTTGTGTCTTTTGGTCTCTAGCCCTCTCGCACTTTCTGTTGAACCAATCCTGTTTCCTAGTTCTGCTTCTCTGTTTCGGTATAAAATTTTTTGTGCCTTTATCATATATTTCACAAAACTTGCCATACATCTCATTCACTTCCTTGCCTAGCATCAAGTCTGTCCAATTATACTCACTAAAAAAATTTCTAAGGTCACCATAATGTCCTCTCCTGAAGTCTGGTTTTTCAACTGCTTCAACCTCCTTATTTTCTTCCAGATTATAACGCATTGCATACTTTATTCCCAAAAAGACATGGTCACTTTTACCCAAGGGAGGAAGGTACTGAATGTCAAATATTTCTTCCTCCTTCCTGGTAAATATCAAATCTAGCATGGAGGGAACGTCCCCTTCCCTCATCCTCGTAGCTTGTTTAACATGTTGATACAAGAATGTTTCCAGGATGAGGTCTACAAATTTACAGGTCCAGAAATCTTCTGTTTTAGCTTCACATGCTTCCCAGTCTATGGATTTCAAGTTGAAGTCGCCGACTATCAACAGTCGTGAACTATCGTTATCTGCTCTCTCTATGATCTCTCTCATTATTGTTATAAGACCTTCTCGTTTACTATCTAGCTCCTCCTTTGACCATGTGCTGCTTAGTGGTGGACTATATGCATTTATGATCATTAGTTTATCATCCTCATGGCAGATCTCTAGTGCTATTATGTCAACTTCTTGTGGATTGGCAGTCACTATTTCCTTCACCTTTAGGTGTTCTTTCACCAGCACAGCAACTCCACCACCTTTCCTGATTTTTCTGTCCCGTCTCCAAATTGAGTAGCCCCTTGGGAATATGACCTCATTTAAAATAGCATCTTCAAGTTTTGTCTCCGTGAGTGCAACAATGTCTGGTGTCTGCAGCTGTATTATATCACTTAACTCCAGTATCTTTGATCTTACTCCATCTATGTTGGTGTATGCAATCTTGAGGAACTTGTTCCCCCTCTTCTTATTTTTCACTCTCCCTTTCTCTAATGATTTTGTTGGTTTGCCTTTGTGTACCACTTTACTGGCCTGCCTACCCCTATCACTTTGTAGAAAAAAGAATTGATTTCTTCTTCATTCCTGCTCTCATTTAAACGTTTTGCCTTGGCGAGGTTCAATTTCAGCTTCTCTCTATCTTCTTTTGAAAGATCTCGTTTTAACGACCACACTTTCCCATCCTCATCACTTTGTATTTTTCTAGCATTCCTTAGTACTTCTTCCATCTGTTTGGCACCGTTTAGAGTGATCCTCAAAGGTCGATCTTTCTCTTTTACATATCTGCCTATTCTCCTGTAGTCGCACACATTCTCTATGGTTGTAAGACCTTCCACGAGGCCAACAATTTTATCTACTACTTTTGCTTCGTCTACAGCTCTTTCTGACCTAGATGTTATCTCCTTTTCTTTGCAGCCAAAAATGATCAGGGACTCCGATCAACTGTGTTTTGCACCAACTTCGGGTTAGATGCCAATTCTTTCCTCACTTCTAGCCTAATGTTTGTTTTATCTTGGTTGCTGCAGTGTTTGACTTCCTTTACTGCTTCTTCTATTTTTTCTTTCTCCTTGGCCACTTGTACATAAGTGAGTTGCATATCTTTCTTGCACTGTTCTATTCCCTGTGTAACTTCCTCCATCTGTGCTGACAAAAGCTGTTTCTCCTGTTGAAATTCCTTACCTAACCTATTGAAGTCATTTATGTTTAAATTTACTTTAACTTCTTCCAAAGCTATTTTTAAGAGTCTATTTTCTTCTTCCATGGCTTTGCAATTTGTTTCCAATTGAATCTTATCCTTGCGCAAGTCTTTCACTACACCCTCAAGACATACAACTTTGCTATTTAAATGGTCATTACTTTCTTTCAATTTACTAATTATTTCTACATGAGAGGTCACTATAGTATCTAATTTTACCAACTTGTTGTATAGACTGGTTATCTCAATGCTTTCTTCACTGAATCCAGCAAAATCAAGCTCTGTTTTGTATTTCCTCTTGTCGGCAGCCATCTTGAATGTTGTTCTCTGCACTGGAAACACTTGGGCAACTTTTTCTCATCCACTGTTTCACTTCCCTTGGCACATTCCTGTTATCTCACCTATTTTTCAAAAGCACTATACCTTTATGTTCTCTGGGACACCACTCACTATCATCATCCTGTGCTACAATACTTAGGATTATTGAAATATGCTGGTGCTCCTCTTGTCTGCCTCTTGGGAAAGAACTTGGGATAGAACTCCCAAGTATGGGAGTGTGTATGGGATGTAGGGATGGTGGGGGAGGTGTGTCTGTGGTAAGGGAGGGGCGGGCTCACTCTGATAAGCCTATCACACTCAACCCCGTTAGCCAGATTTGTTTCTTCAATTCTGAATGTACATAATCATATATATTTTTGGTTACAGGTTTTGTTTAGTAATATTATTATATAAAAAGTTATAAAAATACTTGTTTCATGAATGCTTTAATGTATTAGATGGAGATTCTCTGGCTGGCAATCTACTAAGGGGGGAAGGGAGGGAGACACCCTAATTTACAACTTGGTAATTACACCCCTCGCAACAGCGAGGGTGTAATTACCTAAGTGTAGTTACAGGATGAGAGCTACGCTCGTTGTATCCGGTCTTCCCAGCACTCTTTGTCATATAACGCTTTGAAACTACTGACAGTCTTGGCCTCCACCATCTTCTCACGTAACTTGTTCCAACTGTCTTCCACTCTGTTTGCGAAAGTGAATTTTCTTATATTTCTTCGGCATCTGTGTTTAGTTTGTTTAAATCTATGACCTCTTGTTCTTGAAGTTCCGGGTCGCAGGAAATCTTCCCCTATCAATTTTATCAATTCCTGTTACTATTTTGTACATAGTGATCATATCACCTCTTTTCCTTCTGTCTTCTTGTTTTGACATATTTAATGCCTCTAACCTCTCTTCGTAGCTCTTGACCTTAAGTTCTGGGAGCCACTAAGTGGCATGTCTTTGCACCTCTTCCAGTTTGTTGATGTGCTTCTTTAGATATGGGCACTATGCAATTTATGCATATTCCAGCTTTGGCCTAACAAAAGTCGTGAACTCACGACTTTTGTTAGTTTAACCTTTAAACTGCGCATGACGTATATATACGCTATGAGTAACATGTCCCACAATGTGTATGGTGTATACATACGCCATATGGTGCCAAGCACGATTCAAATGGCCCGCCGCTACACGGGGTTCACATTAGCTTCCTCAGGGCTCTTGTAAATAGAATGCATTTTTTTTTTAAATCATGGGCAATATTTTCAGGTGTGAGAGCCACAGTACTGTAGGAGCAACCAAGGCTGGTGCACGCAGCATGAGTGAACAGTATTGCTGTTCAGCTTGTAACCACAGCATCACTGAAAATGTCAAAATCAATATATAACTGCTATTATTTAGCGATGATAATATTACAGATGACCCCTGACTGTGATAAAAATGACCAGGATTGTGATAATAGCAGGATTGTTGTAATAATTAGCGCTGTGGGAGGAGTGATGCTGAGGGACGGAGGGAGATTGCATTGTTTACTGACTGCGTGGCTACCTGTTATTGTCTGCATTCACCATACCAGCTCAGTGGTTCTCTATGGTGAACACAAATGTAGATACTTATATATAATGTGTGTATTAGTGTAATAACAGCAAAAGGATTATGTTGGGAGGAGCCATTTAGGTGACGGAGGTGACGTCGTATGCATGATTTGTCTGACTGTGTAGAGGGTGGCCACTATGCTCTTTGGGCATAGTGGCCACACTACAAGCTTAGGTGTACAGTTATGGTGCATACAACATGTAGATACTTATATATAATACTGTATGTGTATATAGTGTAATAACACTGCAAACAGTATTGTTGGAGCGAGAAATTTTAGTGCATGTGAACTTGAATGAGTGCAGGAGGCAGCCGCCAGCTGACTGTGCATAGCGACGACTCTTAGTGCCTGAACTAACTATATCAGCTTAGTTGTACAGTTGTGGTGAACAAAACATGTAGATACTTAAATATAACGTCTGTATATTGTAAATAAAATATAAAACAGGATAGTGGGAGGAGAAAGTGGGAAAGTGAGGCATTGTTGAGGGAGTGGCAACGAGTGGCTGGCTGGTGTGTGGCGGTCACTCCTCATTGCTTTTCGACTCTCAGTACCAACTTAGTGGTTCGTTATGGTGAACAAAACATGCAGGTACTTATATATAACCTGTTTATAGAGTGTAATAACAGCAAAACTATTTGTTTATTGTTTTATGAACATAATTGAATCACTAATATGCACACCATACTTTTGAGTATAGCAATTATTCATCCCTTTTATTATATAAATATATCACAATACTCACTATTGAATAATATTACTGCAAAAAATTAAGAAAAAATCAATCGGAGACATTGAAATAATTAAGTGATAATATCTTTGTTGCAACTCCCACCTGTCAGCTCGGGTGACACTGACTGGCTCTGACGACCGCTCTGTCAACGCCCACTTTTTGCCAGACTTCCTCGGTCTATTGCGCCCAAAATATGTCACCTACGATTTATTTTTTTTCCCATACTCAGGGAACACAACATTTTTAGAAGACGAAATAATTTTTTAGAATTTTTTTTCTTGCGCACAGGGGTGTAAATCTCCTCAGGACCCCTTAGTAGCTTAAGGGTTAATAACTAATGACAATTTCTTTAATATTTTGCCATCCATGTATTTAAAAGCAATTCTGAAGATAGGAAGTGTAGCATTGCCCCCCCCCCCCCCAATGTTTTTAATGTGATCCTCAGGTGATAGTTTTCTATCTAGAACTACCCTAGATCCCTTTCTTTATCTTCCCTATTATCTTAGCATCATCAGCAAACATGTTCATATAATTCTGTATTCCATCTGGTAGATCGTTTATGTAGACAATGAACATTACCGGTGCAAGAACTGAACCCTGTGGTACACTGCGTAGGATATTTCTCCTGTCCGATACACTTCCTCTTATTACTGACCTCATTTTTCTATCAGTCAGAAGGTTTTTCATCCTTGTTAGCAGCTTACCTGTCACCCCTCCAATGTGTGCTAGTTTCCAGAACAACCTTTTATGTGGAACTGTCAAAGGACTTTTTTAGGTCCAAATAGATGCAGTCAACCCAACCGTCTCTTTCCTGTAAAATCTCTGTTGCTCGATCATAGAAACTTGAGTAAATTTGTTACACAGGATCTTCCAGATCGAAAACCATACCGATGGTTTGATATATCGTTTTTCTCCAGGTGTTCTATCCATTTAATCTTAATTATTTTTCCACTGTTTTGACTATTACACTTGTCAACGATACAGGTCTATAATTGAGGGGGTCTTCCCTGTCGCCACTTTTGTAGATTGGAACTATGTTGGCCTTTTTTTCACACGTCTGCTACGACTCCTGTATACAGGGATGCCTGAAAAATCAGGTGAAGTGGAATGCTGAGCTCAGCTGCACATTCAGAACCCATGGTGAAACTCCATGTGGGCCAACTGCTTTGTTCTTACTTAGCTCCTTTAGCATATTTTCCACTTCGTCTCTAGACACCACTATGTGCTCTACTATGTTTTTCTCTGGAATTCTTATTGTGTCTGGCTCTCTGAAGATTTCATTTTGTACAAACACACTTTGGAACTTTTCGTTTAATGTTTCACATATTTCATTTTAATATTCCGTGACTCTGTTAACCATTTTCAACCTCTGGATATTATCCTTTACCTGCAATTTGTTGTTTATGAATTTATAGAATAGGTCTTATTCTGTTTTACATTTGTCCGCTATCCCTTTTTCAAAATTTCTTTCTGCCCCTCTCCTTACTGCTGTAGTTGTTACTTGCATCTTTGTATCGCTGGTATGTTTGAGGGTTTAGCCTCTTCCTATATTGGTTCCATTTTTGTGTCTTTTGGTCTCTGGCCCTCTCACAATTTCTGTTGAACCAATCCTGATTTCTGGCCCCGCAGAAATCAGGATTGGTTGAGATTGAGATTATAGTATCTCGTTTAGGTATGAATGTTTGTGTGCCTTCATCGTATATTTTGCAAAATTTTGCATACATCTCATTTACTTTCCTGCCTAGGAAGGGAATCCTGTCCAATTATACTCATTAAAAAAATTTTGAAGGTCCCCATAGTGTCCTCTCTTGAAATCGAGTTTATCAACTGTTTCAATGTCCCCATTTTCTTCTAGATGATATCTTAAAGCATATTTAATGTCTAACAGGACATGATCACTCTTTTCCAATGGAGGAAGGTACTTGATGTTAAATATTTCTTCTTCTTTCCTGGTGAATACGAGATCCAGTACTGACGGTACAACCCCTTCCCTCATTCTTGTGGCCTGCTTAACCCTTCAATTGCGCATCGCATCATATGATGCTTTGACCAACTTGCAGTAAATTGCGCATCGCATCATGTGATGCTTTGGAGTACTACGCAAGATTTAAACGGCCCGCGGATACACGGGGTTCACCACACATTCATCAGGGCTCTTGTAAACAGACACCATTTAAAAAAAAAATCGTGGGCCAAATTCCCGGGTGTGAAGGGCCTCACTATTGAGTGAGCTACCAAGCCTAACGCACGCAGCATGAGCTCACAGCACTGCTGTTCAGCTTGTGACCACAGCATTGCCTAAAAATGCCATAATGTACTTGTTTATGCTATTATGTAGCGATGATATTATTACAGAAGACCCCTGACTGTGATAAAACTGACCAGGGTTCTGATAATAGCAGGATTGTGGTGATATTTAGCGCTGTGCGCCATGGAGGGAGGAGTAATGCTGTTGGAGGGAGGGTAGTGGCGATGTCTTCTGTGTGTGGCCACCTTTTATTGACTGCACTCACTATACCAGCTTAGTGGTTCGCTATGGTGAATACAAATGTAGATACTTATATATAATTTGTGTATAGAGGGTATAAACAGCAAGAGTAGGTTGGGAGCCGCCATTTTGGTGAGGGAGGTGGCGTTGTCTGCATGATGCCACCGTGCAGACGATGGTGTTGTTTACAGGTTACCACGATGGTCTTTGGGCACCATACCAGTTTACATGTACAAGTATGGTGAATAAAACAGGTAGATATTTATATATAATGTGTGAATATAGCGTGATAACACCACAAATAGTATTGCTGGAGGAGAAATATTAGTGCGTCTGGCCTTGAGGGCGGCAGCCATCAGCTGACTGTGTGAGGTCCTACGTCTTTGTGCCTTTACTCACCATACAAGCTTAGATGTACAGTTATGGTGAGCAAAACATGTAAATACTTATATATAACGTCTGTATATAAGAGCAAAAACAGTATTGTGGGAGGAAAATGTGGGTGAGTCAGGTGACTTGAGGGAGGGCGTGAGTGGCTGGCTGGTACACGGCGGTCACTCCTCGTTACTTTTTGACTCATAATAGCAAATTAGTGGTTCGTTATGGTGAACAAAACATGCAAATACTCTAGAGAGGCACAAGGAGCAATGGCCTATAGAGACCCCCCTTATGATTGGGAGCATTCTATGTCTGCCATCGACTGGGACAGGCACCCAGAAAGGTAGGCGCCCCAAAACAAACCCCTATGCTGGTAAACTATTGCGACCGAAGACCGAACAGGTGGACAGAACTCCCCAAACGAAAATTAGCCCTCATGATGTCATCATGTCGCCGCGCCGCCGTCTGCACAACCCTCCCCCCTCCCCGGGAGGGGGAAGGGGGAAGCCCCAGACCCCACCGTCGGCGACCCAACCATCAGTTCTCAGGCTGATGGGATCTGGTGCGGTCGTGCCTCTGGCTCCTGTTTGCAGTTGCAGTTCTGTTCCTAGTGGTGTGAGCTGTCCCTTCCGGTGGTGTGTGGGCCAGGAGTATTATTCCACGGTGCTCGGGCTGCATGCGCCTAGGGTTATCTTCCCTAGGTGCCCTGTAAGTACTGCCCTTGTGGCTTAGGGCTACCTTCCCTGGGTCAACCTTGGGGTCTACCTCCGCTGTGCCGTGTACTGCTCGGTACATGGCCGCCCTTGGGGCCAGCTGGGGTTTTGTCTTGCCCTTGTTTGTCTCTGGGTAGGGGGTAGTTTTCGTCATTGGCAGAGGTGCGGGGTACTGCACAGCTAGTTTTCACCAACAACAGCGGCCGACTCTGTTCCGCCTGGGTACGTTGTCCTCTTGCGGGGTTTTTCTTTTGTTTTTGCCTGGTGGGGGGGGTCTGCCTGTTTGGTCCCCCATCGCTGTTCTTGGGGTTTGTCTCCAGATTGTCTACTTGGTGGTCTTCCCCGCTTGGCCCCGTGAGTGTACATGTCCTGGGGGTTCAGCTATAGCAGTTTGTTGGTAGTTTTGGGTGCCGGTTCGCAGTACCCTGCCTGGGCTTCCCTTAGCGTGTTATCAAGGCTACGGGCCCTGGAAAACCCCACGGGGGCTACGTGGTCCGATGGATGTGACCCCTGAGTCCCCCCTCGGGTCCTGCGAGTTTGACGGTTGCTCTGTCCCCTTGTCTCAGGGGGGACACTTACCGGTTTTGCCTCCGCCATGCTGCTTGTTGGGTTGGTGATTGTTTTGACCCTGAGTCGTGCGACGTGTGTTGTCTGTATGTACTCCAGTTCACCCAGGCTACTGCGCCTGATATGCAGGTGAGGGCAGCTGAGGCGTTGCATGCTCGATTTAGGTTGCTGCAACACGCTAGGTTGGTCGCTGCCCCGGATGCCCTGAGACTGACCCGTTTTGGTTATAGGGACCCGGACGTGGGGGTGGGGGTCGCTTCAGCTCTGGTTCCATCCGCCCCTCCAAGTCCTTCCCCTTCTGTTGCTCGTTCCGTCCCCCCCCCCCCCCCCTTGCTGCCGGCTCCTAAATGTCTGAGGGTTTCGGAGCCGGGGCAGGGTTTAGTCGGTTGTGAGACTCGGGCGGTCTCGGGGGTGTCCCCTTCTGGGGCAGTGGCGGAGGCATTCGAGCCTGGTCCTTCTGCCGAAGCTTCTGGGTCTGGCCAGTGGGCCCCCTTTGTTCCTGCTTTGTCGGCTGCTCCCACCTTTTCTTTGGGGGTGGGGGCTCAGGAAGACGGCTCGGCCCCGGGCCTTCTGGGTGAGGTTCCTGGGATTGGGGAGGGGTTGGCTTGGGGGCCTTGGGCCCCATTGGACCCCGCCTGTTTTTTTTTTTGCCCTCCGAGCGGGGCTTGGTGTTACAAGGAGAGGGGTTCTCTTTCGCTCCCTCCGCGTACAAATTGGGTTTGGTGTCCACCCCTCCCCGAGTTAGGTTCCGTGATCCCGAGGGTTCTTCGGTTCCGTCTTTCCAGAGGTTTCCCACCTCTGTTTTTCCCTCTGAGGTTTTGGCGGCTTACCTCTTGCGTGACCCGGATTATGCCTTCCTGATGGATCCTCGTTCCTTCATGTACGGTTCCCCAGGTTCGTGCTGGTTTCGTTATGAGGTTCCGGAGTCGTCCTGGTTGGCAGACTGTCCTCTCTTTTCATTGGAGGCTTGGCACATGTTCTGTCGGTCCCGTGCGCTTGAGTGGCGAGAAGTTTCCTTGGCGTTGCAGGTTTTCCTGGGGGGCGCTTTTGAGCATCTGAATGCTTGTTTGTTAGCCCCTGCCCTTCCGTGGGATATTGGTGTCATGCAGCTTCACGTGCAGGTTCCTTCCCTCTCGGCTGCCTTGATTGCGGAGGATTTGCGGACTCGTGGCCTGCTTGCTTCGGCTCTGCGTTTCTTTTCCCTCCTGGAGCTATCCTCGGGATTGGCTCGAGTTGGATGTGGGAGCGCTTGGGGCCGCTGCTGGGTCTGGTGCGCTGCCCTCGGCTGTGCGGGCGTCGTCTGCTTTGTTGAAGCTCTTCGCGCCCATCCTGCGTGATGCGGTTTCGCGGTTCTATGCTTCTCGCCTCGCGTGTCGTCAGGTGGTGCTAGCTTCCTCCTTGGAGTCCACCTGAGCCCTGGCTCTTCGTTTATCCTCGCCCTTTTGTCCGTTGCTGTTTGTGGAGTCTGCGGTGGGGCAGTATCTGCAGGCAGCCTCGGTTAGTTGTCGGCCTATGTTGGAGTTGTTGTTGCTCCAGGGGGCTCGTGGGGGGCCTTCCCGGAAGGGTCGTGCCAGGGCTCGGGGGTCTTTTCGTCGGGGGAAGCCTTTGGTGCCAGATTCGGGGCTGGCGGCAGCCTTCGGTTCTGGCTGTTGCTGGACGGAGTGGGCTCCGTCCTGTTCGCCGCCTTGGTTCTCGCAAGGTGCGTCGGCCCTTTCGCGGTTCGCCCCATTGATGGGGCGATGGGGGGGGGCGGCGGCTCGCCCGGTTTGCCCACGCCTGGTCCCACGATTCATGGGCTTTTCGGGTCGTTTCGCGCGGCCTGTGGTGGCGTTGGGTGGCTCTTCCTCCCTCAGGGGTTCGGGGCTTGCGGGGCAGGCCTCTTCTCCTGCGCTCTGTCAGGTCATCTCGGAGTGGGTTCGCTTGGGCGTAGTCGAAACGACGTTGTCCCTCAGGTGGGTTTTCCCCCTGTTTCCGGTTCCGAAACGGGACTGCACAGACCTCCGGTTCATTCTGGACTTGTCCCGTCTGAACCCGTGGGTGTTGTGCCCCTCCTTTCGGATGACTACGCTGTCCCAGGTCTGTCTTCTCTTGGAGAGGGGCGCTTGGATGGTGTCCCTGGATCTCAAGGACGCGTATTGGCACGTCCCGGTTCATCCCGGAGTTCAGGGACTGGCTCGGTTTTGTTGTGGGGCGTCAAGGTTACCGCTTTCGTTGTCTTCCCTTCGGGTTGAATCTGGCGCCACGTGTTTTCACACGCCTCACTTGGGTCGTGGTGGCCCGCCTGCGTCTGCTAGGTGTTCGGGTGCTGGCCTATCTCGACGACTGGCTGGTTTGGGCTCCCAGCCGGTCCGCGTGTCTGCTCGCCAGGGATTTGGTTCTTTCCCAGCTCGCCAGATTCGGGTTCTTGGTGAACTGGAGGAAGTCCCATCTGGTTCCCTGTCAGGTTCGGTCTTGGCTGGGTCTGGTTTGGGACGCTTGGACTGCTTCCTTGTCTCTTCCTCCGGCGGGTCTCTTGCGCCTGCGGTCCCGCCTTCGCCCGTTTCTGAGGGGTTCCCGGGTCACAAGGCGGTTGCTCGAGAGTTTGTGCGGGAGCCTGAACTTTGCCGTGATGGTCTACCCGCCGGGTCGGGTGTGGCTTCGTCGGCTGTTCTGGTTCCTTCGGGGCCGGCCCTTCCGCCTCTCTCGCGATCGTTGGGTTCGACCTCCGGGGGCTTTGCGTCGGTTGCTGCGTCGCTGGTTTCCTCTTCGGGTTTTTCGGGGTTCGGTGCCTTGGCGCCTTCCCTGTGCCCTCGCTCGATGTGTACATGGAAGCGTCATCTCTTGGCTGGGGTTTTGTGACCAGTGCTCACCAGGCCGGCCAGGGACGGTGGGTTCCGTCTTTCCGTTGGGCTCACAGCACAGTGCGGGAGTTCGCGGCAGTGTGGATGTCGCTTCGGAGGATTCGAGTCGCTCGCGGATCGACGATCCAGCTCCATTCGGACTGCACCCCGGTGGTTCATTGTTTGAGCCAAGGGGGTTCGATGCGATCCTTGGCTCTTTGGGGCTGGTCGCTTCGGGTGACTCGTCTGCTGAGTTCTCGGGGTTTGGCTCTCCTGGCGGTTCATGTCCGGGGGGTGTCCAACGTCCTGGCGGACGGCCTGTCTCGGTTCCGTCCCCTGTCCTTGGAGTGGACGATCGATGCCGACTCCTTCCGTTGGCTGTGCCGGATGTTTGGGACTTCGGATGTGGATCTCTTCGCGTCGGCGTGGTCGAGGCGTCTTCCAGTTTATGTGGCGCCTTTTCCCGACTGCGAAAGCCGTCGGGGTCGACGCCTTCCGGCTGGACTGGGCGAGGTGGGATTACCTGTACCTCTTTCCCCCGGTTCCGCTGTTGCTCCAGGTCCTGACTCGCTTGGAGACTTACCAGGGTCGTGTGGTCCTTCTGGCCCCTTGGTGGCCGGCCCAGCCTTGGTTTCAGGCATTGCTTGCTCGGTGTCCGTACCCGAGGGTCTTCCCGCGGCTCCGCCTCTTTCAGCAGATCGGTCCGGCCCTGTACGAGGCTGGTTCCATCTTCTCCTCGAGTCTTCGCGTCTGGTGTTTTTGACTCAGGTTTATCATTCGTTGTATGGTGCGCAGGTGGCTTCATTGTTGGTCTCCCATCTGCGTGCTTCGTCTCAGCGGCAGTATGAGGTTTCCTGGCGGTCCTTCCGGTTTTTCCTATCATTGCGTCGGTGTTCTTCGGTCTCTGATAGGGTTGTTCTGTCCTTTCTCTCTTGGCTGTTTCAGGACCGTCATCTTATGCCGAATACTGTCGCTTCGTATCGTGCGGCGTTGGCGGAGCCACTTCAGCTTGCTTTCGGGGTTGATGTTACTTCAGCCCCGTTTCGCAAGTTATCCCGGGCGTTGTTTCACCTCCGGCCTGCTCATGCGCCGCCTGAGCCGTCTTGGTCTTTGGACCGAGTGCTCTCGTTTCTCTCTCTCTGCCCCGGTTTGTGGTGGCCCCTTCCGTTCGGGATTGTTTTTCCAAGGCTCTTTTCCTGTTGGCATTAGCCTCGGGGGGGTCGGGTTGGCGAGCTTCATGCTCTCCTCCAGCGCTGGGGTTTCTGCTCTTTCGGTCCTGGTGGTCGTTTTGTTCGTTTGCAGCCGTCTTCCTCTTTTCTGGCAAAGAATGAGTCGGCTGCATTCCGGAGGGGGCCGTGGGTTGTTGATGCTTGGTTGGTCAGGCCGGGGGTGCATCATGTGTTGTGTCCAGTTGCGGCTCAACGCTGTTATTTGCGCGCCACGGCTTCTGTTGCCGGGGATGCGCTCTGGGTTGATCCAGTTTCCCTTCTTCTCTGTTCCCGGGCTCGGGTCTCTCAGGTTGTCCGCAGGGTTATTAAGTGTAGCCAGCCTGCGGTTTTTCCCCGAGCCCACGACGTTCGTAAATTTGCTGCTTTGGCGGCTGTCTTTGGCAACATGTCTTGGGTGGACATTCGGGCCCGGGGTTCTTGGAGATCGAACAGGGTCCTGGCCGCTCGCTACCTGGTGAAGGTTCCTGGGCCTCGTCGGGCCTGCGTTGCTTTGGGTCGATGGTTGCAGCCAGTTGTCTCGCCTTCGCGTTGAGGAGTGAGGACGGACCGCCGCCCGGGTAAGTCCCTGTTTTTTCCTTATCTTTGGGTAGTTAGCTCCGGGGAGCCGACGGGGCTCCCCCCAGAATTCCAGCGTTGAATGTAATGAAACGCCATTTTCTGGGTGAGTCCCGGAGGCTCCCCGGCATCCCTCCCTCCCTCCGGTCGGCGGTGTTTTTTGCGTTTTTGACATCCAGCCTAAGAACTAATGGTTGGGTCGCCGACGGTGGGGTCTGGGGCTCCCCCCTTCCCCCTCCCGGGGAGGGGGGGGTTGCGCAGACGGCGGCGCGGCGACATGATGATGTCATGAGGGCTAATTTTCGTTTGGGGAGTTCTGTCCACCTGTTCGATCTTCGGTCGCAATAGTTTACCAGAATAGGGGGTTTGTTTTGGGGCGCCTACCTTTCTGGGTGCCTGTCCCGGTCGATGGCAGACATAGAATGCTCCCAATCATAAGGGGGGTCTCTATAGGCCATTGCTCCTCGTGCCTCTCTAGATTCTGGCTCGTGGTCCCCGGTAGGCAAGAACTCCATGCATTGACTGATGCCAGAAAGTTATACATATCCATTCAGCCTGGATAGCTCCGGGAAGCCTCTGGGACTCACCCAGAAAATGGCGTTTCATTACATTCAACGCTGGATTTTTATACTTTTCTAGTTCTTAATTAACCTCCTCTATTTGAGTTACCAATGAAGTTTCTTGTTCTAGGTGTACTCACCCAGTTGTGCTTGTGGGGTTGAGCTCTGGCTCTTTGGTCCCACCTCTCCTGAGGGAGAAGGAGATCAGAACTTCTCTTATTGGTGAGTGCAAACAAACTACTGTCGCATGTATGCTATGAACCTGTCGATTTCTTACCTTATATATTTTTTCTCCATTTTCCTTCATTTCTCCTTTACGAACTTGCACGATAATCGACGGGTCTCGTCCTCAAGAGTTTTGGAAACCAAATGGTGCTCTGTAGCTTATGTTTGAGTGGTTTGGGTGGGCTTGGCAATTGTAAGGATTAGCATACAGGAGTTCATACTGTTTAGGAAATAGTCGACTTGGGGGCTATCTTGTTGACATTGGTCAAAATTGAAGTCTCCTCCTAGAATGATGTGATTTTTGTTGAGATTGTTTTTTATGATAAAATTCCTTAGGTTATCTGAGAATGAAGCTATGTTAGCATTGGGAATCTATAGATAGCTCTGATAGTCGAGGAGGATTTAAGGGATTTATGCGAGAACTGGGCAAATGTATATTCACAGTAGTCGTCTCTATTGCAGTATTATTAATGGCACTCTATTAATGGCACTATTGCAGATGAAGGTATCTTGGTAATATATAGCTGTGCTACCTCCTTTTTTATTTGGCCTACAGCTATGAATGGCTTTATAACCAGCTATGTTGTAAAGTTGGGTATAGTCTTTACTTAGTCGGATTTCTTTTAAAATAATGAATGATAGTTTAGTACCTAGTGCTGTGAGTAGTGTATTTATATCATCAAAATCTTTACCAAGTGAAATGACATTTTGGTTGAAAACTGATAAGCAAGTGTTATTTTGGAGTTTGTTTTTTGCTGTGTAATACTTGCAATAGTGATGATCAGTATGCTGATTACTGTAAATTTGTGACAGAAGATTGATTTCAGGATCAATATCAGCTTGCATGTAGATGCATTGGGGTCAAGATACAATAAGACAAGCAATTACAGAACAGTTAAATACTAAATCTGCTGTAAATATAAAGTAAATATAGTAAAAACACAACAATAAATGCAAATACACATATAATAGAAATAGTTAGAGGTAAAATAAAGATCACTGTAGATAGGCAAGAAGGATACAGAAGTTAGGTAAAAAATAAATCAAATAAAAAAATTGACAAGAATAATGTATAATGAGAATAATAATAAGAATACTAATCATAAAGTAAAATAATCTTAATGATAATTAACTTTAAGTAGCTTAGTTATGATACTATAATTAGTATGAACTTAAGAAAACAAAAATGAACTAAAAAAATTAATTCCGATAAATGACTAATATAAATCAAATTACAATTAAATTTAAAGATAAGGTAAGATTATACATATGAGTAAGATTTTACTAAGATACTGAGGTAGATACTTATTTAAGTACATGGAGACTTTAATGATTAGTTAGGAATTTTTCAGAAGGATGAAAGAGCATTTTTTTTACCAATAAAGCGAAGTAGATGGCTACATATTGGTTTCTGTCACTTTGATAGGATCGGATATAGTTCAGGGCAAGGCCTCGGGTTCCATAATGGTGAAGTTTTAGTAAGAGGTAGTTATAGTTAACAGTATCAAAGGTCTTTCTCAGGTCAATGAAGAGTCCACTTGGGAACTCACTTTTGTCAAGGGCTGTGTAGATTATATCAAGCAGACTAATAATTTCATTGTTGGTACTCTTTTTGATAGTTTTTTTTTTAGTTCAATTATTATGCACCCCATACCCATCTTGTGGGCGGTAGTGGAAAGGGTTGCAGAGGCTCATAATGGGCTCAGGGACTGAACCCCACAATTCATATAACTAAACAAGTTACAATCTTGATGAGCTAGTTACAAAATTCAATATAAGTCGTCACATCATCAATGGGTTCGAGAATGACCACAAGTACGAGAGGAAGCCAAACTGACAGGGACTTAGTATGTTGAATTTTACATGGTAAGAGTTGAGCTGTTTATAAATATTTTTTTTTTTCAAATATTTTTAATAATATAGGTAGATTTAATATTGGTCTGTAATTGTTTATGCCGTATGGCATTTATGAACTGGCGTTACTCGTGCTTTTTTAAGGATATCAGGGGAAAGTATTACACTAGAGATTTGTTGAATAGCAGAGCTATAGGTGGTACAAGGGCAAGGAGACCTTCTTTTATACCATAAATGGTATTTCATTAATGTTCCCAGCTTTGGTTTTTAGTAAGTGCATGATAGACATAACATTTATTGGGTTGACTGGTAAAAGAAGAAGAGAGTTTGGATTGCTGCCTGTAAGGTATGTAGTAACATGTGTGGGGGTCTGTGGGATTTTTCTGTTAAGGTTAGCACCAAATGATGAAAAGAAGGTATTAAATTCAATTGCTGTTTCTAAATCTGTTGCAGGTGTATAACTATCCTTGGAAAGTTTTTTCTGCATGTTATGTGATTGCTGTTTAGATCCTAGGATGTTTGAGATGGGTTTCCATGTGCTTTTCATGTTGCCTTTTGCATCTTTGAATCTATTCTCATAATAGGAAAATTTTGCTCCTATTGTTATACTTGTAAGCATTGAGGGGTACCTCCTAACTACTACTTTTATAACTATAACAATCCTAAGTTTTTTTCATGTTCATGTTTATTGTTAATTGATTTGAGTATGCCACTTGTGAGCCAGGGGCTGTTTAATCTTTAGACAATTACTTGCTTGGTGAGGAGAGGACAGTGAGTGTTGTAGAAGCTTCAAATTTTGAAAAGGAATACAGTATGTTGACTAATGAATTTATGTCCTGTGTATTATTGAATTCAGATTTCTAGTTTGTATTGTGAAGTGCATTTGTGAGATTGCCTATTGCTGCTTCACTGTGTAGCCTAAATGTAAGTTTCTTGTGTTATGTCCGTGTTAGCTATGAGGAAGGTAGGATAGTGGTCAGTTGTTCTGTTCGTGATTATACCAGATGCAAGGAGAGCTGTTATGTTAGTCCATAAGTGATCCAAGGCAATTGTGGATGTTTGAATGATTAGGGTGGGCTTGGTGATTCTGGGGATTAGTATACAGGAGTTCATGCAATTTAGGAAATAATCGACTTGAGGGCTATTTTGTTGACACAGATCAATATTGAAGTTACCTAGAATAATGTGATTTTTGTTGAGCTTGTTGTTTATAAGATTTCTTAGGTTATCTGAGAATGCAGTTATATTAGTATTGGGAAATCTATAGATAGCTCCAATAGTCAAGGATTATTTAAGGGATTTAAGTGGGAACTGACCTAAGGTATGATCACAGTAGTCATCTCTATCACTAATGAAGATAAAGGTATCTTGGTAATATATAGCTCTGCCACCTCCTCTTTCATTTGGCCTACAGTTGTGAATGGCTGTATAACTGGCTAAGTTGTAAAGTTGGGTATGGTCTTTACTTAACCATGTTTCTGTTAAAAATAATGAACGATTGTTTAGTACCAAGTGCTGTGAGTAGTGCATTTATATCCAACCCATCCTCCGAATTGACAGTACGTTTTAATACTAAGTGTAATAAGTACATTTCCTGACTGCCATACATAGTACATAATTGCACTTATGGGGCTGTTACATTTACTTCCCCATTTTTGGAGGATGGGCTGTTCATATCATCAAAATGTTTACCAAGTGATCTGACATTTTGGTTGAAAGGCAAGTTTTTTTTTTTTTTTTTTTTTTTGCAAGGTTTGCTGTGTAATACTTGCAGTAGTGATAATCAATATGTTGGTTATTGTAGATTTGTGACAGCATATTTTGTTACAGGTCAATATCAGCTTGCATGTAGATCCAATGGAGTCAAGATAGAATAAAACCTTAATAAACCTAAAGGTTTCATGTCGTCGCCCTTTAATTCACAACTCCTAAAGGTTAAATTCTTCTACCCAGTAGGAGTGTTGGCCTCCAGAAGACGTCCTAGGTCACAAGGCAGCTCCTGCAGTCACCAGGAGGGGATAACTTCACGGAATCTATACGAATCATAAAGATGACAAAACCTCACAGGTGTCCAGAGTGTAGGAAGAAGTTTTGCAGTCTTCAAAATATGAAGATGCACATGTTGTTACACACTGGTGATAAACCTCATGAATGTTCAGAGTGTGGGAAAAGATTCACTCAACTTGGTCATGTGAAGCGGCATATGACTGTTCATACAGGTGATAAATTGCACGAGTGTACAGAGTGTGGGAAAAGATTCAGTCAACTTGGAAATCTGATGACTCATACGAAGATACATACTGATGATAAGCCTCACAAGTGTAGGAAGTGTGGGAAAAAATTCTCCCGTTTGGGATCTATGAAGATTCATATGTTGGTGCATACGGGTGATAAGTCTCACTTATGTTCAGAATGTGGAAAAAGTTTCAGTCGTCTTGATTATATGAAGAGTCATATGTTAACACATACAGGTGATAAACCCCATGAGTGCCCAGAATGTGGGAAAAGATTTAGTCATATCACAAATATGAAGACTCACATGACGGTGCACACTGGTGATAAACCGCATGAGTGTCCAGAGTGTGGGAAAAGATTCAGTCGTCTTGGAGGCATGAAGACTCACATGTTTTTACATACAGGTGATAATACACATGAATGTCCAGAGTGTGGGAGAAGCTTCAGTCGTCTTTGTAATATGAAGACTCACATGTTAGTGCATACGGGTGATAAACCTCATGAGTGCCCAGAGTGTGGGATGAGATTCAGTCAACGTCAAAATATGAAAAGGCATATGAAGGTCCATAAAGGTGATAAATTGCACGAGTGTTCAGAGTGTGGGAAAAGATTCAGTCAACTTGAAAATTTGGAAAGGCATATGATGGTTCATGAAGATGATAAATTGTTTGAGTGTCCGGAGTGTGGGAAAAGATTTAATCAAATTGAAGCTATGTTGACTCACACAACAATTCATACAACTGATAAACCTTTTGAGTGCGCTGAATGTGGGAAAAGATTTAGGCACCGTAATAGTATAATACGTCACATATTAGTACATCCTGGTGACAAACTTCACAAGCTCTGATGCTCTTGTCATTTAATGGGTGTCGGTAGTACAGTTGGATTTGTTTTCGGCTTGCAATTGGGAATCCCGGGTTTGAATCTTGGGGAGGACACGAAAATGGTTGGGCATGATTCCATTTGTCTAAGGCCTCTGTTCACCTAGCATTAAATAGATAACCAGGAGCTAGGCAACTGTTGTGGTATTGCATCCTAGAGAAGGTCAGTACAGTACTTCAATCTTGGTGTGTACCTCGAAATCAGAACCCCTCATGGCTTAGATAACATAGGAACAATGTGCCAGGGAAAGAGGCAGCAACCCGTGACTACACAGCTATACCACCGGTTGCCAGCCTTCTTATGATTTAATCCTTTAATTAAAAGGGTTACCACTCAAACCTGTCAACAGCTCAGAGCTTCCACAGGTATCTTGTTAATAAATTATCGTCTACAGTATATTAATTGTAAATTTAATGTCGAAGACAAGATGAACCTTGTTCTAGTGTTTACATCTTGTAATCTTATCTTGTTATCTAACTTCAATAATTTTTTAAGATTCAGCATACTATATTAGATTATGAAATCAATAATGACCTTCCTGTTTTCTGAAATCAATACTGACTGTTTTTTTCTGAAATAATTGATGATTATTGTTCATGCTTTCAGGAATAACTATGGCATTTTTCTCTTACTGTTCACATTCATCGGTGCAAATTCATCTTCAATGATGCCTCTTTTGCTTTCATATAATCTTTTTTTAACTTTTGTCTGTAGCTGTACACTTTTGTGCACAAAAATAGCTGTGCACTTTTGTCCATAGCTGTACACTACCAAATGTAAGGTTACAGTTAACAGTTATTCGTCAGGTCATGGTACACTACCAAACATAAGGTTACAGTTAACATCAATATATCAGATCATTATATACTGATTTTCATGAAATTTCTGTGTCTGTGATACAAATGACAAGTAATTACCTAAATGTAATTATCTAAGTAGTTACAGGATTGAGAGCTATGCTCGTGGTGTCCCATCTACCCAGCACTCTTTGTCATATAACGCTTAGAAACTACTGACGGTTTTGGCCTCCACCACCTTCTTACCTAATTTGTTCTAACCGTCTACCACTCTGTTTGCAAAAGTAAATTTTCCTATATTTCTTTGGCATCTTTGTTCAGTTAGTTTAAATCTATGACCTCTTGTTCTTGAATTTCCAGGTCTCAGGAAATCATCCCTATCAATTTTATCAATTCCTGTTACTATTTTGTATGTAGTGGTGATCGTATCTCCTCTTTTTCTTCTGTCTTCTAGTTTTTGCATATTTAATGTCTCTAACCTCTCCTTGTAGCTCTTGCCCTTCAGTTCTGGAAGCCACTTAATAGCATGTCTTTGCACCTTTTCCAGTTTGTTGATGTGCTTCTTAAGATATGTTCACCACATAACCGCTGCATATTCTAGCTTTGGCCTAACAAAAGTCGTGAACAGTTTCTTCAGTATTTCGCCATCCATGTATTTAAAAGCAATTCTGAAGATAGAAAGTGTAGCCTAGGTTCCTCGCACAACGTTCTTTATGTGGACCTCAGGTGATAGTTTTCTATCTAGAACCACTCCTAGATATCTTTCTTCATCAGAATTCTTTAAAGCTTTCTCAAATTATTTATAGGTTGTGTGGGGTCTTTGTTCTCCTATTCCACATTCCATAACATGGCATTTATTCACATTAAATTCCATTTGCCAAGTGGTGCTCCATATATTTATTTTGTCCAGATCTTCTTGAAGGGCATGACAGTCATCTAAGTTTCTTATCCTTCGTTTTTTCTTAGCATCATCAGCAAACATGTTCATATAATTCTCTATTCCATCTGGTAGATCATTTATGTAGACAATGAACATCACCGGTGCAAGAACTGAACCCTGTGGTACTCCACTTGTGACATTTCTCCAGTCCAATACATTGATTTCTTATTGTGTCTGGTTCTCTGAAGATCTCATTTTTTATAAATACACTTTGGGACTTTGCGTTCAATGCTTCACACATTTCCTTTTCATTTTCTGTCTATCTGTCCTCCATTTTCAACCTCTAATTATTATCTTGCTTTTAATGAATTTATAGAAAAGGCCTGGATCTGATTTACATTTTTCGCTTATACAGTTCAACCTCGATTCAATATACCCTGATTCAACGAATCTCCGGCAAGTTCGCCACTTTTCAGGCCGGATTTACTCACCCGGTTCAACGAACAATGGTTCTTCGAAGCGGGGGATGTTCGGATTTGCTTACGATGTCGAGACAGAGTTCACAGACTGGTGGAAACCTTTCCCATTCTATCACAGATTACAATTAATAATTAGCTCATATGACAAGTTCGATGACACAAGTGGACCACACAAGTGAACCACCAAAGTGGTTCACAAGCTTACGATGTTGGGACAGAGTTCACAGAGTGGTGGAAAACTTTCCCATTCCATCATAGGTTACAATTAATAATTCCTTCATATGACAAAGTTGGACCACACAAGTGGACCGACCACACAAGTGGACCACACAAGTGGACCACACAAGTGGACCTCACAAGTGGACCTCACAAGTGGACTACAAGTGGTCCACAAGCTTATGATGTTGGGACAGAGTTCACAGAGTGGTGGAAAACTGTCTCATTCTGTCACAGATGACAAATAATAATTCCTTCATAAGACAAGTTGGTTCACACAAGTGGACCACACAACAAGTGAACCATATGAACCAAACACCAGCCAGAATGGTCCACTCATCTGTGTCATCATAGTTCAGTGAGCCATGACTTTGAACGTTTCAGATTAATAAATCACTTCTAAAACTGGTGTTTTAATAACTCTTTATTATAATAATTACACTAAACTAAATAAAACCAAAAAATACTGTAATATGATAGATATCTGCTATTTGAGAAATTATTCATGCTATTGGTGGCACAACTCCAGCGCGAGTGGACGGGTCTAATCCGTGTGCACAACACTATGTGTGTTTTATTCAGTTTTGTCACCACAGTTCAGTGACCTATGGCTTCAAAATAATAAACTAATTAAATGAGTTCTAAAATAGGTATTTTTTATAGCTCTTATTATCATAATAATGTTGCTAAACTAAATATATAACCTAAAATATTTAATTTGATGTAAATCGAATATATGAGAGAAATTCATGTTACTAGATCTGTCTTAAACACCAGCCTACTGTAAGGTGTACATATAGACCTAGTCTGTGTTCGTACAGTATGCACCCAGTGCCCTTAGCTTTGTCTGCGATTGACATACAGTATTTATCCACCGGTGGAAGAATAATTGTGGAATTTACCATTTTTTTACTACAGCTGTATTGTTATACAACAAAATGTCTCATGGGCTTACTAATAGTGCCTTATTAATGCCAAAAATGAAGCAATATTTTGCAAGAACTTGTAGCAGAAAATCAACCAGCACGAGCACAGCCGCACCCAGCATGAGAACAGCCGTACCCAGCATGAGAACAGCCGTACCCAGCACTGGTACAACAGCAGCCAGCACCAGCTCAGAAGCAGCTGAAGCCACAGCAGCAGCGAGCACCAGCAAAGCTGATGCAAACATCTAAAAATATCGTGAGTGGCGTGAACAGTGAGAACAAGTGCTAAATTTAAGTGTGTACGCAGAGTTAAAATTAAAGTTACAGTAACTTTAGTGTACAATAGTTTTCATAAACTGTATTGTAGTACTCAACATACAGCAGAGCTACTTAATCAACACAGTGTTAATGCTATAATCACTACAGTACGTATTTACAGCATTCATAACTCCATGAGACTTCAAGATGGACATAACTCCAACAATAAGGTAAATAACAAATGTAACACTATTTTTTAGTAGGGTAATAATATATAGGTACAGTATATTATATGATAATGCATTTTTATTGTGTACAAGAAAAAAAAGACACTGATGCAAACGCCTCCTGAAGGTCACCTCTTGCAAATCATCCAATGCTCCAACGCACTGGGGTTGGTCCCATATAGTGCGTTGAATCGAGGTTGTACTGTACTGTGTATATGCAGCATCCAGGAGGCCTGGCCGACGACCGGGCCACGGGGACACAAAGCCCCGGAAGCAGCTCAAGGTAACCTTGATATATATATATATGATGTCAGTCCCCAATAAAACAAAATAAATTATAATTGTTATTAATGTCTTAGAAATCAAATTAATTTTAGTCGACACCAGATGATGCATATTTTGGATAAACCTTGAGTGCCATTTAATCAAGTTGTACAGTATTATATCGAATACATGTCAGAACATAACTTCCCATTGATCCAATATACTGTTTAGAAACAGGACTTTATATTTAGTGTACAGTGTAATGTCATTTGGACATCCAGCAAATGGCTGTATATGGAAGTTCTGAGTTTCATTTAAAATATACTGGGGAGGTAGTATTTTAATATAATCTGCTATTTACCAACATTTCAATTCACTTCATTCATCAAGCAAGCCGCAGTGAAGCTGCAAATAATAGGAAAACTCAGAAATTTTCATACGTAAACAAGTTAAAAAAAAATGGTATTTTTCCATATATAAAATTTAGAACATGCTTTTGTTCTGATGATTTTGTTTTGTGTGTGTGTGTATATATACACATACATATATACTGCTTATATATATTCTGCATATACATATATTATTATATACTGTATACCTGTATATATATTATTCACTTATATTATTCACATACATATATTCTGCATACTTGAATCAGTGTTTTTGTGATCATTGTTGCATGTGTGTGTATATATATATATATATATATATATATATATATATATATATATATATATATATATATATGTCGTACCTAGTAGCCAGAACTCACTTCTCAGCCTACTATGCAAGGCCCGATTTGCCTAATAAGCCAAGTTTTCATGAATTAATGTTTTTTCGTCTACCTAACCTAACCTAACCTAGCTTTTTCTGGCTACCTAACCTAACCTTACCTATATATATAGGTTAGGTTAGGTTAGGTAGGGTTGGTTAGGTTCGGTCATATATCTACGTTAATTTTAACTCCAATAAAAAAAAATTGACCTCATACATAGTGAAAAGGGTAGCTTTATCATTTCATGAGAAAAAAATTATAGTAAATATATTAATTCAGGAAAACTTGGCTTATTAGGCAAATTGGGCCTTGAATAGTAGGCTGAGAAGTGAGTTCTGGCTACTAGGTACGACATATATATATATATATATATATATATATATATATATATATATGTTGTACCTAGTAGCCAGAACACCATACTTGGCCTACTACGCAAGGGTCGATTTGCCTAATAAGCCAAGTTTTCCTGAATTTATATATTTTTCTAATTTTTTTCTTATGAAATGATAAACCTATCCATTTCATTATGTATGAGTTTATTTTATTTAATTTGAGTTAAAAACTAACGTTGACATATAACCAAACCTAACCTAACCTAAACTAACACAACTAAGTCAATAATTTTATATTCTTAGGATATTATAATAATAATAATACAAATAAACCAATTGGGAACAATTTTTTGAAAATTTAGAAAATCACTCGGCCTATTAGGCAAATCGGGCCTTACATGGTAGGCCCAGAAGTGTGTTCTGGCTACTAGGTATGACATATATAATATACATATATATATCTTAATGAAGTTGTATTATTAAAATGAAAGTACTTAAGGAAATTCCTGTTTTAATTCTTCCTTCGTGGTCTGACACTGTCACACTTTTCATCACGTGTTAATTTTCGTAATTCACACACATACAAACACACACACACACACACACACACACACACACACACACACACACACACACACACACACACACACACACACACACACACACACACCTCCCTCCTCCACCAATCCCCCCGTGCCAGGTCCCCCCAGCTCCCACTCACCCCAGATCGCAAAGGTCCCCCCCAGAAAAGCAAAAGAGTCAGTTTCAGGGTGATGTACTCGAACATAGATGGGATCACAAGCAAGACAAGTGAACTAAGGGAAAGAGCACAAGAAGTTAACCCAGATGTAATCGGACTCACTGAAACAAAACTCTCTGGAATCATAACGAATGCCGTGTTTCCCCAGGAGTATACAGTAATAAGGAAAGAGAGGGAAGGTAGGGGAGGAGGCGGAGTGGCCCTACTCATGAGAAGGGAATGGAGTTTTAAGGAGATGGCCATCCTGGGCTGTGAGGAGTTCAGAGACTACATAGCAGGCACCATAACAATGGGAGGACCAAGAATAGTAGTAGCAGTAATATACAACCCTCCACCAAATGACAGGAGACCCAGTCAAGAGTATGAAAACAACAACAAGGCAGTTAACACTATAATTGAGAGGGCAGCCTCTGCTGCCTGTAGAAATAGATCCCACCTGCTCATCATGGGCGACTTCAATCACGGAAAGATTGACTGGGAGAACAAGGAACCGCATGGAGGCGAGGATACGTGGAGAGCCAAACTATTGGAGGTGGTGACAAGCAACTTTTTAACCCAGCATGTCGGAGAACCCACAAGGATGCGAGGCAATGACGAACCAGCGAGACTCGACCTAGTCTCACTCTGAACGACTCCGACATAAGAGAAATCGGTTTTGAGGACCCAGTAGGAATGAGCGACCACAGTGTACTGGTGTTTGAGTACTTGATTGAAGAAGGGTTATTGAACTCGAGGAGGGATACCGAAACCAAAAGGTTAGCATAACGAAAGGGAAACTATGAGGGGATAAGAAAATTCCTAACAGATATAGCATGGGAAACAGAGCTCAGGGGAAAGACGGCCCAAGATATGATGGATTACATCACGCAGAAGTGCAAGGACGCAGCAAACAAGTTTGTCCCAGTCCAAAAGGAAAACAGAGAAATGAAGATGAGAAACCCATGGTTTAATCAAAGAATGTAGGCTAGCTAAGCAGCAAAGTAAAAGGGCATGGAGAAACTATAGGAATAACAGGACACTGGAGAGCAGAGAAAGATACCAGAATGCCAGGAATGAATATGTCAGGATGAGAAGAGAGGCAGAAAGACAATACGAAAATGACATCGCAAGCAAGGCAAAGACTCAGCCAGTAAAGGAACAGGTTATGAGATTAAGGATAGGGGCGGAAGGATTCACTACAAATGACAAGGAAGTGTGTGAGGAATTGAATAAGAAATTCCAGGAGGTCTTCACCTTAGAGCAAGGAGAAATTCCAGAGGTAAGTGAGGGAATAGCTAACCAGGAACCACTGGAAGAGTTTGAGATTACCAGTGGGGAAGTAAGGAAGTGTTTACTAGAGTTGGACGTGACGAAGGCTATAGGCCCAGATGGAATCTCCCCTTGGGTTCTAAAGGAAGGAGCAAGAGAACTGAGCCTACCACTCTCCATAGTGTATAACAAATCACTGGCAACAGGGGAACTGCCAGATATTTGGAAAGCAGCTGACGTAGTCCCGATATACAAGAAAGGGGATAGACAGGAGGCACTGAACTACAGGCCAGTGTCCCTAACCTGCATACCATGCAAGCTAATGGAGAAGATTGTGCGAAAAAAACTAGTGGAGCATCTGGAGCGAAGGAACTTTGTAACACAGCATCAACATGGGTTCAGGGATGGCAGGTCCTGCCTCACAGGGTTACTTGAATTCTACGACCAGGCAAGAAAGAGAAGGGTGGGCAGACTGCATATTTTTGGATTGTCAGAACGCCTTTGATACAGTGCCACACAAGAGGCTAGTGCGAAAGTTGGATATGCAGGCTGGAGTGAGAGGGAAGGTACTCCGGTGGATAGAGGAGTACCTAAGCAACAGGAGACAACGAGTCTGTGTGAGGGGTGAGGTCTCAGATTGGCGAGACGTCACAAGTGGAGTCCCGCAGGGGTCAGTCCTTGGACCTATACTGTTTCTGGTATATGTAAATGATCTCCCAGAGGGTATAGATTCGTTCCTCTCAATGTTTGCCGACGATGCAAAAATTATGAGGAGGATTGAAACAGAGGATGATAGTAGGAGGCTACAAGATGACCTGGATAGACTGAGTGAATGGTCCAACAAATGGCTGTTGAAGTTCAACCCGAGTAAATGCAAAGTAATGAAACTAGGCAGTGGAAACAGGAGGCCAGGCACAGGATACAGAATAGGAGATGAAGTACTTAATGAAACAGACAGAGAGAAAGATCTAGGAGTTGATATCACACCAAACCTGTCTCCTGAAGCCCACATAAAGAGAATAACGTCTGCGGCATATGCGAGGCTGGCTAACATCAGAACGGCGTTCAGGAACCTGTGTAAGGAATCATTCAGAATCTTGTACACCACATATGTAAGACCAATCCTGGAGTATGCGGCCCCAGCATGGAGCCCGTACCTTGTCAAGCACAAGACGAAGCTGGAAAAAGTCCAAAGGTATGCTACTAGACTAGTCCCAGAACTAAGAGGCATGAGTTATGAGGAAAGGCTGCGGGAAATGCACCTTACGACACTGGAAGACAGAAGAGTAAGGGGGGACATGATCACAACCTACAAAATCCTCAGGGGAATCGACCGGGTAAACAAGGATGAACTATTCAACACTGGTGGGACGCGAACAAGGGGACACAGGTGGAAGCTGAGTACCCAAATGAGCCACAGAGACGTTAGAAAGAACTTTTTCAGTGTCAGAGTAGTTAGTAAATGGAATGCATTAGGAAGTGATGTGGTGGAGGCTGACTCCATACACAGTTTCAAATGTAGATATGATAGAGCCCAATAGGCTCAGGAATCTGTACACCAGTTGATTGACGGTTGAGAGGCAGGACCAAAGAGCCAGAGCTCAACCCCCGCAAGCACAATTAGGTGAGTACAATTAGGTGAGTACACACACATAGCATTGAGAAGGTTTTCAGGCTAGGCCGGTACATCAAAGACCGAGATCGAATGATAAAGATAGTGTTTGCAAACGAGAACACAAAAGAGAAGATCCTATCAAGGAAGAGCTCCCTGAAAAACGTGGGAAAATTAAAAAATGTATTCCTCCAGAGAGACATGACAAGGGAGGAGAGAGCCGTGGCGGCAGAAGCAAGGAAGAGGCGCAGGGCGAGAGGGGAAAACCAGGAAGTCACAGCTCCCAGCACGACACCCCCAGAGGCGAGGGGGGAACCCACAACCAGCTACCCAGTAACACCAGAAGGTAGGACAACCCCACCTCCCTCCTCTGCATAGAAAACCCCCCTACCCCAAACCCTCCCTGCCCCCACTCAAATGTTCAGCCAAATCTCCCTCCCCCCACACCCAATCCCCACCCTTCTACCCCTCCCCTTCCTCCCGAGTCCTCCCTCCCCCCCCTTTCCTTCCCGTCCTCCCTCCCCTTTCACCCCATACCCTCCCTGTCCCTCCCCCTTCACTGGATCCCCCGCCCCTCATCCCAGTATCCTCTGAGACCCTGTTATCCACCTCACAGGTCCTCACAACCATGGAACAGCCTCCCCCACCAGCAGAACACTCGCCAAGGAGGCGATTTGAGAAGGGACAGAAGAAAGTGAGCCTCAAAGCGATGTACACTAACATAGATGGAATTACAAATAAAGCAAATGAGCTTGGAGAACTGGTACTCGAGGAAAACCCAGACATAATAGCCCTCACAGAAACAAAGATCACGAAAACGATAACAAATGCAGTGTTCCCACAGGACTATTATGTTATGAGGAAGGAGAGGGAAGGAAGAGGTGGGGGTGGTGTAGCTCTGCTGGTAAGAAAAGGCTGGGATTTTGAGGAGATGGATATTCAGGGCTGTGAAGGTTTCAGTGACTACATAGCAGGTACTGTAACAAATGGAGGGAAAAAAATTATAGTCGCAGTCATATATATAATCCACCACCAAATGACAGAAGACCTAGACAGGAATATGATAGAAACAACATGGCCACCATTAACATAATAGAAAGAGCAGCTTCTGTTGCTAGCAGGAATGGATATGGACTACTAATTATGGGAGACTTCAACCATGGGAAGATAGATTGGAAGAACAGAGACCCGCATGGAGGACCAGAAACATGGAGAGCTAAGCTGCTGGACGTGGCAACAAGAAACTTTCTAAGCCAGCACACCAAAGAACCAACAAGAATGAGAGGAGAAGATGAACCAGCAATGCTTGATTTGATATTTACCCTAAATGAATGGGATATAAGGAAAGTTAAGATGGAAGCGCCCTTGGGAATGAGTGACCACAGTGTATTGAACTTTGAGTACTTGGTAGAGCTAGGACTTATCTCCCCCAAAAAAGAACTAGGAATCAAAAGGCTGGCATACCGAAAGGGGAATTATGAACAGATGACAAGTTTCCTAAGTGAAATACCTTGGGACACAAACCTCAGAGACAAGTCTGTACAGGGTATGATGGACTATGTTACCCAAAAGTGTCAGGAGGCAGTAAACAGGTTCATCCCGGCCCAAAGGGAAAAATTCGAGAAGCAACAGAAGAATCCATGGTATAATAGGGCATGTATCGAAGCGAAGAAACTGAACAAAAAGGCGTGGAGGAACTTCCGGAATAACAGAACACCAGAAAGCAGAGAGAGATACCAGAGAACCAGGAATGAGTACGTCAGGGTGAGAAGAGAAGCAGAGAAAAATTTTGAAAATGATATAGCAAACAAAGCCAAGACTGAACCAAAGCTACTCCACGGTCACATCAGAAGGAAAACAACAGTGAAAGAACAGGTATTGAAACTTAGAACAGGCGAGGACAGGTATACAGAGAATGACAGAGAGGTGTGTGAGGAACTCAACAAGAGGTTCCAGGAGGTCTTCACAATAGAACAGGGTGAGGTCACTGTGCTAGGAGAAAGGGAGGTAAACCAGGCGGCCTTGGAGGAGTTCGAAATTACGAGAGAGGAGGTCAAGAGACACCTGCTGGATCTGGATGTTAGAAAGGCTGTTGGTCCAGATGGGATCTCACCATGGGTACTGAAAGAGTGTGCAGAGGCACTTTGCTTGCCACTCTCCATAGTGTATAGTAAGTCACTAGAGACGGGAGACCTACCAGAAATATGGAAGACGGCGAATGTGGTCCCAATATACAAAAAGGGCGACAGACAAGAGGCCAGTGTCCTTGACTTGTATACCATGCAAGGTGATGGAGAAGATCCTGAGAAAAAACCTGGTAACACATCTGGAGAGAAGGGACTTCGTGACAAATCGCAAACATGGATTCAGGGAGGGTAAATCTTGCCTTACAGGCTTGATAGAATTCTACGATCAGGTGACACGGATCAAGCAAGAAAGAGAGGGCTCGGCGGACTGCATTTTCTTGGATTGTCGGAAAGCCTTTGACACAGTACCGCATAAGAGGCTGGTACATAAGCTGGAGAGACAGGCAGGTGTAGCTGGTAAGGTGCTCCAGTGGATAAGGGAGTATCTAAGCAATAGGAAGCAGAGAGTTACGGTGAGGGGTGAGACCTCCGATTGGCGTGAAGTCACCAGTGGAGTCCCACAGGGCTCTGTACTCGGTCCTATCTTGTTTCTGATATATGTAAATGATCTCCCGGAGGGTATCGATTCATTTCTCTCAATGTTTGCGGACGATGCTAAAATTATGAGAAGGATTAAAACAGAAGACGACTGTTTGAGGCTCCAAGAAGACCTAGACAAGCTGAAGGAATGGTCGAACAAATGGTTGTTAGAGTTTAACCCAACCAAATGTAATGTAATGAAGATAGGTGTAGGGAGCAGGAGGCCAGATACAAGGTATCATCTGGGAGAGGAAATTCTTCAGGAGTCAGAGAAGGAAAAAGGACTTGGGGGTTGATATCACGCCAGACCTGTCTCCTGCAGCACATATCAAGCGGATAACATCAGCGGCATATGCCAGGCTGGCCAACATACGAACGGCATTCAGAAACTTGTGTAAAGAATCATTCAGAACTTTGTATACCACATATGTCAGGCCAATCCTGGAGTATGCAGCCCCAGCATGGAGTCCATATCTAGTCAAGGATAAGACTAAACTGGAAAAGGTTCAAAGGTTTGCCACCAGACGAGTACCCGAGCTGAGAGGTATGAGCTACGAGGAGAGACTACGGGAATTAAACCTCACTTCGCTGGAAGACAGAAGAGTTAGGGGGGACATGATCACCACATTCAAGATTCTGAAAGGGATTGATAGGGTAGATAATGTGGGAACCGACCTGTGAGATTTATATTTATTTAATTTATATAAATTTATATTTACGTTAATTTATATACTTCGATAGCAATTTGTATAATGATAAGTGGACTGTATTTCTGCAATAATCTCTTAATCTCACAAATCGATCCTCTACACATTAGGGGGGTTTATATTAATTGAATATATATGCAGCCAGTCAAACTACAGTAATAGACTACATACATTGAAGAGGTTCCTTATCTTATAGTACAGCAGGCTAGTCCACCAGGTATAACTAGGGTGTAGACACCAAATTATCCTCTTTGAGGTAGCTTCCATCACCCAGTAACTGATGCACAAAGCATATGCTTCCTCGTCTTGACCTGTCAAAAGGGCGCTAGCTGTAAAGCCAGATTCTATATATGACAAGTATTTCAGAGAAAACTGTACATGGAACATGAAGACCTGGCTTAATTACCTTTAGTTTGAGGCTACCACATGCTCTAACCGGATCACCCTATATAATGACATTAATGGCCATAAATGAAAATAAACGGGTTTCGGAAAGAACACTTAACTTGAATTTGTTGACAGCGTGTTGAAAATGGTACACCTTTGGTTTCCATAACACTACGTCCAAGTAAAATTAACAGGAGCCGTATTTGCTCCCGTGTGCCTCTGGTCTAGTATCAACAACAATGGCTGCCCTCCTTCCCCACTGACGCCTGGCCTACATTGTCCAAATGTCAGAAAGTGATAGAAGGGTCACATTTACTCTACTTTAATATTGATAATTAAGTTAATTTATATAAGATGTTTTTATGATGGTAAAGTCCAAAGACTAATGTATTTAAGAATAATTCCCACCATAATAGGTGGTGAATTATAATAGTATGTGGTGATGATATCCCGTTTTCTTTAGACGGTAATTCCACTACAAGTTACGTTTTCTATGGGTAACTTGTTTATACAACACAGCTCTTATCTGTCTGTATGATATTATTATTAAATGGTGTCGGATTTTCCGACATAATTCCCCAGGGGGCTGCTCACGGGTCGAAGTCTTCTTTAGAACAGACGAACACCGATACTCCTCCTTCGAATTATTAGATTAATTTGATGTTAGTAGTTAGTAATCACACGTTTGTGTGTCTGTTCGTACAGGACGGATGTCCCGTACTAGAGTTGCAGAGGTTAGAAGTCTAATGCAATTTCATTTCCCTGTCAACTCTTGAAAGGCTAATATTCAAGCCTAATTACATATTATTTAACCCAGAAGACTGAATGTGATCAAGTACTACAGTCAAGTATGATTCAGGGACTGCAGTGAGATCAGTGACATTAGATATAACTTGAAGTTTGTTCAGGTAACTGGTCACTGATATATAAACACTGAGGCCCATGGAATACATCTTGATTAAATAATAAATGTATCAAATCAGTCATCAGATTTACTGGGGTTTAATTTAATTAATTGATTCAGAAGATTGAATAGCTCATCATTAAAGTAAAGTATGGTTCTGAGACTGCAGTGGGTTCAGTGACATTGGTCGCAGTGACTTGTAGCTGTTTTAGGCTACTGTTCACTGATTTGCCACTGAGGCCTCATGAACTCATCTCCAGCTTTAAATGATGATACTAACATCAACCTCTGTTGGTATAGTCAGCTGTAATCTCCTTAGTATAATGCTACTGGAGAAATATAATCAGCTGACAAATTTAGATTTCTACTAGTATTGTTTATCTGCAGGCATAGGTCTCCTCAGGCTTGTTACTGGGCCTGAGAGTAATTTACCTCCTGCAGAGTTTAACATGGTTATACCCTGATATTTAGTAGGGCTACCGATGAATCGATGACAATAGTCTGTCCCCACAAGGAGACCGAAGTCAGTGAGGTGATCAGACTTAATATTATCTGCCAATTTTATTCCTCTATTTCTCAGGAATTTGGCTGTTGCTCTCAGACCTTGAACTTGTAGGTCTACTGGTATTTTGTCCACCACAATGGCTTGTACTCGACAGACGTACCTGCCTAAGCGTACTGATGGTTGTACCACCTGGTAGACTTGAGGTCCTGCATCTGTTACAAACCCTGAGATGTTGAATGACATCTGGGCTACAGGCCTTAATTGTAGTTCATCTGCCAACTTTTTAGTGACATATGTTCTTTGGGATCCTTGGTCAAACAACCCACGGGTATGGACCTTGGCCCTCTTATTCAGGATGGTAATTTGGGCAGTAGGCAAAGTCGTATTACCTTTAGACTTTGCCGAATGGACACTCTTTGTTTGTTGCACCTTGCAGTACTGTACTGTGGTGGGAATGCTATCTTCCACCTTGGGTCTTGAATACGTTAATTTCGTATATTTGCACAGTGCTGCATGGTGTCTACCTCTTCTACTCCTGTTGCAGGTGTTGAATTGGGTATCACAATAGTCTATGTTGTGTGACTTGAGACACCTTGCACATCTCTCTAATTCCTGGAGTCGCTCCATACGAATGTCTCTGGTTGGATAATTAGCACAACAGTATGTTGAATGTTTCTTTTTGCAGAACATACATGTCCCCCAGCCTACTGCACGTTTGGAAGTTACCGGTTTGGGTGAACTAGTAACAGTAGGCTTGGAGGATGCTGCTGCATTGTCAGATTTTCTGCAACTTGATGTTAGAGTAATTGACTGATGTTTATTTGGGGTAGTTGTTTTACCCTTTAATTGACTCTTATTTTCTATTTCTGAAGGCTTGCAAGAGGCTTTAACTTCCTCATTTGCACGTCGTTTGTTTATGATGGAATGTAAACCTTCAGTGATGTCCTGTACTGTCAGGATGGTGTTATGTTGATGTGAATATAATTCATCTAGTATATCGCTGGACAATTTTCGTTGAAGGACTACTTTGGTCATCCATTCACTAGTAGTTATATCAACCTTAAGACTGAATGTTCTTAGTAGTGACTCAAACTCCATGCTGAAGGATTGTAATGAGTCAGCAGTCTGGTCAGGTTGAGGTAAATCCAACAATTGTAGTACTAGATGTATGACAGTTTTCTCATTGCCAGCATTATCCCTAGGAAGCTGGACTGAGAAATTAGTGCTGTCGCTATTTTCATTTACATTTTCTACTACTGATTCAGCTTCACCTCTAGTTTGGAGGCATGTTAACTTAGTAGCCTCAGGTATTGGGTTTTCAGAATCCACAGAGACAGTGGATAAATTGTCTGAGAACTGCTTAATTTCTGGTGGTATAATATTAGGTGAAGCTGTAGTGAGTGAAGCTTTCCTGGGTGAAGCTTTATCCTTGTTGATTAAAGGATCTAATCTGGCTTTACATTTATTCTCAAAAAGATCCAGATCATCCATAACATTATCTACTTTATTTGATGTACTTGCTATTTGTTCTGATTCAATTATCCTGTGTAAATGTTCCAACCTGCCTTGAGTTTCTTCTTCATATTGTGCTAGGTCAGACAGGAATGGTTCCACATCTTCAACTACTATGTCGTCGTCGTCGTGGACCTGATTTTGGTAAGATTTCCTATTTGCTTTCAATATATGCAATTGGGTTTGAATCTGCAACAGTGGTATTTTCAACCGATGATAATTAATTACAGGCTCATATAACAACTGTTCATATTGGTCGAGATCTCTTGTCAGTTGACGTTTGCTTGATATTAAAGCACGCTTTGCTTTCTGTGGATTAGTCATGGTGACTTGTACTTGGGCTGCTCATAATACTGAACAAGCACTGATGGTAGCCTAGGGTCAAATTCTGCACTCACTAGGCGATAATCCTACCTCTACTAGAGGTTAGCACTTAAAATTAATACACATTATATATATACAATCATCCACACTAATGATTTGAGTGATAAACCAGTGTCACTGGAAGTACCTTTAGGTTAGCTCTTCAATATCACCCTAGGATGGTAGAGACACTAATTAATCACTCAAAGGTGTAATGATCATAAGTAAATTATTATATATACAACTCAACTCGAGTTGATAAAAATTACACCCAAAATAGGGTCTGGACCATTCATTAATGGTGTTAGGTTGTTGAATATAGTACAACTGACTATGGTAATAATGGGACTAGGATGAACGATAATAGTTCAACTAGTCAATGGTTTTATCCTACCCTGTTGTGGGTTGGCAATTAGTAAATATTATACTGTGATCACTAGTGCAATATATATTAAATAATTCTCTATTTTGGAGAAATAATATACACAATTATTGATAATAGCCTCTTAATTAGCCTCTATGAAACTTCTAATATTATCTAGAAGTATTAAATATTATTAGTGACCTCGCGAAATAAAGTCCACAAAATTCGTGGATAATCTCTCGCGAAATTTAACACCACGAAATCCGTGAACAATCTTGCGAGGACACAGCCACTAATTTGGCTGGCTTCTATATTAGCGCTGTCATTTCACAGAATAACACTCCACCAAATCTGTGGGTGTGCATGAAACCGCTGACTAAGGCTGATCTGAACTGAGCGGGGCTCGTGAACTGGCACGAGTCAACGCCGCTGTCTATGACTGGCTGGCCTTTGTTTAAATCACACTGCACTAGTTTATTTAATGAATCCACTGGTTAACTGGTTCATCCGGTACTAAGATGACCAAATGTGGGTTCAAAGGATCAAATAATCCGTCATCCGGTTCGAACATGACCAAATAATGTGGGAACCGACCTGTGAGATTTATATTTATTTAATTTATATAAATTTATATTTACGTTAATTTATATACTTCGATAGCAATTTGTATAATGATAAGTGGACTGTATTTCTGCAATAATCTCTTAATCTCACAAATCGATCCTCTACACATTAGGGGGGTTTATATTAATTGAATATATATGCAGCCAATCAAACTACAGTAATAGACTACATACATTGAAGAGGTTCCTTATCTTATAGTACAGCAGGCTAGTCCACCAGGTATAACTAGGGTGTAGACACCAAATTATCCTCTTTGAGGTAGCTTCCATCACCCAGTAACTGATGCACAAAGCATATGCTTCCTCGTCTTGACCTGTCAAAAGGGCGCTAGCTGTAAAGCCAGATTCTATATATGACAAGTATTTCAGAGAAAACTGTACATGGAACATGAAGACCTGGCTTAATTACCTTTAGTTTGAGGCTACCACATGCTCTAACCGGATCACCCTATATAATGACATTAATGGCCATAAATGAAAATAAACGGGTTTCGGAAAGAACACTTAACTTGAATTTGTTGACAGCGTGTTGAAAATGGTACACCTTTGGTTTCCATAACACTACGTCCAAGTAAAATTAACAGGAGCCGTATTTGCTCCCGTGTGCCTCTGGTCTAGTATCAACAACAATGGCTGCCCTCCTTCCCCACTGACGCCTGGCCTACATTGTCCAAATGTCAGAAAGTGATAGAAGGGTCACATTTACTCTACTTTAATATTGATAATTAAGTTAATTTATATAAGATGTTTTTATGATGGTAAAGTCCAAAGACTAATGTATTTAAGAATAATTCCCACCATAATAGGTGGTGAATTATAATAGTTTTCTGAGGTTGGAAGAAAACGTGCTCAGATTGGGGGCTTGTTTATTTTATAATGGTAAATAATAAATTAATATATAAAATTAATATATAATAAATTAATTTATTATATAAATTAATAAATAACAAATAGATAAAATTATTATATAATAAATAATAATAATAATAACAAATAGTATAATGATAAGCAATTATTTTTAATGAATCAAATAGCTAATTAGGATGAATGATAAATAATTATTGACTAGTGCATAACAATAAAGTATTAAGGAATAATTATAATGAATAATCCTTAATGATAAAGTAGAGATCAATTACAATTAATAACTACATCCATAGGTAGTAAATGAAAGTTGCATTAATTAGACTAATTACAATTCATGGGAATATTTCTTAGCTATCTGCAGGCTTATCACTTTGGGGGTTCCGGCGGAGCACCCCCAAAGATACAGCAAATGTTTAGCATGCTAGAGCAAGTGCCCCCTGAGCACATCTGTGGGCCGTCCCTTTCAAAATTAAAACAGGGGATGCAGAGGATCCCGGGAGGAGGGTGGGCGTTATGTAAGAGCAGCTGCTGGCTTGGGGAAAGGGGCCCACGCCGTCTCCGTCCCGGTTTATATAACCTTGGGTCAATGCGCGCGCAGCTTGGGGCGGTTAAAGTCGGCTTCCAGACATACATTTTCTTCCACTCAGAAAACCCACCGTTTTTGGGAAACAGTGTTCTTTTTTCTGAGGTTGGAAGAAAACGTGCTGAGATTGGGGGCTTGTTTATTTTATAATGGTAAATAATAAATTAATATATAAAATTAATATATAATAAATTAATTTATTATATAAATTAAATTATTATATAAATTAAATTATTATATAAATTAATAAATAACAAATAGATAAAATTATTATATAATAAATAATAATAATAATAATAACAAATAGTATAATGATAAGCAATTATTTTTAATGAATCAAATAGCTAATTAGGATGAATGATAAATAATTATTGACTAGTGTATAACAATAAAGTATTAAGGAATAATTATAATGAATAATCCTTAATGATAAAGTAGAGATCAATTACAATTAATAACTACATCCATAGGTAGTAAATGAAAGTTGCATTAATTAGACTAATTACAATTCATGGGAATATTTCTTAGCTATCTGCAGGCTTATCACTTTGGGGGTTCCGGCGGAGCACCCCCAATCCCGCGAGGGCCAGCGGGAGAAGGATTAAGGAGGGGGGGTTCCTTACTCTTACTAGCACGTAGACTGGGCAAAGGATTAGCTGTGGACAGCGGGACACTTGGGGACCGGCGCTGCACCCCCACCGCAGGCCAGCTGGCCGGACCCCCCCCCCCGAAGGGCGAGGCCCGCTGGTCGCAAGGAGGCCTCAGAATGGCAGTGCAACAACGTCCCAGACGTAGTCAGCTAGGTGTTCCAGCTGGTTGCTGGACCCGCCGTTAACTCCGATGGCTAGCCCGTCAAGAGAGCCGAGTGGCCCTGTCAATTCTAAAGGTAAGAGTGCGTGGTCGGCTGAAGGCGAGCCTATCTCTGCGAGGGCGGCGCGAATTAATCGCCCTGAAGAAGTGTTGCCTGTTCACTGGGCACGGGCCGGGTAGAACTTGCCGGGGGGCGCTCGCTGGGCTAGGGTATGCGTGCGCCCTGCACTGCGCTTGTAGGATCCGAAGAGTGTCGATTCCTGACCATGTAAGCGATACCTGGTCCAGTCGGAGCGTGCGTCGATTTTTTGTCGCATAGATCACCTCCCCCGGGCTGAAAGATATAAGGCAGTAAGGGTGGGCAGAAGCGGCATGCAGTGTTATCGTGACAGGCAAGGGCACAGACGAGAGGGAAACCCTAGCTGAATCAATACGGAGACGTAAACGGGGGGAGGGAGCCCGGCACAGGAATTAAGAGATTCCTTATAATTAACAATCCTGGATGAATAAAGAGTTTTCCGAACAATTATACTGAAGCAATGAAGGGGGCTAACAATTCTAAGAATCTTCCAGAAAACAGAAGGGGGAAGTACCTTTGCTAAGAGCAAAGGTGGGAGAAAGCCAGTAGGAGAACAGCAAAGAAGCACAAAGCAGCTATAAACAGGGATAATACGAAACACTGTAAATCTTGAATATAAACCAAACATATACCAAGAACGGGTATATACAACAAAGCAATATATACATAAACAATAAAATGGAATAAGAACCAATTCTTAAAGCCAAATCTATAACATGCTTGTGTCCTAAGCGGATGTAGAATGTGAGCGGGGAACATTACCCTTGGTCTCCATCCCATCTCTGCCTCCAGACGGGTGATAGGGCTGGATAGAAGCCGAGGAGTCTGCCTTAAGTGGCCGCTGAGTGTAGTCTTGTGTTGTCAATGAGCGTCTGCAAGCCGCAGCTAGTACGCCGTGAACTTCGGCTACATCTTTTAGAACAGGAGCAAAGTGAAATCGACGGCAGGGAACCGTAATCCAGTAACTGTAATAAGGAATAATATTAAGAATACAATGTCGTAAATAATCGTACAATGTAAGAATACAATGTAATATCGTAAATAACCGATGACGGCAAGTGCCGCAGAATGGAAGAAATCAAGAAAGCAACGCCAAACCATAATAACAATTTATATTTTTAATAAAATAATACTGGAATGACAGTAACGATACGGAATAATATAATACTACCATATAGCCTAGCAAATAAGGGAAGATAATAGTATTAACGTATTAAATTATTAAAATTATTAAATTATTAAAAAGTATTAAATTAGCCCAGAAGGCCGGATGGCCAAAGAACGTTAGCGACCGGATGGCCAACAGCATGCTGGCTGCTGCTGGCCAACAACATACTGGCCGACATCATGCTAGCTGACTGGCTTAAGCTTGATGAAAGGAAGGCCGATGGCCAGTTATTGCATGACACCGTGCGCGAGGCCATGCTCAACTTCTCTGTAGCATTCCAAATGTATCTTAATGTACTGTCCATGCGAAGAAGAATGGGTGGTCAAATATAATGCACAATATTTAGAATATATAATGGGGGAAACGAGTGTAATAGGACGAAATAACCGGAGGAAAAAATGGGGGGGGGGGTACCCCACCCGAATGCACTGCAACTAGCGTACCCTAGCTGAAATTAACTTAATGGCACAGAGGCAAAGCAATAGATTAATACAAATCCTAATTGAAAGTCCCTTAATATAACAAATTGAACGTGAAACTTAAGCAAAGTGTAAATTGCGGGAATTTTTTTTTTTTTTTTTTTTTTTTTTTTTATTGTATTAAATACGAATCGTAATTGCGAGTCCAACAATAACAAATTTTAGGCATGAGGCGAAAGCAATGCTATAAATTGCGGAAGCAATACAACTCTTAACTGAAAGTCTAGCAATCATAAGATATATTTTAAACTTGTTCACAAATATAAATTATAAAACACCAAAACGGCGTACCGCACGACGCCAGGGCGTCAAAGCTTAAGGTAGAGCTAACCGAGACAGCGAGTAGCCACTCGCTCCGCCTAACTGGCCTTACCTAACAACTTAAAGTCGAGCGAACAAGCATAAAATTCCACCGGGAAGTAAAACCTGCAGCTGGTGTTGGGAGGGCATCAAAAGAATTAAACTGTGATAGGGTAAATGTAAACATTTAGGCCGTAAATGATAAACCACATAACGTAACCTGGAGAAACAACAAATATGCCGCAAGGCTACCCGTAAACAGTAATAATTTACAGAGGAATCTAAACATAAATGCAGGGCCAGAAACTTAAAGCAGGAGACAAGGGCCCGTAACTGACTTTACTTAATAACTTAAGGCAAAGCAAAAGTTAAACAAACATACTGTAAACACAGTAAAAGACACATGCAACAAGACAAAGCATCCTGAGTGGGAATAAAGTGAGTAGGCTAGTGGAAAAAGCGAAGCCAGGGAAACTGAGGCAAGAGGCCTGTGACACGGCAACTAGCACAACCTAGCTGGCTTAGTTAATAACTCAAGTACAATAAGCCCGGGTTTTATAAGTTAAAGAAATATGCACGTGGGTAGTAGCTGGACCTTAAACCCGCATTAAACGTAGCGTGTAACACAAACACCAATAGTCAAAATTGTGCAATATAATGGATTAACTTAACGACCGTTGCCGAATGTTGAACTGCAAAATCCTGCCATCAGCGGCTGGAACATCGGAGCTGGGCACCTGCAGCTGGACATCGACCGCTGGAGCATCAACATCTGATAAAGGGAGGAAAATAGGGCAACTGGCCACCAGAGAAGACCTTAGTGGTAAGTAGAGGGCCAGCTGCAAGACAACTTAGGCTAAAGACTGGAATATAACTGTCCTAGAAAATAACGGGAACAATTCATGAAGCTGGGAAAGCGAGAATTACTAAACTGAAAAGAGTGATAAATTGATGGGCCCAACATCGGGTGGAACGCTTCAGCTGGAGCTTCATGACTGAAGCGTCGGCTGCCGGGAAGCCTAACATTGAACTGGGGCGTTAGCAGCTGTAACATCGTCTGCTGAAACTAGCCGAGTCTGTGAGGGCGCCCACTGCAACAGCTACGGCCGAGCCACCAGCTGGCCCATCCTCTGCAGGAACAACACCGGCTGGGACGACGTCGTTGGAAAGCCTAACAATGTAATATGAATATTATATGAATAATCGTAAATAAATGGTGTAAATAATAAAATTATAAACCAATTATAACTAATTAATTATAACATTATAAATAATTATAAATTGCAAAACAAAGTATGCTCAAAATAAAGCTGGACTATAATTCGTTAGAGAAACGGGATTAACACTTGTAAGTTTCCACAGTCGGTGGCTGTGGAAACGTTCCGGGCTACACCGGCAGATGAAACGTCTGGATAAACCAGCGGCATGGGGGGGCCCCACTGTGACTTCCGGGCTACACCGGGCAGACAACACGTCTGGATAAACCAGCGGCCTGGAAGGCCGCATATTTATATGGCCAATGTAAATAAGATACCTGAATAACATCGCCAGCTTAACTCACCACAGGAAGAACGTCGGCTGGACATGAACCCCCGAGCGCAGACAGCGAAGACGCCAGCGGCTATGACAACCTTCGTGGCTACAGTGGGCAGACAAAACGTCTGGAGAAACCAGCGGCCTGGGGGGCCGCAGTAGATTCCGGGCTACACTGGCAGACAACACGTCTGGATAAACCCGCGGCCAGAAAGGCCGTGTATTTATATGACCAATATAAATATAATACCTGTAGAACATCGCCGGCTTAACTCATCACAGGAAGGACGTCGGCTGGGGAGCAGCCCCTGAACGCAGTCAGCTAAGACGGCAGCGGCTGTCAACCTTCCTGGCTACGTTGGGCAGACTAAACGTCTAGAATAAACCAGCGGCCTGGGAAGCAGCAGTATCTTCCGGGCTACACCGAGCAGACAATACGTCTGATAACCAGCGGCCTGGGAGGCTGCAGTATATTCCGGGCTACACCGAGCAGACAATACGTCTGATAACCAGCGTCCTGGGAGGCCACACATGTCTGGATAAGCCAGCAGCCGGGAGGCTGCAGATTCTTCTGGGCTTGGAGGGCTTGAAAAATTGCAAAACGAAGCCTTGAGGATAATCCTTGGGTGCCCTCGTACCACAAAGATACTTAATATGAGAAAGGAACTTAATATTCTGAGTGTTGTTGATCGTGTTACTGAAATTAACTGTCAAATTGGTATAAAAATGCTTAGGCTAACTCATCCTAATCCTTGCACAGAAGCCCTCCAGAATTTCTTTATTGAAGATCAGCATTGTTCCAAATGGATAACAAAAACTGGAACTCAACTCAGAATGTATCAGGTTCATGATTTGTACCAAGAGAAACAACAGCGGCACTTTCCTGCACCGTGGGAGGTTACACCCTTTCCAGTTTTAATCCCTCCCTTTCCACCCAAGAAGCAAATTAGAGATCAGCCCAAGCTTCGTCTTGAGGCAAAGCTCAACGCCTTAAGCCATATTGATGCTCTGTCCACAGAGCATTCTCTCTCTCAAATTATATACACTGATGGTTCCCTACACCGCACCACGGGTGCAGCTGGAAGTGCAGTTGTCCTGACAATGGGCGATGGCCTATACTTTGAGTGGGGAGTCCGTATAAACAACTGGGCCTCTACCCTTCAGACTGAACTATTTGCCTTGATCCTTGCACTGAAATGTGTACAAGTCTCAAAACTTGATACATTAATTGTAAGTGACTCCTTATCATCCTTAAATGCTCTCAACTCTTTAAGACATAACTGTAACATGCTCGTGTCCGAAGCTAGACACAAATACAACAAAATTACTAAGGATGGTAACAGAGTCCATTTCATGTGGTCTCCATCTCATGTTGGCCTCCGAATGCATGATAGAGCTGATAAGTTAGCCAAAGAATCTGCCTTTAAAGGAGCCGTTGAGTGTAACCTTGGATTGTCAATGAGCAATCTGAGAGCAGCTGTACACCGAGAACTTCAACAAGATCTTGTAGATCTGAGGCAAAGTGAAATTGACACCAGTAATTCCATCTATCATCATACTATCATGCAAGAGGAGCCACACATCTATGGATCATCCAATAAAATCAGCAGACTTCTAGATGTTACTACTGCTCGGCTTAGACTCGGTTACAAGTATCTCTGGGAATTCTCATTATCTGCTGATGTAGACCTGACCAAATGTAAACTGTGTCAACAAAATTATTCGCACACCCTCCGTCACTATGTGATGGAGTGCGAAAAGATACGTGAATTTAGAGACAATTCTATAACCAATGTTCCAGCGATGTGTCAATATTTCATTCAAAATGATCTGCTACCAGAAATTTTAGCCAAATATCCCCAGTTTGCTAACTGTAGGTAGTAACTAAGTGATTGTAACCTATCCACCGCTGCCCACTGGATGGGGGGCGGTGTGCAGGACAAACATATAAATTTTGACACTAGCTCTCCACATATGTCAGTTGCTTAATTTAGAACCTGTACTTGAGGTCGATCTCGAACCCATTGTTGATGTGATGACTTATATTGAATTTTGTAACTAGCTCATCAAGATTGTAACTTGCTTAGCTAAATGAATTGTGGGGTTCAGTCCCTGAGCCCATTATGTGCCTCTGTAACCCTTTCCACTACCGCCCACAAGATGGGTATGGGGTGCATAATAAATGAACTAAACTAACTAACTACACCGGGCAGACAAAACGACTGGAAAAACGTTTACTGGTACTGGTAAACGAAACTGGTATTGTCTAGCGTCAGTACTTGACAACTTTATGACAAAGTCAAGGAAACAAGTATAAAGGTAAAACAGTAAGTAAAATGACATGCACTTGGGCAATGCATAATTAGTAATAAATTGCTGATGGAACTAATCATAATACGAGTCCGAGATAAAATTAAAGGGAGAGGCATGAGGCCCGAAGACAACATCTAGGACATCCTAGCTGACTTTACTTAAAGGTGAAGCATAAGTTAAACAAACAATTGTAAACCAGTAAAGTAAAAACATGCAGCAAGGGCGATGTAAAATGCAGGACATTTGCTGAGGAAACTAAATATAAATGCAGGGCCAGAAGAAACTTAAAGCAAGAGGCAAGGGCCCGATCCCGACAACTATCACATCCTAGCTGACTTTACATAATAACTTAAAGGCAAAGCAGAGGTTAAACAAACGAATGTAAAACCAGCAAAGAAACTAGCAGCTTGACACTGCATAAAATTCATTAATAAATTAAGGAAACTTATGGAAAACAAGTCCATAAAAACTTAAAGCTAGAGGCCGGAGGCCTGTGACACAGCAGCTAGCATAACCTAGCTGACTTTACATAATAACTTAAAGGCAATAGCAAAAGTTAAAGAAACAAATGTAAAACCAGCTAAAGAAAACATGCAGCTTGACACTGCATAAAATTCATTAATAAATTAAGGAAAGTTATGGAAAAACAAGTCCAGGAAACAAAGCTAGGAACCAGAGGCCTGAGACCCTGCAGCTAGCCTAACCTAGCCGACTTTACCTAATAACTTATAGGCAAGCAAAGTTACACAAACCTAAGTGTAAAACCTGCAAAAGAAAACATGCAGCTTGACACTGCATTAAATTCAATAATAAATTAAGGAAACTTATGGAAAACACAAGTCCAAGAAAATTTAAAGCTAGAGGCCGGAGGCCTGTGACACAGCAGCTAGCATAACCTAGCTGACTTTACCTAATAACTTACAGGCAATGACCAAAAGTTAAAACAAACCTAAATTTAAAACCAGCTAATGAAACACGCAGCTTGACACTGCATAAAATTCAATAATAAAATGAGGAAACTTATGGAAACAAATCCATGAAAACGAAGCTAGGGGCCAGAGGCCTGTGACACTGCAGCTAGCCTAACCTAGCTAACTTTACCTACTAACTTATAGGCAATGACCAGAAGTTAAAACAAACCTAAATGTAAAACCAGCTAAAGAAACATGCAGCTTAACACTGCATAAATTTCAGTAGTAAATTAAGGAAACTTGTGGGAAAACAAGTCCATGAAAACAAAGCTAGGGGCCAGAGGCCTGTGACACAGCAGCTAGCCTAACCTAGCTGACTTTCCCTAATAACTTATAGGCAATAAGCTAAAGTTAAATAAAACTAAATGTACAACCTGAAAAAGAAACATGGAGCTTGACACTGCATTAAAATCGGTAATAAGTTAAGGAAACTTATGGAAAAACTAGTCCATTAAACTTAAAGCTGGTGGCCAGAGGCCTGTGACTCGGCAGCTAGCCTAACCTAGCTGACTTTACCTAATAACTTATAGGCAATAAGCAAAAGTTAAAACAGACCTGAATGAAAAGCCTACAAAATAAAACATGCAGCTTGCCACCATTAAATTCATTAATAAATTAAGGAACTTATGAAAATACAAATCCATGAAAAATTAAAGCTAGGGGCAAAAGCAAAGGTAAAATTACAGTAAATATTGTAGCGTGAGGAAACACACCCTGACTAACAGTCAGACTGTAAGGAAGGACATATAAAGAACGTAAATAATAAATAAAGGCATAACAGAAGTCGCCCAACAGCATACCTCCCGTCGACTGGGTGGGGAGCTTAAGGACAGGGCTGAGCAGTTGGGGAAGGAGAGGGTGGGGGTGGACAGGCCTCCTTTTTTTTTTTGAGATATATACAAGAGTTGTTACATTCTTGTACAGCCACTAGTACGCGTAGCGTTTCGGGCAAGTCCTTAATCCTATGGTCCCTGGAATACGATCCCCTGCCGCGAAGAATCGTTTTTTCATCCAAGTACACATTTTACTGTTGCGTTAAACAGAGGCTACAGTTAAGGAATTGCGCCCAGTAAATCCTCCCCGGCCAGGATACGAACCCATGACATAGCGCTCGCGGAACGCCAGGCGAGTGTCTTACCACTACACCACGGAGACTGTTATCTTGAAGCACACTCCTCCCGAGTGTGCTTCAAATAACAGCCACCTACTGGAGAAAAACCCAGTGCCCCATAACACCGAGGGTCACCTTCCCCTCTAGGACCACTGCACCTGCATTTGGTCACCAAGGCTGAACCAACAGGCGTGCTTCAGGGCGCGCGCGCCAACAAAGAGACAAACACTGGTCCGACGCGCCAACAAAACACAAAAACTACCTTAAATGTTGAGAAGGGCAGGACGCCCCTAACGGGTCGCTCCGAGTCGTTGTCGCGAGGAACTGTTGTAGGGTCCATGCTGGGGCTAAACTTCTGTGTTTACGACTCGCTGAGCAGCAGTGAGTCGTTATGTAAGAGCAGCTGCTGGCTTGGGGAAAGGGGCCCACGCCGTCTCCGTCCCGGTTTATATAACCTCGGGTCAATGCGCGCGCAGCTTGGAGCGGTTAAAGTCGGCTTCCAGACATACGTTTTCTTCCACTCAGAAAACCCACAGTTTTTGGAAACAGTGTTCTTTATGTGGTGATGATATCCCGTTTTCTTTAGACGGTAATTCCACTACAATGTTACGTTTTCTATGGGTAACTTGTTTATACAACACAGCTCTTATCTGTCTGTATGATATTATTATTAAATGGTGTCGGATTTTCCGACAGATAAAGACAGTCTATTTAACACAAGGGGAACACGCACAAGGGGACACAGGTGGAAACTGAGTGCCCAAATGAGCCACAGAGATATTAGAAAGAACCTTTTTAGTGTCAGAGTGGTTGACAAATGGAATGCATTAGGGGGTGATGTGGTGGAGGCTGACTCCATACACAGTTTCAAGTGTAGATATGACAGAGCCCGATAGGCTCAGGAATCTGTACACCTGTTGATTGACGGTTGAGAGGCGGGACCAAAGAGCCAGAGCTCAACCCCCGCAAACACAACTAGGTGAGTACAACTAGGTGAGTACACACACACACATAAAGCTAGAATATGCAGCGGTTGTGTGGTGCCCATATCTTAAGAAGCACATCAACAAATTGGAAAAGGTGCAAAGACATGCTACTAAGTGGCTCCCAGAACTGAAGGGCAAAAGATACGAGGAGAGGTTAAAGGCATTAAATATGCCAAAACTAGAAGACAAGAAAAAGAGGTGATATGATCACTACATGCAAAATAATAACAGGAATTGATAAAATCGATAGGGAAGATTTCCTGAGTCATGGAACTTTAAGAACACGAGGTCATAGATTTAAACTAGCTAAACACAGATAACGAAGAAATATAAGAAAATTCACTTTCGCAAACAGAGTGGTAGACGGTTGGAACAAGTTAGGTGAGAAGGTGGTGGAGGCCAAGCCCGTCAGTAGTTTAAAAGCGTTATATGACAAAGAGTGCTGGGAAGACGGGACACCATGAGCGTAGCTCATCCTGTAACTACACTTAGGTAATTACACACACACACACACACACACACACACACACACACACACACACACACACACACACACACACACACACACACACACACACACACACACATTGAAGTCATGGGCGACTTCAATCACGGAAAGATTGACTGGGAGAACAAGGAACCGCATGGAGGCGAGGATACGTGGAGAGCCAAACTATTGGAGGTGGTGACAAGCAACTTTTTAACGCAGCATGTCGGAGAACCCACAAGGATGAGAGGCAATGACGAACCAGCGAGACTCGACCTAGTCTTCACTCTGAACGACTCCGACATAAGAGAAATCGGTTTTGAGGACCCAGTAGGAATGAGCGACCACAGTGTACTGGTGTTTGAGTACTTGATTGAAGAAGGGTTATTGAACTCGAGGAGGGATACCGAAACCAAAAGGTTAGCATACCGAAAGGGAAACTATGAGGGGATAAGAAAATTCCTAACAGATATAGCATGGGAAACAGAGCTCAGGGGAAAGACGGCCCAAGATATGATGGATTACATCACGCAGAAGTGCAAGGACGCAGCAAACAAGTTTGTCCCAGTCCAAAAGGAAAACAGAGAAATGAAGATGAGAAACCCATGGTTTAATCAAAGATGTAGGCTAGCTAAGCAGCAAAGTAAAAGGGCATGGAGAAACTATAGGAATAACAGGACACTGGAGAGTAGAGAAAGATACCAGAATGCCAGGAATGAATATGTCAGGATGAGAAGAGAGGCAGAAAGACAATACGAAAATGACATCGCAAGCAAGGCAAAGACTCAGCCTAAATTGTTGCATAGCCACATTAGGAGAAAAACAACAGTAAAGGAACAGGTTATGAGATTAAGGATAGGGGCGGAAGGATTCACTACAAATGACAAGGAAGTGTGTGAGGAATTGAATAAGAAATTCCAGGAGGTCTTCACCTTAGAACAAGGAGAAATTCCAGAGGTAAGTGAGGGAATAGCTAACCAGGAACCACTGGAAGAGTTTGAGATTACCAGTGGGGAAGTAAGGAAGTGTTTACTAGAGTTGGACGTGACGAAGGCTATAGGCCCAGATGGAATCTCCCCTTGGGTTCTAAAGGAAGGAGCAAGAGAACTGAGCCTACCACTCTCCATAGTGTATAACAAATCACTGGCAACAGGGGAACTGCCAGATATTTGGAAAGCAGCTAACGTAGTCCCGATATACAAGAAAGGGGATAGACAGGAGGCACTGAACTACAGGCCAGTGTCCCTAACCTGCATACCATGCAAGCTGATGGAGAAGATTGTGCGAAAAAAACTAGTGGAGCATCTGGAGCGAAGGAACTTTGTAACACAGCATCAACATGGGTTCAGGGATGGCAGGTCCTGCCTCACAGGGTTACTTGAATTCTACGACCAGGCAACAAAAATAAGGCAAGAAAGAGAAGGGTGGGCAGACTGCATATTTTTGGATTGTCAGAAAGCCTTTGATACAGTGCCACACAAGAGGCTAGTGCGAAAGTTGGAGATGCAGGCTGGAGTGAGAGGGAAGGTACTCCGGTGGATAGAGGAATACCTAAGCAACAGGAGACAACGAGTCTGTGTGAGGGGTGAAGTCTCAGATTGGCGAGACGTCACAAGTGGAGTCCCGCAGGGGTCAGTCCTCGGACCTATACTGTTTCTGGTATATGTAAATGATCTCCCAGAGGGTATAGATTCGTTCCTCTCAATGTTTGCCGACGATGCAAAAATTATGAGGAGGATTGAAACAGAGGATGATAGTAGGAGGCTACAAGATGACCTGGATAGACTGAGTGAATGGTCCAACAAATGGCTGTTGAAGTTCAACCCGAGTAAATGCAAAGTAATGAAACTAGGCAGTGGAAACAGGAGGCCAGGCACAGGATACAGAATAGGAGATGAAGTACTTAATGAAACAGACAGAGAGAAAGATCTAGGAGTTGATATCACACCAAACCTGTCTCCTGAAGCCCACATAAAGAGAATAACGTCTGCGGCATATGCGAGGCTGGCTAACATCAGAACGGCGTTCAGGAACCTGTGTAAGGAATCATTCAGAATCTTGTACACCACATATGTAAGACCAATCCTGGAGTATGCGGCCCCAGCATGGAGCCCGTACCTTGTCAAGCACAAGACGAAGCTGGAAAAAGTCCAAAGGTATGCTACTAGACTAGTCCCAGAACTAAGAGGCATGAGTTATGAGGAAAGGCTGCGGGAAATGCACCTCACGACACTGGAAGACAGAAGAGTAAGGGGGGACATGATCACAACCTACAAAATCCTCAGGGGAATCGACCGGGTAAACAAGGACGAACTTTTCAACACTGGTGGGACGCGAACAAGGGGACACAGGTGGAAGCTGAGTACCCAAATGAGCCACAGAGACGTTAGAAAGAACTTTTTCAGTGTCAGAGTAGTTAGCAAATGGAATGCATTAGGGAGTGATGTGGTGGAGGCTGACTCCATTCACAGTTTCAAATGTAGATATGATAGAGCCCAATAGGCTCAGGAATCTGTACACCAGTTGATTGACGGTTGAGAGGCGGGACCAAAGAGCCAGAGCTCAACCCCCGCAAGCACAATTAGGTGAGTACAATTAGGTGAGTACACACACACACACACACACACACACACACACACAAATATATATATATATATATATATATATATATATATATATATATATATATATATATATATATATATATATATATATATATATATGTGTGTGTGAACAAGCCTGAATGGTCCCCAGGACTATATGCAACTGAAAACTCACACCCCAGAAGTGACTCGAACCCATACTGCCAGGAGCACTCTGCTGGCGTACAGGATCCCTTAACCGCTCGACTAACACGACCGGACAAAAGTTGATGGTAGCCGAGGCTATTTTCCATCCCCCGCTGGCACTAAGTTGCATATAGTTGCGGGGGGATGGAAAATAGCCTCGGCTTCCATCCTCTTTTGTCCGGTTGTGTTAGTCGAGCGGTTGAGGGATCCTGTACGCCAGCAGAGTGCTCCTGGCAGTATGGGTTCGTGTCACTTTTGGGGTGTGAGTTTTCACTTGCATATAGTCCTGGGGACCATTCAGGCATGTTCGTATTTGTGTTCCTCACGTGTGCCCCAAAGAATGAGGTGATTTGATAAAATACCTTGCCCAAGAATACCAACCGAGTGCCAGCAGGGGGAGGGAAAATAGCCTCGGCTACCATTTTCTTTTGTCCGATAGTGTTGGTCGAGCGGTTAAGGGATCCTGTACGCCAGCAGAGTGCTCCTGGCAGTATGGGTTCGAGTCATTTCTGGGGTGTGAGTTTTCAGTTGCATATAGTCCTGGGGACCATTCAGGCTTGTTCGCATTTGTGTTCCTCATGTGTGCCCCAAAGAATGAGGTGATTTGATAAAATATCGTGCCCAAGAATACCAACCGAGTGCCGGCGGGGGTATGGAAAATAGCCTCGGCTACCATCCTCTTTTGTCCAATATCGTGTTGGCCGAGCGGTTAAGGGATCCTGTACGCCAGCAGAGTGCTCCTGGCAGTATGGGTTCGAGTCACATCTGGGGTGTGAGTTTTCAGTTGCATATAGTCCTGGGGACCATTCAGGCTTTTTGCATTTGCATTCCTCACGTGTGCCCCAAAGAATGAGGTGATTTGATAAAATACCATGCCTAAGATTACCAACAGAGAGCCGGCGAGGGGATGGAAAATAGCCTCGGCTACCATCCTCTTTTGTCCGGTCGTGTTGATCGAGCGGTTAAGGGATCCTGTATGCCAGCAGAGTGCTCCTGGCAGTATGGGTTCCAGTCACTTCTAGGGTGTGAGTTTTCAGTTGCATATAGTCCAGGGGACCATTCAGGCTTGTTTGCATTTGTGTTCCTCACGTGTGCCCCAAAGAATGAGGTGATTTGATAAAATACCATGCCTAAGATTACCAACCGAGTGCTGGCGGGGTGAGTCACTTCTGGGGTGTGAGTTTTCAGTTTATATATATATATATATATATATATATATATATATATATATATATATATATATATATATATATATATATATGTTACTAAATATGACCAAAAAATGGTCACTGCTTGCATCACAAGCGGGGATGTTTCTGGCGGGGGAGAAAGAAACAATTGCGCAGCGCGTTGCGCGGGCAGTTTGGGGCCGTATAAATACGGGCGCACAACGGGGCTCCGCCTCACTCCGCCTGCCCTCGCCGCTGCCCTCGCAAAAACTCACTGCTGCTCAGCGAGTCGTAAACACATAAGTTTAGCCCGCTCAACTGTTCTCACAGCATGGACCCTACAACAGTTCCTCGCGACAACGACTCGGAGCGACCCGTTAGGGGCGTCCTGCCCTTCTCAACATTTAAGGTAGTTTTTGTGTTTTGTTGGCGCGCGGGACCAGTGTTTGTGTTGGCGCGTCAGACCAGTGTTTGTCTCTTTGTTGGCGCGCGCGCCCTGAAGCACGCCTGTTGGTTCAGCGTTGGTGACCAAATGCAGGTGCAGTGGTCCTAGAGGGGAAGGTGACCCTCGGTGTTATGGGGCACTGGGTTTTCTCCAGTAGGTGGCTGTTATTTGAACCACACTCGGGAGGAGGCCTGTCCACCCCTACCCTCTCCTTCCCCATCTGCTCAGCCCTGTCCTTAAGCTCCCCACCCAGTCGACGTGAGGTATGCTGTTGGGCGACTTCTGTTATGCCGTTATTTATTATTTACGTTCTTTATATGTCCTTCCTTACAGTCTGACTGTTAGTCAGGGTGTGTTTCCTCACGCTACAATATTTACTGTAATTTTACCTTTGCTTTCGCCCCTAGCTTTAATTTTCATGGATTTGTATTTTCATAAGTTCCTTAATTTATTAATGAATTTAATGGTGGCAAGCTGCATGTTTCTTTTGCAGGCTTTTCATTCAGGTCTGTTTTAACTTTTGCTTATTGCCTATAAGTTATTAGGTAAAGTCAGCTAGGTTAGGCTAGCTGCCGAGTCACAGGCCTCTGGCCACCAGCTTTAAGTTTAATGGACTAGTTTTTCCATAAGTTTCCTTAACTTATTAACGAATTTATTGCAGTGTCAAGCTCCCTGTTTCTTTTGCAGGTTGTACATTTAGTTTTATTTAACTTTAGCTTATTGCCTTTAAGTTAGTAGGTAAAGTTAGCTAGGTTAGGCAAGCTGCTGTGTCACAGGCCTCTGGCCCCTAGCTTTGTTTTCGTGGACTTGTTTTCCCACAAGTTTCCTTAATTTACTACTGAAATCTATGCAGTGTTAAGCTGCATGTTTCTTTAGCTGGATTTAAATTTAGGTTTGTTTTAACTTCTGGTCATTGCCTTTAAGTTAGTAGGTAAAGTTAGCTAGGTTAGGCTAGCTGCAGTGTCTCAGGCCTCTGGCCCCTAGCTTCGTTTTCTGGATTTGTTTCCATAAGTTTCCTCATTTTATTATTGAATTTTATGCAGTGTCAAGCTGCGTGTTTCTTTAGCTGGTTTTACATTTAGGTTGTTTTAACTTTTGGTCATTGCCTATAAGTTATTAGGTAAAGTCAGCTAGGTTATGCTAGCTGCTGTGTCTCAGGCCTCCGGCCTCTAGCTTTAAATTTTCTTGGACTTGTGTTTTCCATAAGTTTCCTTAATTTATTATTGAATTTAATGCAGTGTCAAGCTGCATGTTTCTTTTGCAGGTTTTACACTTAGGTTTGGGTAACTTTGCTTGCCTATAAGTTATTAGGTAAAGGCGGCTAGGTTAGGCTAGCTGTAGTGTCTCAGGCCTCTGGCTCCTAGCTTTGTTTCATGGACTTGTTTTTCCATAACTTTCCTTTATTAATGAATTTTATGCAGTGTCAAGCTGCATGTTTTCTTTAGCTGGTTTTACATTTGTTTGTTTAACTTTTGCTATTGCCTTTAAGTTATTATGTAAAGTCAGCTAGGTTATGCTAGCTGCTGTGTCACAGGCCTCCGGCCTCTAGCTTTAAGTCTTTATGGACTTGTTTTCCATAAGTTTCCTTAATTTATTACTGAATTTTATGCAGTGTCAAGCTGCTAGTTTCTTTGCTGGTTTTACATTCGTTTGTTTAACCTCTGCTTTGCCTTTAAGTTATTATGTAAAGTCAGCTAGGATGTGATAGTTGTCGGGATCAGGCCCTTGCCTCTTGCTTTAAGTTTCTTCTGGCCCTGCATTTATGTTTAGTTTCCTCAGCAAATGTCCTGCATTTTACATTGCCCTTGCTGCATGTTTTTTACTTTACTGGTTTACAATTGTTTAACTTATGCTTCACCTTTAAGTAAAGTCAGCTAGGATGTCCTAGATGCTGTCTTCGGGCCTCATGCCTCTCCCTTTAAGTTTATCTCGGACTCGTATTGATTAGTTCCATCAGCAATTTATTACTAATTATGCATTGCCTAAGTGCACGTCATTTTACTTACTGTTTTACCTTTATACTTGTTTCCTTGACTTTGTCAAAGTTATTAAGTACTGACGCTAGACAGTACCAGTTTCGTTTACCAGTACCAGTAAACGTTTTTACAGTCGTTTTGTCTGCCCGGTGTAGCCCAGAAGAATCTGCAGCCTCCCGGCTGCTGGCTTATCCAGACATGTGTGGCCTCCCAGGACGCTGGTTATCAGACGTATTGTCTGCTCGGTGTAGCCCGGAATATACTGCGGCCTCCCAGGCCGCTGGTTATCAGACGTTTTGTCTGCTCAGTGTAGCCCGGAAGATACTGCTGCTTCCCAGGCCGCTGGTTTATTCAGACGTTTAGTCTGCCCAACGTAGCCAGGAAGGTTGACAGCCGCTGCCGTCTTAGCTGACTGCGTTCAGGGGCTGCTCCCCAGCCGACGTCCTTCCTGCGATGAGTTAAGCCGACGTCCTTCCTGCGATGAGTTAAGCCGACGTCCTTCCTGCGATGAGTTAAGCCGACGTCCTTCCTGCGATGAGTTAAGCCGACGTCCTTCCTGCGATGAGTTAAGCCGACGTCCTTCCTGCGATGAGTTAAGCCGACGTCCTTCCTGCGATGAGTTAAGCCGACGTCCTTCCTGCGATGGGTTAAGCCGACGTCCTTCCTGCGATGAGTTAAGCCGACGTCCTTCCTGCGATGAGTTAAGCCGACGTCCTTCCTGCGATGAGTTAAGCCGACGTCCTTCCTGCGATGAGTTAAGCCGACGTCCTTCCTGCGATGAGTTAAGCCGACGTCCTTCCTGCGATGAGTTAAGCCGACGTCCTTCCTGCGATGAGTTAAGCCGACGTCCTTCCTGCGATGAGTTAAGCCGACGTCCTTCCTGCGATGAGTTAAGCCGACGTCCTTCCTGCGATGAGTTAAGCCGACGTCCTTCCTGCGATGAGTTAAGCCGACGTCCTTCCTGCGATGAGTTAAGCCGACGTCCTTCCTGCGATGAGTTAAGACGACGTCCTTCCTGCGATGAGTTAAGACGACGTCCTTCCTGCGATGAGTTAAGCCGACGTCCTTCCTGCGATGAGTTAAGCCGACGTCCTTCCTGCGATGAGTTAAGCCGACGTCCTTCCTGCGATGAGTTAAGCCGACGATGTTCTACAGGTATTATATTTATATTGGTCATATAAATACACGGCCTTTCTGGCCGCGGGTTTATCCAGACGTGTTGTCTGCCGGTGTAGCCCGGAATCTACTGCGGCCCCCCAGGCCGCTGGTTTCTCCAGACGTTTTGTCTGCCCAATGTAGCCACGAAGGTTGTCATAGCCGCTGCCGTCTTCGCTGTCTGCGCTCGGGGGTTCATGTCCAGCCGACGTTCTTCCTGTGGTGAGTTAAGCTGGCGATGTTATTCAGGTATCTTATTTACATTGGCCATATAAATATGTGGTCTTTCAGGCCGCTGGTTTATCCAGACGTGTTGTCTGCCTGGTAGCCCGGAAGTCACAGTGGGCCCCCCCCCCAGGCCGCTGGTTTATCCAGACGTTTCATCTGCCGGTGTAGCCCGGAACGTTTCCACAGCCACCGACTGTGGAAACTTACAAGTGTTAATCCCGTTTCTCTAACGAATTATAGTCCAGCTTTATTTTGAGCATACTTTGTTTTGCAATTTATAATTATTTATGTTATAATTGTATTAATTGTAATTATGTTATAATAGCACAGTTTGCCTAGTTTCCTCAGTAGTTACAGTACTTTCGTTTGGCTCTTGCAGTTATTCACGTCGCTTATTTGGTTATATTTATGTTATGCATCTCCTCCGTTCCCTTAATGTAATATGGCTATATATCCACGCCGATTGTATACCCTTATTTTGTACTTGCAGATACCACGTGCCATGCCTTGCCCTATTCATAATTATGTTCTACATCTCGGCGCTAACATGCCTCCTGTTTCAGGTTACCTCGGACTTTCTTTCCCAATCAGCCTCCTTAATTTACTCCGACAGTTGATGCGTTGCTCATGTCGCATGTTTATTTTTGCGTTGCTGTGTCCAGTATGCTTGCCCACTTTTACCCTGCCTTACGTCATCAAGTAAAGACAGCCAGGATGTGCTATTTGCAGAGTTACCAAGTAATTTATTAAGTAAAGTCAGACAGGATGTGCTATTTGCAGTATTCGCGGGCCCTTATTTTAGCTTCACGTCTCCTGGCCCTGCATTTTTGCCTAGTTTCATCGGTAGTTACAGTAGTTTATGCTTAGCTTTGCAGTTTAGTTTCCTCAGTGGTTACAGTATTTACGCTTGGCTCTTGCAGTTTATTCACGTTACTTATCAGGTTATATTTGTTATGCTTTCCCTCCGTTCTCTTAATGTAAAAATGGTTATATATGCACGCCGATTGTATACCCTTATTTTGTACCTGCAGACTTCACGTGCCATGACTTGCCCTATTCAGGTGACCTGGACAGGGGGGTGGCCCCCACGTTGCCTGGGGCACGGTACACTCCAGCAGATGGCGGCGTCGAAGCGTCGTCGGGAACGTCGTATATTTAATGATATCCCGTTCTTTGCCTTCCTAAGACAATGTAAATTAAGATTTTATACGCTTATATGGAAGGTTTCTTATTTTGTACTGGCAGACATCTCGCGACATGCCTTGCCCTTCCTCTTAATTACGTTCTACATTTCAGCACTAACATGCCTCCTGCTTTCAGATTACCACGGATTCCTTTTCCCAAACAGCCTACCTTAATTTACTCCGACAGTTGATGCTTTGCTCATGTCGCATGTTTAATTTTGCGTTGCTGTGTTCAGTATGTTTGTTCATTCTCCTTGCCTTACGTCATTACGTAAAGTCAGCCAGGATGTGCTATTTGCAGAGTTACTAATTAAATTATTAAGTAAAGTCAGCCAGGATGTGCTATTTGCAGAGTTACTAAGTAAATTATTAAGTAAAGTCAGCCAGGATGTGCTATTCGCAGAGTTCCTAAGTAAATTATTAAGTCAGCCAGGATGTGCTATTTGCAGAGTTACTAAGTAAATTATTAAGTAAAGTCAGCCAGGATGTGCTATTTGCAGAGTTACTAAGTAAATTATTAAGAAGTCAGCCAGGATGTGCTATTTGCAGAGTTACTAAGTAAATTATTAAGTCAGCCAGGTTGTGCTATTTGCAGAGTTACTAATTACTAATTACTAGTCTTTTGCTGGGCTACCTTTATGCTTCTCCCCTTCCTGTCTAGGTATGTTTAGGTATGGCTAGCGGTGCGCGAGCCGCGGCTTATCGGTTCCTCCTACGTCTGCGTGTCTGTTAATTTTGTTATTGTTGGACTCGCAATTTGATTTGTATTTATTACGGAAAAATTTTTCTCCCGCAATTTACTCTTTGTTTAAGTTTCACGTTCAATTTGTTATTAAGGGACTATCAATTAGGATTTGTATTAATCTATTGCTTTGCCTCTGTGCCTTTTAGTTATTTTCAGCTAAGGTACGCTAGTTGCAGTGCATTCGGGTGGCCCCCCCCCCCCACAATTTTTTTTTCTCCTCCGGTTATTGCGTCCTATTACACTCGTTTCCCTCATTATATATTCTATTCTGAATTTTGTGCATTATATCTGACCACCCATTCTTCATCGTATCGACAGTACATTAAGTTACATTTGGATGCTACCGAGAAGTTTAGCATGGCCTCGCGCACGGTGTCATGCAAAAAACTGGCCATTCGGCCTTCCTTTCGGCAAGCTCAAGCCAGTCAGTTAGCATGACGTCGGCCAGCTTGTGGTTGGCCAGCGCAGCCAGCATGCTGTTGGCCATAGGTCGCTAACGTTCTTTGGCCATCCGGCCTTCTGGGCTATTTTACTCTTCTTGTTCCTTCGCCATTGTTGTTTCCTACTACGTAATAGTATTCTATTTAATTTTACCTCGTCTATCATTAGGTTAGGGGCCCCTTACCTCCAACCGCTATTCCTTCCACTGCGCTCTGCCCGCTTGGTGCTCAATGCCGGTTTCTTCTGTTCCCTTTATTCGCAGCCACGACAAGCCGGAACCCCCCCCCCTTCACACCCTACTGCGGCGAGGAAGAGAACGCGAGCCGGATATTCCTCTGATCACCATCAACGCACGCAGCGGTGCCGGGATGCAGCCACCCAGGGCCTACATTAATACTATTATCTTCTCTTTATTTGCTGGGCTATATGGCAGTATTAATATTACTCCGTACCGTTACTGTCATTCCAGTATTATTTTATTAAAATATAAATTGTTATTATGGTTTGGCGTTGCTTTCTTAATTTCTTCCATTCTGCGGCACTTGCCGTCATCTGTTATTTACGATATTACATTGTATTCTTCATTGTACGATTATTTACGACATTGTATTCTTATTATTATCCTTATTACAGTTACTGAATGGCAGCTCCCTGCCGTCGATTTCACTTTGCTCCTGTTCTAAAGATGTTGCCGAAGTTCACGGCGTACTAGCTGCGGCTCGCAGACGCTCATTGACAACACAAGACTACACTCAGCGGCCACTCAAGGCAGACTCCTTGGCTTCTATCCAGCCCAATCACCCGTCTGGAGGCAGAGATGGGATAGAGACCAAGGGTAATGTTCCCCGCTCACATTCTACATCCGATTAGGACACAAGCATGTTATAGATTTGGCTTTAAGAATTGGTTCTTATTCCATTTTATTGTTTATGTATATGTTGCTTAGTTGTTATACCCTTTCTTGGTATATGTATTGTTTATATTCAAGATTTATAGTGTTTCGTCTTACCCTGTTATAGTTGCTTTGTGCCTCCTTGCTGTTCTACCGGTTTCTCCCACCTTTGCTCTTAGCAAAGGTACTTCCCCCTTCCGTTTGCTGGAAGATTCTTAGATTTGTTAGCCCCCTTCATTGCTACAGTATAATTATTCGGATGCTCTTTATTCATCCAGGATTGTTAATTAAGGTTTCTCTTAATTCCTGCTGCCGGGCTCCCTCCCCCGTTTTTCGTCTCCGTATTGATTCAGCTAGGGTTTCCCTCTCGTCTGTGCTCTTGCCTGTCACGATAACACTGCACGCCGCTTCTGCCCACCCTTACTGCCTTATATCTTTCAGCCCGGGGGAGGTGAGCTACGCGACAAAAAATCGACGCACGCTCCGACTGGACCAGGTATCGCTTACATGGTCAGGAATCAACACTCTTCGGATCCTACAAGCACAGATCCTACAAGCGCTCCTGTCACCAGGCGAGATTTCTACAGGATCCTACGCGCTGCCCTCTCGGCGCTAGGCTTGACTTCAGATGACTACGCTCCGCACCCAGCTGTCTCGGGACGGGCTCGCCACATCAGAAATAATGGCAAACGGCAGGCGGAAGAGTAGTGCTCACATCCTACGTCAGACGGGACGTTGTTGCTCTGCTACATTGAGTGCCTCACGCGGCCAGCTGGCACTCGCCCTTCGGGGGGGGGTCCGGCCGCTGGCCTGCGGTGGGGGTGCAGCGCCGGTCCCCAAGTGTCCCGCTGTCCGCAGCTAATACTTTGCCCAGTCTAGGTGCTAGTAAGCCCTACTTGTAGTCACACCCCCTTCTCCTTATCCATTAGGTCTTTTACGGCCTCTTGGCCGGGTACATTACGTGTTATGTGGTCTCTCACTTATTAGTTATTCTTTGTGTCCTGCCTGTTATATCCTAGTGTTATATAATTACTACACATTTGCACTCGGCCTTAATTCTAGTACCAGTTAACCTTTAGGTTTCTGCAGAATTAGTTTCCATGTCACTATAGGCTAAGGTCTCATACTTACTACGGGTGTACCTTTTAAGTTAAATCTAGTCCTTGGAATTGTTACTGTTAATTCTTACTTTATATATTTACTTTATATATTTACTTTATATATTTTAATATAAACGTTATATATTCCTTAAATTATATTTGAAACTTTGTATATTTACATGTTCAATATTAAGTTTTATATATCAACTTTGTTAAGTCTATAATATAAACCGTGTTTAATATAAACTTTATATAATTACTTACTTTATGTGAACTTTATATATTTACATGTTCTGCAGAATTTAATCTTCAATAAACTGTAACGCCCCATACTGCCAGTATCTTTCTCCCCCTGGTCAGAAAAGTAAGATTAATAATTCTAACACGAATTTTCTCAATCTTTCGTACATTACGCTTCACTGTTGGAGGTAAATCAAAAATCACTTCTCCAAAATTCATTTTTATTTCTAGTCTGACGCGACACGGGCGCGTTTCGTAAAACTTATTACATTTTCAAAGACTTCACAAATACACAACTGATTAGAACTTACGTATCTCTGATTTTATATCTACATTTGAGTGAGGTGGGAGGGGTGATGTGGCATTAACACAAGACAGAACAAGAGGGGATATTAATAGGGTATTAAAAGTATCAACACAAGACAGAACAGAAACAATGGGTATTGAATAGAAGTGTTTGTAGAAAGCCTATTGGTCCATATTTCTTGATGCTTCTATATTGGAGCGGAGTCTTGAGGTGGGTAGAATATAGTTGTGCAATAATTGGCTGTTGATTGCTGGTGTTGACTTCTTGATGTGTAGTGCCTCGCAAACGTCAAGCCGCCTGCTATCGCTGTATCTATCGATGATTTCTGTGTTGTTTACTAGGATTTCTCTGGCGATGGTTTGGTTATGGGAAGAGATTATATGTTCCTTAATGGAGCCCTGTTGCTTATGCATCGTTAAACGCCTAGAAAGAGATGTTGTTGTCTTGCCTATATACTGGGTTTTTTGGAGCTTACAGTCCCCAAGTGGGCATTTGAAGGCATAGACGACGTTAGTCTCTTTTAAAGCGTTCTGTTTTGTGTCTGGAGAGTTTCTCATGAGTAGGCTGGCCGTTTTTCTGGTTTTATAGTAAATCGTCAGTTGTATCCTCTGATTTTTGTCTGAAGGGATAACGTTTCTATTAACAATATCTTTCAGGACCCTTTCCTCCGTTTTATGAGCTGTGGAAAAGAAGTTCCTGTAAAATAGTCTAATAGGGGGTATAGGTGTTGTGTTAGTTGTCTCTTCAGAGGTTGCATGGCTTTTCACTTTCCTTCTTATGATGTCTTCGATGAAACCATTGGAGAAGCCGTTATTGACTAGGACCTGCCTTACCCTACAGAGTTCTTCGTCGACTTGCTTCCATTCTGAGCTGTGGCTGAGAGCACGGTCGACGTATGCGTTAACAACACTCCTCTTGTACCTGTCAGGGCAGTCGCTGTTGGCATTTAGGCACATTCCTATGTTTGTTTCCTTAGTGTAGACTGCAGTGTGGAAACCTCCGCCCTTTTCCATGACTGTTACATCTAGAAAAGGCAGCTTGCCATCCTTTTCCGTCTCGTAAGTGAAACGCAGCACGGAACTCTGCTCAAATGCCTCCTTCAGCTCCTGCAGATGTCTGACATCAGGTACCTGTGTAAAAATGTCGTCAACTGAACCCTCTAGTTCGTTTAGCTAAGCAAATATCAGTTTGTGACGCTAGTTACAAAATTATTAATATTATATATACATGTACACACTCTCATACATACATATATATATATATATATATATATATATATATATATATATATATATATATATATATATATATATATATATATATATATATATATATATGTCGTACCTAGTAGCCAGAACTCACTTCTGAGCCTACTATGCAAGGCCCGATTTGCCTAATAAGCCAAGTTTTCATGAATTAATTGCTTTTCGACTACCTAACCTACCTAACCTAACCTAACCTAACTTTTTCGGCTACCTAACCTAACCTAACCTATAAAGATAGGTTAGGTTAGGTTAGGTAGGGTTGGTTAGGTTCGGTCATATATCTTCGTTAATTTTAACTCAAATAAAAAAAATTGACCTCTTACATAATGAAATGGGCTGCTTTATCATTTCATAAGAAAAAAATTAGAGAAAATATATTAATTCATGAAAACTTGGCTTATTAGGCAAATCGGGCCTTGCATTGTAGGCTGAAAAGTGAGTTCTGGCTACTAGGTACAATGAAGTGCAATGAAGAATCTGATGCACAATGAAGAATACAATGTAATATCGTAAATAACAGATGACGGCAAGTGCAAAGACTGGGCAAAGTATTAGCTGCGGACAGCGGGACACTTGGGGACCGGCGCTGCACCCCCACCGCAGGCCAGCGGCCGGACCCCCCCCCCGAAGGGCGAGTGCCAGCTGGCCGCGTGAGGCACTCAATGTAGCAGAGCAACAACGTCCCGTCTGACGTAGGATGTGGGCACTACTCTTCCGCCTGCCGTTTGCCATTATTTCTGATGTGGCGAGCCCGTCCCGAGACAGCTGGGTGCGGGGCGTAGTCATCTGAAGTCAAGCCTAGCGCCGAGAGGGCAGCGCGTAGGATCCTGGAGAAATCTCGCCTGGTGACAGGAGCGCTTGTAGGATCTGTGCTTGTAGGATCCGAAGAGTGTTGATTCCTGACCATGTAAGCGATACCTGGTCCAGTCGGAGCGTGCGTCGATTTTTTGTCGCGTAGCTCACCTCCCCCGGGCTGAAAGATATAAGGCAGTAAGGGGCAGAAGCGGCGTGCAGTGTTATCGTGACAGGCAAGAGCACAGACGAGAGGGAAACCCTAGCTGAATCAATACGGAGACGAAAAACGGGGGAGGGAGCCCGGCAGCAGGAATTAAGAGAAACCTTAATTAACAATCCTGGATGAATAAAGAGCATCCGAATAAGTATACTGTAGCAATGAAGGGGGGCTAACAAATCTAAGAATCTTCCAGCAAACGGAAGGGGGAAGTACCTTTGCTAAGAGCAAAGGTGGGAGAAAACCGGTAGAACAGCAAGGAGGCACAAAGCAACTATAACAGGGTAAGACGAAACACTATAAATCTTGAATATAAACAATACATATACCAAGAAAGGGTATAACAACTAAGCAACATATACATAAACAATAAAATGGAATAAGAACCAATTCTTAAAGCCAAATCTATAACATGCTTGTGTCCTAATCGGATGTAGAATGTGAGCGGGGAACATTACCCTTGGTCTCTATCCCATCTCTGCCTCCAGACGGGTGATTGGGCTGGATGGAAGCCAAGGAGTCTGCCTTGAGTGGCCGCTGAGTGTAGTCTTGTGTTGTCAATGAGCGTCTGTGAGCCGCAGCTAGTACGCCGTGAACTTCGGCAACATCTTTAGAACAGGAGCAAAGTGAAATCGACGGCAGGGAGCTGCCATTCAGTAACTGTAATAAGGATAATAATAAGAATACAATGTCGTAAATAATCGCACAATGAAGAATACAATGTAATATCGTAAATAACAGATGACGGCAAGTGCCGCAGAATGGAAGAAATTAAGAAAGCAACGCCAAACCATAATAACAATTTATATTTTAATAAAATAATACTGGAATGACAGTAACGGTACGGAGTAATATTAATACTGCCATATAGCCCAGCAAATAAAGAGAAGATAATAGTATTAACGTAGGCCCTGGGCGGCTGCATCCCGGCACCGCTGCGTGCGTTGATGGTGATCAGAGGAATATCCGGCTCGCGTTCTCTTCCTCGCCGCAGTAGGGTGTGAAGGGGGGGGGGGGGTCCCGGCTTGTCGTGGCTGCGAATAAAGGGAACAGAAGAAACCGGCATTGAGCGCCAAGCGGGCAGAGCGCAGTGGAAGGAATAGCGGTTGGAGGTAAGGGGCCCCTAACCTAATGATAGATGAGGTAAAATTAAATAGAATACTATTACGTAGTAGGAAACAACAAAGGCAAAGGAACAAGAAGAGTAAAATAGCCCAGAAGGCCGGATGGCCAAAGAACGTTAGCGACCTATGGCCAACAGCATGCTGGCTGCGCTGGCCAACCACAAGCTGGCCGACGTCATGCTAACTGACTGGCTTGAGCTTGCCGAAAGGAAGGCCGAATGGCCAGTTTTTTGCATGACACCGTGCGCGAGGCCAGCTAAACTTCTCGGTAGCGTCCAAATGTAACTTAATGTACTGTCGATACGATGAAGAATGGGTGGACAGATATAATGCACAAATTCAGAATAGAATATATAATGAGGGAAACGAGTGTAATAGGAC